>NC_037285.2:20763003-21078390 GCF_000002775.5 Populus trichocarpa | reverse complement strand
CTAAACAAGATTCTTCTTTTTGTGCCAAAAGAAAATTAGAGAAAAAAGGAAATCTATATATATATATTTGGTCTTGCAAAAGCATGGAAGTTGCTACACATTTTAGAAGTTTGTATACTGGCTCTATTTGTAGACAAGTTATTGAACTTTCTAATAACCCCAAGGCCTGTTTTATTAATTATTGTTTTTTCTCAAATTGACGCCTTAAGCAGAGCGTTCAGAATCACAATCCCCACTTGAATGGCCAATAAGGAAGCAAATTGCATTAGGATCCGCACGAGGGTTGGCTTATTTGCACGATCATTGTGATCCTAAGATTATTCACCGCGATGTGAAAGCCGCAAATATTTTGTTAGATGAGGAATTTGAAGCAGTTGTTGGAGATTTTGGGTTGGCAAAACTCATGGACTACAAAGATACTCATGTTACTACTGCAGTACGTGGCACAATTGGGCATATAGCACCTGAATACCTATCAACAGGAAAGTCTTCAGAGAAGACTGATGTTTTTGGGTATGGTGTCATGCTTCTTGAACTTATCACTGGACAGAGGGCTTTTGATCTTGCTCGGCTTGCAAATGACGATGATGTAATGTTACTTGATTGGGTATGTATTCGCTGCATTCCCTCGTTGTCTTACATTAGAACTTTGATGACATTGGAAGATGGTGAATTTTCTAGAATCCTTCATCACTTGGGATTTTCATATTTTTGCTGAGGTGGTCAAGGAAAATGTGATGTAGGTGAAAAACAGATAAGATTTATGCATCTTAATTTAAATTCTAGAATGCTGGAGTATTTTAGTAATTTTTATGTTTACTGGAAAATTGCTTAGGTCTAGGTTCTTTGTTTGTTTGTTTTTTTTTTTTTTTTTTGAGAAGAAAAGAAGCTACATGTATACAACCACTAGACTAAGCTTGCTTGTGTAGGTTTATTTCTCTATAATATTTATTTTATTAGTCAAGAATAGTTATATTGGTGGTTTAAGATTCTTAAGTCCTTGCTAGATTAGGAAAGGAGCTGTAAATCAATAAATACAATGGTTGTAATATTTTATTTTCAGAATCATTTAAAATGAATGAAGTTCCAACTATTTTGTGTTTGTTTGTGTGATGCAATCTCCTCTTAGGTGTGACTTCTAAGAACCCTAAGTGTGAAGTTTAGGTTTTCCCTCCTTTGTGGACTCCTAAAAATGTACCCTAAACCTTCTACAATTTCCATCAAACTAGCCTTAAAACACTCACTAATAATCCCCAAGCAACCTCATTTGCTAACCTAACCAACCCTGCAACAATTACACATTAAAGATTCAGCCTAAAATCCCCTAATATATTGTTCATAGAGCCTCTACAATCAGCACCAAAACATCCCCCTATGCTTTTCCTGTGTTAATATGAATAAATCAAATCAAATTGAACTGGCTTCTTTTTGTTTTTTTCACAAATAGATAGAGTTTGCTTTGATCTATAATACATCAAATGGTTTCTAGTTCATAAATGAAGCCCTCCACATTTGACATGATTGACCCAGTTTGCAATGAGCTTGATTTTACAAGGTTAAAAGTTTGTCAGTTCAATGTCCAAACTTTTTTACTGCTGTCTATTCATAGTCTCTTCAAAGCACAGAGGTAGGTATTGGGCTCAAGTCTTGCAAATGGTTTCCTTTGCTTTCTTGTTTTTGTTCTCTTTCAGTCTGACTTCATCTCTGAAATTTCAGGTGAAGGGACTTCTAAAAGATAAGAAGTTGGAGATGCTGGTTGATGCTGATCTGACGGGAAATTACATCGATGATGAGGTTGAGAATCTGATCCAAGTGGCTCTACTGTGCACACAAAGCTCCCCAATGGAACGACCAAAGATGTCAGAAGTGGTCAGAATGCTGGAAGGGGATGGCTTGGCGGAGAGATGGGAGGAATGGCAGAAAGAGGAGGTGTTCCGCCAAGAGTTTAACCACACTCATCACGCACACACTAATTGGATCGTTGATTCTTCATCCCACATCCCTCCAGATGAATTGTCTGGACCAAGATGATCCTCCCTTTTAAGGGCACAACGGAAGTCTCTTCAAGAGCTATTGTGTTTGAAACTGATCACAACAGATGTGTATAATTTTTTCTTTTCTTTTCTTTTCAATGCCTAGTTTATATCATATATTGAAGTTTCTCGCTGATGTAATTTCTATAGGGAGATTTGAAAGTTCAGGTGCCAGCAAACATGGCAGGAAGGGCCATGGAAGCACACATATCACTCTTATGTAATATAGAGATTAGTCAAGATTGTTACAGGAATAAAAACAATTATATTTTCCATCTCCAGTTGGGGTAATCAATTTCATCAAAGATTTGGTATGCATTGATTTTTCTCTCACTAAATTTTTTATATAATGTTGGCAGGTATTTCTTGGTAATTATTTTCATCCAAGTTAAAAACTTTGGACTAAATTTAGTGTAGTGGCCAAAATAGTCTTAAGTGATTTATATATATATATATATATATATATATATATATATATAAATTATATGGTAGATAGAGATATTTATTTTATACAATTACTAATAATTATGATTTATTTTGATTGGATTAGAGAAGTGAAGTTAATCTTAAAATATGAAAACTAATTTGAAATTTTACCCCATTGTAAAAACAAATTATAAAAAGAAAAGAAACTACATGTGAGGACAACTATTATAACCTGTATACACAAGTGTTTTCTTACCCACAATTGATAAAAAAAAAAAAAAATCAACAACGATTTTCTCATATTTTATTTTAAATCATTAGAATGAACATTAACAAAGAAACTAAAGTAACATGTACAATTTACTAAACTCTTAGTTTGGTTAGTTGGCATGTAAGTATTTGTTTGGTATTGTGATGTATGGTGCTTTTTAAAATTATTTTTTGTTTGAAATACATTAAAATAAATTTATTTATTTTTAATATCAGTATATCAAAATTATCGTAGATCAATAAAAAATATATTTTTTTATGTCAAACACATTTTTAAAACACTTATAAAACAAGTTGAAATGTATGTCAAACAGTTTTTCTCATTGATCGTTACATGTGTATGATATAATTAACTTTCATAACATTATATATAACTCCCTCGTTGATCATCCTTATCTAGGTTTCTATAGCTTTGTTATTATGACTTGTTTGAGAGTATAGTAAAAATTATTTTTCAAAGTGTTTTTATTTGAAAATATATCAAAATAACGTTTTTACTTTTTGCTTGGCTAAAAACTCAACATAGTAGGATTTGTTATTCCTTCATTTATTTATAGGTATTCTTTAGCAAAAGTTCATTTCTTTGATATTCGGTAACCTTCATTCATATATCAGATTGCTCAATAAAGTTTTGGTGATACATTTAGAAGTATCTTGATTTACTTTGTGCCTGAACTAATTATGAGCTAGTCCTCTTGTCTATGGAAAACAAAGACATCTCCTTGTGAGTAATAGACGTGTCGAAAACATCATTATTCAGCACGAGTGCCTCTATGATACTGGCCTTCATGTCGGAAGGTCAAAGGTTGGAATCTTCATTCATTCATAGATTGTAGTTATCCTCTAAAACATGCTAAACCTTGACTATGATACAAGTGTAATAAGAATCCTTCCACGTAAAAAAAATGGTAGTTCGGCACAGAAAATAAGAGGAATAATTCCACGGCGGGAGGGGCCGCCGGGAGCAATGGCGGCTATTGATCCCATGAAATCAATGCCTCACGCAGCAATGTCGAGCTGTCTAGCTAGAGAAATTTAAGTGCCTCAAACAGCAGTATCCTGCCATTAACAAATAAACGCTATGAACTAACACCAACTATACACAGGCTTCACACTTTTGTACACTATTTCAAGCTATAAATCACACCTTGGTCCCTCTATTTACACATTTGGTTAAATCAAGCCCCTACTTTGATTGGATTAAACCAGCCTATTTACTTCCAACCTCAGCCCCTTCCATTTCCATTACTGAATGGTGGAAGCCACTTGTTGTGTGATGCAATTGGACAGAGGATCTCATATCGTCTTTGCTTGAGAGTAGCAGGGTTTCGTGTGACCAAATGTACAAAGTTGAGGGAGCAATGAATTTCAGCCCACAATTTCATCATTGGAAATTTTCTTCCTGGATATATTTCGACGACTGGAATTCACCAGCTTCAAACTCCATCGATTGAATTCTTCAGATTTCCACCGAACAATGACATAAGGGCGCCGCCATGGACTCTTCCCTCGGGAACCAGATAATCACAACCCTTTATCCCACCATTGCTGGCACCATAGCCATTTGTACCTTCCTCTAGGTTCTCAGTATTCATAAAACCTGTACAAGACGAAGAGACCTTCATTGAAAGAGGAACCAGTACTTGTGCTGGTATCAGATGTTGTCTTTTTGCTGGCTTTTCTAGGGAATCAATGGAGTCCGAGACAGCACTGACTCCAGAATATGAATGGTTGGTGTCTATGCTGCTCCCTGCAACTGACGAAGCAGATACAAGGCCATGGAACAGTCCTGGTCCGATCAAACCAGTCTTGTTTGCCTTCCTCTCTTGGACCATGCTGCTGTGCGCAGCACATAGACCACTCTTACCCCTGGCAAACTTCTCACATTTTCCCTCACCCCAGGTACATCGTTTACCCCCGCCATGAGCCTTGCAGAAATCAGTGCTGCCTTGGGCACTCTTCCCACAATCTTCAAACTTGCACCGCTTCCCACCACCATGCCTGACACAACAATCAGTACGGCCACGCGCACTCTTTGTACAGCCTGGCACAACACACCTCTTTCCACCACCATGGGCAACACAAAAGTCTGTCCCTCCATGGACACTTTTTGGACAAATTCCACCACCATCAAACAGGCAGCGCTTTCCCCCACCATGTCCCTTGCACAACGGCGTACTCCCTTCGGCTCCTTTGCTGCATCCTGCAAATATGCATCGCCTTCCCCCACCATGAGCTTTGCAGAACATGGTACTCCCCTGAGCACCCTTCGTACATGCTTGGTGCAAACAACGGCGTCCACCCCCATGAGAAATACACAACCCAGCCTGTCCTTCAGCACTACGGGTGCAGCCTTCAACCTTACACCTCTTCCCCCCGCCATGTCTAATACAAAGCCCTGACTTGCCTCGTGCAGCCTTAGCGCATCCCCCTGGAAACCCACATCTTCTGCCACCACCATGGGCGATGCAATTTTCTGTCTTCCCCTCTGCGCTTTTAGTGCAACCCAAGTGTTGACACCTTCTTCCTCCACCATGGGCCTTGCAATATGCTGTTCGGCTCTCAGCTCCCTTGTTGCAACCTGGCTTATGGCATCGCTGTCCGCCCCCGTGACCAATACAAAGGCCTGATGCCCCCCGTGCTCCCTTTGAGCAACCAAAGAACTTGCATTTCTTTGGAATTTTAGTTCTGTGGTCAGAAGAAGTGGATGAAATCGCTTGCTCAGAAGTAGTGCCCACAGAGAAATCTGCGTTGGCAGGTAGTTCATGGCTCAGCTGAAATTGATGATGCGATCCAGTCCCAAAGTTGAGAAGTTCTGTCTGTGACAGAGCTTTTCCAACATCCATTCTAGGAGCCAAAAGAAGTGATGCTATATAGCCACCAGACTTCTTTGCTGAGGTGGAACCCTCATCGACAACAGGAATCGGGACTCTAATATCATCACCAGAAATTTGGTTCAGCATAGGAGTATCTGTATCAGTCCCCTCAATTGCACAGCCGAGACCACTCAAAGCTTCCTTAGCCCCTCCAGAAAGGCCAAGTTTTAGGATTGAATCGCTCTCAGACAACAGCCCCTTGGGAAATATAGCACCAGAAGCCAGCCCTTTATTTTTGTTGACCCCAAAGCTGTAACAATCATCAAAATATGCACTTGGTGTTGGACCCAATCCAAGCACCAACTTGCAACCGTCATCAGAAGCATTAGAGAAATCAACTTTAAGATTATTATCAGCGCCCTCAGCATTGGTCGAACTGCTTCCTCCATATCCAAGGCAGTTCAAGCTCAAAGCGGTATCACCAAAACAGTCATTCTTTGGAAGCTCATTATTATGAGAAAATCGTGGGCCCTTTTTGATAAGATTCATTGTCCAGAAGCACTAAACTGTAGCACTGGGGAACAAGAGGCTTATCTGGCAGAAAATATTTCGACAGAGGATACTAACAGGTACAAGGTATAGAGAAATGGAAATTTCCCAATATTCTACCTCCACCACTTACAAAGCCTGAAGTATCTGACCTGTCCATCTTTGCAAAATTCAGAACCAACAATAAAACCCTTTAAGCCAGAATTGTTGTGCTTAGAACTTTGGAGCCTCTTATGCTCCTTTCTTCACAAATCTTCAGCTTCATCAATCTGACAGGAAGTAAAAGGAATGAGAACCTTTGAACGATTACTGAACACGGTCAAACAAAAAAGGTTTTCTGCACAGAGATCAAACCAACATCAGATATAATTCAAACTGGTGTATGATTTCACAAGTCATTGAACAGAATCTAGTAATATAGACCGTATTTTACCGGACAGGATACAATATCTTCAGCACATTAGACTGCAGAAAGTAGGACAACGCAGTATATTGCAGAATAATAATAGGGAATTAATATAATAGGTCTTCCAGAACATTGTCATGCAATTTTCAAACTCACAGAAAAATCTGGAAAGTAATGTGCCCAATTAATCGGAGAGGGCCCTCCCTACCAAAATGACATTGATAGCGAGCCCAACCACTTATTCACCACAGAAACAAGCCAGAGTTAATAGGAGAAGACCAATAAATAACAAGTTTTAAAATAGAGAAAATTATTATTTAGTCTCCATGTTTTTAGCAAAATAATTAGTTAGTCCCCCTATTATGTAAAAATCCCAATATCGCATCCCTATTTTTTTTATTTCCGTTTATAGCTTAGTCCCTTCGTTAAGTGTCTTCCCCAGAAAGCGCAAACGACTCTAATGGTTACGAGCCAAGTCGAGGGGATCTGCTTTAGTACACAACGAGGATTCCCCGCCTGACATCTAGGGCAGTCCCTTTCCTAGATGGAGTAGCTGAAGAACGAGCAAAGAGGATAATTTATTATAGCCAACTCAATTCAAGCAAGAGCTCGAAAAGCAGTGCACTGAAAACAAGTAGCTTAGGATCTTTGGTCAAGTAGCTTTTAAGGCTTCTTATAAGCCTTATACTGATTGTTACAATAATAAGTGCTAAACCTTTCTTCAGACTTATATAATCTTAGGTTTCTCACCGAACAAGGTCCCCTTCCAGCTCTGATTGACCACTTCCAGTATAGGGCTTGTTTTCCTTCGCTACCATTCCTGGCTAAGCGAGGCTTAACCGAAGGAGAAGACATGGCTTCGCCACTTTTGACTTGTTTGGGAAGCTTTCTCCCCGGCAAGCAAGTCCACGTGCTATCAATAAAAAGACGACTTATCTGAGATTGACCGCTATTCCCACATTGATTTTTGCGATTATCCTCTTCTCCGGTGTTCCCACGGGGTGGTAACTCTAAGGGAGGAGTGAAAACCCGGAATTCTTTATTAATAGCCGAGTAATTGATTTGAGGAATAAGTCCATAAATAAGGTGCTGACCTATCACCAATTCAGTTATTTTTCTTCCCAGAATACCCTTTTGACAATATCAACTGAAAGAAACCTAGGGGTATTTTGTTGATTATTTTTAAAGAAACTTAGCTTTTAATGAATTAACAGTCGTAGACAGTCAAGAGACTATGTTATGGTTTCTAAAACCAGAGGGATTCAGTTATTATATCGTTAAAAACAAGGGGACTGAATTATTATTTACACTTTAGAATATTGATACTGTTGAAAAATCATGCTAACTAGACAATGTGCATAAAAAGATAAGAAAAGAAGGATGTCAAACAGAATCAAAAGTATTCATGTGCACTCCAATAACTTCTTTTCATTTAAATGTGGGCATATAAGGCAGATTGAACATACAATTACATAAGATGTGTAATTCAGTAATGGAACATGGAATTTCTAATGGAAGACAGCATCAATGAAACTGTAAGCAAATTATATTAGTTTCAATTTCACTTCTTTCTATCATTCAGAAATAAATAGATCAAGAAGCTCCATGTAACGCAAAACGAACACAGTAACAGCATGTATAGATAACTAACTACATATGGAAAGGAAAGGAAAAGAAGGGAAATGATATGAAGGAAACTGAAAAAAAACAGAAATTTAACTTCCTTCCTTTTCTTCTCATTTCTCTTCTTTTCCTTTCCTCATTTTGACTTCCTCTCTTAAATTTCCTTACTTTACCTCGACTTTCATCAATCAACTTATGCAACATTATGTATACCTAAATTGCATATACAAGACGTTAGGAATTCCTCTGCTCAACACATGACAATCTCTTGTTCCACGAGTTGGACAACATATATTATTTTGCAAATATAGTGAAAATCCAAAGCATTCATCCACAACAAAAAAAATAAAAAAGTTTCCTTATAGATAAAAAGATTATAATAAAACAAAATATCTTCATTAACTAAAAAATGAAATGTAACCAATGCTACCCACACATGATATCTTGAGAGACTGCCATGTGTTGGGCAGGAGGAATTCCTACAGACTTGTACAGCATGAGATAGTTGCTCTAAGCGTATCAGAGATGGTATAAAAGTAATTAAATAGGCCATTCCTCATTATAAAAAAATAAATTCAAATTTCAATACTATGAGTCTGAATTTCCAATAAAATAAGTTTTTTTCTCTCTCTCTAAATGCTAATGCCTAATCTGCAGACAGCCATGTCCATGAATTATACGACCAAGAAAAGAAACAGGAATCTTCTATCAAAACACAATAAATAAATAAATAATGATAATTCATCTTAATTACTAGATCTGAAACTAAAAAAAAATCTAAAAACTACAAAAAGAAACAGAAATTAGTAATAATATTAGCACAAAAAACAAACAAACACAGGATAAGAAAGTCTATATTCGTCGTAATCTATTTTCATTCATTTAAAAGAAAAACAAGAAGGGATTTCAACAATTATTGACTGCCATAAATACCATGTGTTCCGAAAGCATAGTTGAAACCAAAAAAGAAAAGAAAGGAAAAAGAAAGTCATACCGTGAGGACAAACATTAGAGGATAAATGGAGAAAGCGAGCGGATCTGAGAAGTGGCTACAGACATCGCTGGAACATGACAGAGAGAGTTAGGTAGAGCGAGACTAGATGGTAATAATTGGACAGGAGCAACTATTGTATTATGAGTGCTGTACTTGTGTAAGAGAGAGGGGGAGAGATATCTGTTCGGTAATAAACTCCAAGAGCCAATGAATGAAAAGCGCATACTGTTTTGGGCGGCTCAAGTCTCCCTCGTTTCTTTCTTTTTCTTTTTTTTCTTACACGACTCTCATTTTGAGTTAACTATTTTATTTATTCCTTAGTTTTTACAATATCTTAAGTTAGTTTTTTTTTTGTGTTTTATAAGCTATTAATTAACCATTTGACTTTTTTGCTTTTAGAAAATACTGTTTCAAAATACACTCCAAACATATATTTGTAAAAATTAATTTTTTTATTTTCAAATTATTTTGATATGTTAATATCAAAAATAAGTTTTAAAAAATAAAAAATATATATTATTTTGATATATTTCTGAGTGAAATATACTTTGAAAATCAACTGTTATCACACTTTTAAATACCTCTAAATATTCAAATTACCCTTGTTTTGTTTGTAGTGGGTGAGATTGAAAATATGACTAAAAATTAGGAAAGAATTATTAAATTGCAATGATTCATTGACCTATTTTTTAAGAGACTAAATTATAAGGATTAAATCATTATTTCTTATAAGATGTAGAGACTAAATTATAGTTTACTCTTTCTATTTTTATGGATGGATATATTCAAACTACCCTTGTTTTGTTTGTAGTGGGTGAGATTGAAAATTTGACTAAAAATCAGGAAAGAATTATTAAATTGCAATGATTCATTGACCTATTTTTATAGAGACTAAATTATAGGGATTAAATCATTATTTCTTATAAGATGTAGAGACTAAATTATAGTTTACTCTTTCTATTTTTATGGATGGATATATTTAAAAAATCTTAGTTTTAATCCATAATGTATTACATCATTACTAATTAAATCTCAAATCTTTTTATCTTATCAATTTTGCCTCAAACGATAATAGATATTAAATAATGTCACCTCTTATTCCATCCACTATTAATTATACTTAAATATTGTTATAACTTAGTTTTTGACCCATCTCGGAAAAAAAATCCAACCAAAAATGAAAACAAATATTTCAATCAATAAAAAGTAAACTAAAAATATCCTAAAAAAACAAATATTTTAACAAATATTAAAAAAAAAACTGCAATTAGGGATAAAATTGTGGAGAAAATTGAGAGAAAAAAAGGTTGACATTAGCTATATAATTGAAAATTAGAAAGCCAAAAACAAAGTTGGAAGAGCCGGCAAATGCAAGGACCAATTAAATGCAATTAGAGATGAAATTGCGAAGAAAAACTAAGAAAAGAGTTAAAATTAACTAAATTATTGAAAATTGAAAAGTCAATGACCAAATTGGAGTAGGTGAGGAAATTAAAGGACTATTTTTAAGGCTATAAAGGACAAAATTATAAAGGAATTGAGAGAAAAGAGTTGAAATTAGATAAAAATTTAAAACTGAAAAGCTAAAGATCAAATTGGAAAAGACACTACAATTAAGGGACCTATATGTAAGTGTGAAAATTTCAATTAAATGAAATGATGCATTGTGGACAAAATGACATCGTTGAATGCTTTAATTTTTTAAAAAAAGAACCAAAACGACATCATTTTGGTTCATGGCAAAAAACAAGGTCCTTTTTCTTCCACATGTTCTCAACTTTGTCTTTCTTTTTTTTTATTATGCATGACTTTGGCCTTTTTTTTTATCTCTCTCTTAATGCATCCTAAAAAAATCATAACTTTGGCCTTTTTTGGTCCCACAGTGGTAGCTCCTCTAACCCATGACAGTCACGGCAGTAGAGAAACCAACTTTCATTTCCTCTATTCCAATTCTGACCCATAGAAATGATGTTGCTTTTCCTCCAACCAACTGACCCAACAAAATTTCTCTCTCATTTCTCTCTCATTTCTCTTAACCTTAGAAGACAACCAACTACAACAATAGTCATTTATGAAGAAGAAGAAAAAGAAATTGATTGAGAAACATAACCAAAAGAACATAATCAAAAGAAAAAATAAAACAAACTATTTGTGTTGATTCTCTTTTTGCAAGTAACAGTTAGAGTCACCGCCAACATATGAAGGAAGAGAACACAAAGACATTCCAAATCAACCCATTTTTTGGTGTCACCTGCGGCAGCGCGTGAGCCCACGCGTCGCTAGTGTTCCTGCACTTCCAGAGTCTTCTAACATTGGTTCTTGAGTTTCCAACAATCTCTCTAATCTTTTTCCAACCCTTGAGAGAATCATTTTGCAAGTTTTAGATATTTAATGTGTATTTAAATTATTGTTAAAATTTGAGTTTTTGGTGGTTTGTAAACATGTGTAATTTTTTGGTGTGCAAGTAAAATATAGTAAAAACAAAATTGTGTGTATATGTGTGTTTGCATTTTATTTTATTTTGTGTTAAATGAATGAATAAAAGGGAAAATGATAAAAGATAAAAGGTTTTTTTTTAAAACAAATGTTTTAATTTCATATGGCCAAAATCCTTCAAATTATTTGAGTATTTTTATATATAAAAAAATAAAGTACTTTGGCATGTTTTAAAAAAGGTGTTGCATGGATTTTACAACAAGTTTGTAAATTTCAAAGGATTTTGGTCTATATTACAAGAATATTAAAATTTTATTTTATGCAAGAAAATATTATTCACTTTTAATATAAGGATAAAAAAACCTAAAAGGGGTTAATATCCAAAATTTTATTATAAATAATAATTTATTATTACTCACTTTAATATAAGAATAAAAAAACTTTATGAGGTTAATATCCAAAATAGTATTGGAAATAATACAACTTATTCACTTTTAATATAAAGATAAAAACCACAACGAATTTTATCTAAAATATTATTTGGAATGACACGATAGCAAAATATTCCAAGTTCATCCTAAAAAAGCCTCAATGATAAATGAGGACATTTCACCATTTCAAATCAAATCCTTGACCTACAAAACCAGGGTTTATTCATTGTAGAAAAACCATCATAGTAGGCTAATAAAACATTATCAGATCATAGCAAATAAAGAGAAACAACAATACAGCCTACCTCAGTTAGGATATATTAGGAGTGCTAATACTTTTACTTTACGCAATCAGTCCATTGCCTAAAATCTCTAAAAGACCAGTTAGGGTTCCTAGTAACTATAATATTATGTGGTAATTCCCTTATCCAACCAAAAAACCATTCCAGGACACTGTCCGGGAAATTTCTCCGTGACGCTGTGATGTCGCAAGGAGGGCACAACACCAACCATCTGGTATTTCTTCATGAACACCAATCAATCCAACAAACTTGTTATGGTTGCTAGACAATCCGACATTCTCAATTGGAAGCCAACCATTTGGTATTCTTTCATGGACACTAATCAATTCGACAAACCCATATTGTCAATCAATTCAACATTTTCAATTGAAAGCCAACCATACGGTATTCCTTTATGAACACCAATCAATCTAGCAATCCTATTATGGTTGCTAATCAATCTGGCATTTCTAATTGGAAGCCAACCATCCGGTATTCTCACTTGAATATCAATCAATCCTTACAATATACAATTATTTTCTCTCTAATTAAACTATCAAATATTACGATTCTACATTTTATAAACTATTAATTCACCATTACAAATAACAAGGAGTATAAAAAGGAAAGTTTATAGCAGGGTACTGAATACCTATTTGTAGTCTGGCTATGTCCAGCTCTTTCAACTCGTTGAACCACTCCAATGGTATCCCTTGTATTGATAGGTTTTCAACTAATTATTATTGTATCCAAAACACTCCTCATTCATCATAACATGTATTATAATTCCACTTTGTTATTCATCCACAATTAAATTCATTTTTTTCAACTTGTTTGATACAAATCCTATTATCGTATAATTATTTAACATCTAATTCTTTCTTGGTTATAATGTTAACCATATCATTCTTGGGAAAAATGTATATTTTCTTTTCTAAATTATAGTCAATATATCTTAAATCATTAGTTAAATAAAAATCAACTTAGTTACAAGATAACTCATAATTTCTTCAATTCTTCACTTGATCTCTACAATATTCTCATTTAATTCACATAAAGGTTTTTATTAGTTAAAAATTATGGAGACTCTTCTAAATTCCAAAACCTCCCTTAATATTTCTTTACATATTATTCACATATAACTTCTCAATGAATCCATGAAATCTCAAAATCCTTTCTCATTTTCTTTTACCTTGGCCAACATCAACATCATCCTTACCCTAGGTTTTCTTTTTTTGCCTATTCATTATTTGGCTAATTCAATCCCATTCTATATTGTTTTAGTTACTTATATAATGAACATGAATTCCATTCCATCTTCCTTCAATCACAAACACAACCAAAATTCACTTTAAAATCAACAATATCTTAAAGGCATTAAATTCATAAGACATCAAAAATTCATATTCATCACATAAAAATAAAACCACTCATTAAAATCATTATCCATATACTGAATTATCACAATTACAATAAAATTTACAAGAATAACACAAATTCATTAAATCCTTCTTTTTGTCTCTCAATAAATAAGGCTTCACCATCCATCAAAATTTATTTGTTATTTCAACATACTTTCAGTCCCATTATACCCTATAATAGTCCTAAGAGTCAAATTTCAAAGAAATTCATCTTTTCCCTAAATTTGTATTAAGAACCCTAATCTAATTTTCTCTTAAGTTTGCATAAAACTACTTCAATTCTTCTCAAACTTAAATAAATGAGGTTCTAAATACCTTACCTGGTGATAATTTGAATTTCAAAATACAACGAGTTGAGATTCCTAACACTCTCCTTCTTTCTCCTTTGAATTCTTATTACTCCCTTTCCAAAACCCTTTCTTTCTCTCTTTAAATACCTCTCCCAAATCCTTAGCTTAAATGTTTACTCTCTTTTTAATCTTCTTTACACCTTCCCCACACTTGATTTCATGGGACTTTTTCTAAGAAAGAAGCAAAAAAAAAAAAAAAAGGAATAAGGGAGGAAACTATGGTTTACTCTTATTGTTGGTTTCCTTTAAGGAAAGAGACATATATTTTTTTTTATTCCCTTCATGTCCTTTTCTCCTGCCTATTAGTTTATCTCAAGTAATTCCTCCGATTATTGATATAACTTGGCACTAAATTTAACTAAATTTGTCAATATTCTTCTTTTATCCTCTTAAACTTTTCTTTTCCATTTTATTCTATTCATTTTCTTATTTTATTTTATTATACTATAATTTATATCACTCGTAATTGTTCCATGAATTTATATCAAAGTGTCTTTATTCTCTTCATCTTTTATTCATATTCATTTGAACATATTGTAATCATCGTTCATCTAATTTTTTTTAGATTTATTTCATTCTTCATGTATTTCTATTTCTATTTCTATTTTATTTTATTTATTTCTTTTTTTCAAATTATCTTGGAGTTTACATTGTGCCCTCTTAAAAAAAATTTTGTCCTTGAAATTTAATTCATACTCATACTTGTGAATAATTATGAATACCTTTTTTATTATTATTATTTTCAACTCTCGTTCTCACGTTATCTATTTAATTTGAGAACTTTTCCAAATTATCTATACCATGGAAATCCTTTTATTTTTGAGCTCTTTCTCACTTCTATCTAATATCTGAATTGTCCATACTTCTAAAGTCAAGTTCTTCTTTATTTCCAATGGAACTTGAGGCAACACTTGAGTGAGATCTATCTTAACCTTTTAAAGTAACGATACATGAAATACATCATGTATCTTTAACAAGTATGGTGGTAAGGCTAATATAAATGCAAACGAGCCTATCTATTGGACTATCTTAAAAGGACAAATATACCTTGTGGCTAACTTTTTTTTCATTCCAAACCATATAAAATGCTTCCAGGGTGAAATCTTTAGGAACACTTGATCCTTTATCTTTTTTATTCTATCTTTTATTATTTTCACATTCTCTAGGGTAATCTGCACCAACTCTAGGCTAATCAATTTCATCTCTCACTTCTTCCTAACATATTAGAGTTCGACACCTTCTTCTATACAAGGCTTTAAGAGAGCCACTCTCACGGTAGCTTGATAGCTATTATTATAAGTAAAATCTACTAATGATAGATGATTTTCATAATTCCCTCCAAACTTCAAAACACACAACCTCAACAAATCCTCCAAGGTCTAAATGGGTTTTTAGCTTGCTCATCCATCTGAGGATAAAATTCAGTACTCAAATTTAACTTTATCTTAGAGCATGTTGGATATTTGGCCACAACCAAGATTTAAACCTAGGATCTCTATTGGACACTATTGATAGTGACACTTCATATAACCTCACTACTTCGTTCACATATAATTTTATCAATTTATCAACTGAATCTGTCATCTTTATAAGAATGAATAAAGTAGATTTTGTTAATTGATCCATAATAATAGATATTGCATTATTAACCTTTTTTACCTCTAGGTAATCTAGAAACAAAATTCATAGTGATATCCTCTCATTTCCACTCAGCTATTATGAGTGGTTGCAATTGTCCAACAAACTTTTGATGCTCTACTTTCACTTATTGGCATGTCTCACACTTAGCCATATATTTCATAATTTTTTTCTTCATGTCTAGCCACTAATAAAACTCTTTCAAGCCACGGTATATAGTGTTACCAAGATGCATTGTAAGTTTGGATTCATGAGCCTCGCTCAACTATTCGTGCTTCATGTTTTTAACATTAGGCAAATACACTTGCCTTTCCATTGCTACTAATCCATCCTTCAAAATCTGAAAAGAAGTTTCTACCTCCAGTCTTATATTATCTTATCTACTATTTTTCCCACCTCAACATCATTTAATTGAGCTTCTAATATGTTATCTTTGAGCACTGACTGTACATAAATATTGTTGGAACATTTGTTAATCTGAATGACATCACTAAGAAATCATAATGTCCATAATAAGTCCTAAAAGCAATTTCGGGGCATCTTGCCCCTTAATCTTCAATTGATAATACATCAATCTCAGATCTATCTTTGAGAATACGTGCCCTCTTCAATTAGTCAAACAAATTATTTATCATTGGAAGTGGATACATGTTCTTTATTGTCACTCTATTTAATTTTCTATAATTAATGCATAATTAGAAGGTACAATCATTTTTCTTTATGAATAACACTGAAGGTCCCAAAAAAATAATATCAAATAAACCCTTTATTCAATAACTCTTAAAGTTGAATCTTCAACTCAACCATTTCTAATGGTGCCATTTTGTAAGGCAATTGGGTTATAAAAGGTAGTTCCAAGAATTATATTTATAGGAACTTCAACTTCTTTATCCACTGGAAATTTGAGTAACTCTTTCGAAAAAACATAAGGAAATTCCCTCACTATAGAAATATTTGTTAACTCTACCTCTTCATTTCTTGAATCTATAACATAGTCTAAATAAGACATACATCCATTTCTCAATAATTTTTTAGCAGTCATGACTAAGATCACACAACTATGAATAACTTTTCTCCCTTCTAAACATTACCTAATCACCTTTCGTCTCGCGTAGTGTCAATGTTTTTACAAAACAGTCCATTTAAGCTCAATATAGGCTCAACCAATCCATTCCTAATATTAAATCAAATTCATGCAATTCTAATGGTATCAATAACATTACTTAATCACCTTTTGTCCCCCGTAGCGTCATAGTTTTTACAAAACAATCCACTTGAGCTCAATGTAAGCTCAACTAATCTATTCCTAATATTAAATCAAAGTCATGCAACTCTAATGGTATCAACTCTACTTCCATATCCTGGCCCCTAATAGTAACCCTAGCACCCTTATACATATATCTCATATATATAATATCCCTTAAAGGTGTGCTAATAATGAAACCTGTCTATACTCTAAAAGGTTATACACTTAGTTTATTCTCAAATTTCCTTGCCACAAATGAATATGTGGCTCTATGATCAATCAATGCACATACCAATTGAGAATATAATAATAGTGCACTTGCTACAATATTAGTGACAACTCTTGCTTTCTTCTGAGTCATGTGGAAAAAGTTTCCCTGGGTACTTTCCATTTTTCCTCTAGGCCACCCCCAATTAACATTAGCTCCAAACTGAGTTGGTCTACTAGGTTTATTCATAGTCACTAATCATTGTTGATTTTGTGTTGACTTCTTATGGCCCTTACTTTGCTCAGCAACCCTATTAGGGCATTCATTCCTGCGATGCCAAGTCTCCTCATAATGATAACAAGGAGAATTCAAATATGGACACTCCCTCCAACAATGTCCCTCTTGTCTAATTATATAGCATTGTCCCAGAGAAGCTAGATAATCTCCTGGATCGTTCTACACACACCTTACACATTAAAGATAAGTGCCAGTCTTCTATCTTTGAGTATATGACCCCATCGTGCCTCCAATTCTAGGACATATATGTCCTCCCATCAATCCATTTTAGGTGCCCTAAGGAGCCCCACTCATTACACTTCTTGATCCGTAATTTCCTTTTTTATTTTGAATTGGCTATACTGTGATACTCATTACATTTATTTTTTGCAACCAACGCCCAACTATTTTAGTATCTTATTCCCCCAAATAGGGTTCGCAACCCATCTCTCTTATATTTTTCGTTATCTTTACAAGAGTAACACCCTCTTAAGAGGCCATGTTTGTTGCTCCTCTCATTCCTGTATTTGTAGCTCACACTATTTATTCCAAATATGCAAGGTTTATAGGTGCCACTGGTGTTACTGTTGGCACTATAGATGGTCTCTAGTAGCTCTAACCTCTCTTTCAGTCTCTTTGGGCTATAAACTCCTAGCTCTTTATACACAAGTCTCACCTCTAAGTCTTGTAAACTCACCCTTTTCTGATTTCAAGGATGTAACGGGTACTTTGTGAAGCAGTATTAATCAAAGGATCCCCTTTTGAACTCTCACTCCTATAATCCATTTGAAACTCCTCTCTTAACTAAAGACGGGTCGGTACTTGTACCATATCTTGCGTGAACCGTTCTGCAATCAAACTATTGCTCACTAGTCATTATAATCTCATTTTAAATCTGTTGAATCAAAGCCATAAATATGATATCAAATATAACATTCCTAAAATCTAGCACATATCATGCACAACATCATTTAAGGTTTTTAGGAAATATCTAGATTTTTTATATATACTCAAATGAAAAGTACCAATATTTTCTAACTCATTAAGATTTTGTTAAATTTTCAGCAAAATCTCCTTGTATTTTGAACATCCCAAGTGTTGACATCAAATAAAATGTATCAATATTTTCTAACTCATTAAGATTTTGTTAAAATTTCAGCAAAATCTCCTTGTATTTTGAACATCCTAAGTGTCGACATCAAATAAAATACACTTCTTATCCATAAAACCACACAAGAATCATTCCTCCACCTTCGATCCAGTCATTTTGGATTATATCCAACATTTCCTTATTCATTTTCAATATCCACAACACTACTAGCATTTATTAGTTTCATATTAAGCATAATAATAAGACATCCATACATGAAATCAAATTCTATAATAAACTATCATTTACTATATAAGTTAATTAATATATTATTCCTACACAAGATACTACAACATACATGATATAAATTTAAAACTTTAGATTTACTAGGTCCTAAAACATCATACATCATTACATCACCATAACTAGTAATTAATATTAAATAATTAAATCTTGTTACATATCAAAATAAAATGTCTATAAATTACAACCCTAAAATATTGATTATACAACTTCTTAATCCATAACCATTGTTGCATTTATGCGGCTTCACGACGATCATCCTCTCGGACCGGGATCTTCTGGTGATAGATGAAAAGAATAAGAAGTTCTTGTTTCTTATCAGTAAAAAAAAGAATGAAGTTGCCACTTAGTGTTTCCTAACTGGTCTCAGAGTCTGAATAAGATGACTGGTTGTGTATAAGGATGACATATCACCCCTAATACATCTTACCTATAGTTATCTGCATTGTTTATTTGTCTAATATAAACTAAGATATTGTTGTGTTTTCTAACATTTGGTTTGTTTAATGGTTAAATTCGGTCCCCTCTAGTAGAGTAGACCACAACTTTAGGGGTCAAGCCTAACCATTCTAGAGTCAAAATAAAAAAACAAAAAAAATTTTTTATTTAATATCAAGAATACATCATATATATAAGTTCATAATCTCGTATATTAAAAAAAACAAAATAATTTTTTAGTGTTTTTGAAATGTACACCAAGTTCTCATACCTTTAATAAACTAGTTATTAAATCTAAAAATACATGCAAAGATATCAACACAAATATTTTTCTTGAATTTTGGTATTTAAAGATGCTAAATCATGCCATGCTAAATATTTATTTTTCAAGGTGTGAGAAGGTTGAAATTAATACCTTACAATGAGGTTGGAAGGATGAGTTGCAATAGGAATATCCAAGATGTAATTGTTTGTCTTGGTGTGAAAATTTTATGTGTGGATGTGTATTTTTTGTAAAAGTTGTGTCGTAATAAATATTTTTTATTATTTTTTTACAAAATAAATGGTAGGGGTATTTTCATATATATAAAAAAAGAGTTTCTTTTGTATAATTGTTTAGGTAGATTATCTTTTTCTATCAAAGAATCAACACATGAATGGTAAAGATCCTCAAATAGGTATTGTCCTTTAGATGTTGAGAATTTATTGTATTCATATATATATATAAAAGATTTTTGATTTTGTTTTTTTCTTATATGCTCGTTTGTGTGTATTAATTGTTTTTTTAATCTAAAAATCAACTTAAGGATGACATGATCCTTAAATGAGCCTTGACCCTCGTCGAAATATCCTCTACAACAAGAATTGCCTACGAGAAGTTATAACTATTTTTTTTTATGTGTGTAGACTATCAATTTAAGTTTTATAAGTTGTTATTTGCATTCAATAAGTAAAAAACATGCATTAAAATATTTTGAGTTTTTTTTATATTGAAGTCATTTGTTGTGGTCTAGAAAACACTTTCTTGGTCATTTTTAATAATTTGATGGTTATTTCAAGTATATAGTGAATTTTCAACCATGTAATTAAGATCGCTTGTTGGATTTGAATTAAGAGTATATGATTATGATCTTTTAGCTCTTTAACCACTTACATATTTCTTTGGGAGTGTTGAATTTATCCTTGACTCTGTATCTTGGAAGTGATGAGTTCATAGATATCCTTAGAGTTGTGGGGTACTTTCATTTGTATCCTTGTGATGTTGTGCCTCGTAGTGGTGAGAAATTACTCTATCTATAGTGTCAATCCCCTCTCTTGATTTCTTGAGTTAAAATCTTAGAGCAAATACCAGTAAAAATTTATAAATTTCTCTTAATATATCAGGTTAATGTGAAGGATGCATTTTTAAAATTATCAAATTTATAGTGCATCCAAATTTATATTTTTTTAGGAATGAGAAGTGATTTTGCATAAATAAATTATTTTTCTGCTTCAAACTACTTTTTTCCCCTTATATTATGATGGGAAAAAAAATAAATTGCTGTAGAAAACAGCTAAAATAAAATAAAATATGTATATTGATATGACCAGGGAAAAAGATCATCATCTCTCAATAATATTCCAAACCTTTGTCTTGTCTTTTCCACCATCATCAAACGTGTAGAAAACCTTTGTATTATCTTGTCAGCCATTATCAGACAGGATAGATTCTATAATGTTGTTCTATCAAACACTACTTAAGATAATGCATTCATAAATATTCCAGTTGAAAGCGTAATCAGTTAAAACAAAAAATGGATAATAACCTGATCACTTGAGCATGAAAAATTTGCAAAAGGAAATAATTCTCTTCTGTGTTTTTTGACAGTGGCAAAAGGGAACATCTCAGCTTGAGTTAGTGGCTCTCTATAGGAACGCGAGTCCCACACCTTGATTAATCGTAACACAGGAGAGCTTTATTTTAATGGCCTCAAACTCGGCTGTCTGCCTCTCCTCAGTTGTTAACCACAATGATAAGCAACGATCAATCAAGTCCTTCCCACAACTCATTGGGGAATTTCCCTTTAAAATCTTTGTTCCCCCAAACTTTGTTATCCTCGCTAGATTCAAATCAGAGGGCTCCTCAGCATATCTCTCGAAAATATCTTTTATGGCATGATACCAGATTGGGCGTGCTACCTTCAGGAAGTCGTGCAAAGCAATTGCTGGGAGGTTAACACTTCCTAGTTCAGATTCACTGTTCCCACCTCTTCCGTGATAATCGGACCCTCCTAGCTTCAAAAGACCATAAGCATCTGCTAGGTCGCTGTATACTGTTCAAAAGAGAACAAGATGAAGACAAAATTAGGAAACGTGAAAGCAGCAATGTATAGCAAGCATTCTTGTGCAGCAAAAAGGTCAGAGATGAAAAATGCATATTCTCATTTATACCAACAATTTTTTAATTAACTTCATCCCAAAATTAAGAGAATTCAGCTTTTCCATAAATAATAATAGTAGAATTTCAATCTTAAGCGATCCACAATGCACTCTGGTCTCTATATTCTAAACAAAACAGGAAAATGTGTTATTACTACTAGTGGCATGATTCACGATGAATTTTCATATTTTTTATATAGAAAGGAAACAATTCTAAGTTTAAACCAATTTCAAAATGACTAAAAACTCATTGATCATATTTTCTCAGTATATCAAGATTAATGATACCAAAACATAGCTCATCTCTCCCAGTTAACAGTTACGACTATTGTGGTTGGAGAAACATTAAAAAGGAAGGGTAGCTTATTATGTATGATTCGGTACCAGTACATACCCATTACAATGCACATTTTTGAAATCCAGTATAAATTTCAGTAAGAAATCATTAAGGGTCAATTCAAGAAGACAATTGCATAATCTCTAGATTAACATGCAGTTAAGTTATTCACTCTAGAATCAAGATTATTACATCCATTCTATTTAAAGTTCAGGGGCGGGGGATGCTGCACAGCTCTAAAGCATTCAATGCCCACCATACCCCTCCTCAAAAGGAAAAAAGAAAAACCTTAATTTAAGATATGAGGATAGAAAGAAGGGGGCTAGTTGGGGACGGTGCAAAAACAACATACCAGCCAGTTTGCCATCACTTCTGTAAACCTCCATCCCATGAAGACCTGCATCTTTCAACCTTTGTATTATTGCAACAGGGTTTTTCAATGCCCAAGGATGAGCTAGCACAGCAACACCCCCCGTTTCACATATCAATTGTACTGCCTCCTCTACAAGAGGCTCATTTCCTCTGTTCAACAGCACAAAAATAATTTAAACCCATCAACTCTCTGAATAAGAAATGTGCTCAGTAAAGCCATTTAACTAAAAAAGAACTGGATCATTACGTGGAATAAGCAGGTCCACCATCATACAGATATCTGGCAAAAGCTTGTTTCAGGTTCTCTACGTAGCCTGCTTCAACCATAGCTCGAGCCACATGCAGTCTTCCAGGAGCAACTCCTTTTCCTGTAATTCTAGTAACGTGCTCCCACTTAAGAGGCAACTTGAGTTTATTGAGTTTCAAGACCATGTCCTTTGCACGAAGGTAACGACCATCTCTTATGTTAGCCAAGAACTTTTCCAGTTCATCAGACCTAGTTGGCCCACCGCTGCTGTAATATGCCAGGATGTGCACTGGCTCCTCTGCTTCAGGATTTCTGCATTATGATCAATTGACCAAATAACAGAAATATAGACAAATTACAAAGATGGAAATGGAATTTAATTTTTAAAATTTTCTTTTTCATTAGTTCTCGTAACAATATGACCACCCACTACTGCAGTAAATCCTGAACTTTGATGAAAGCAGATACCTTGGAGAGAACATTGTGCTTATTTCAACACCTGGGATTATCTTGATGCCAAATCTGCGAGCTGCTTCTGTAGCTTCAGGTATACCAGACATTGTGTCATGATCAGTGAGAGCAAGAACTTTCACCTGTTCTGAACAAATTTTACTAATTAAGATATTGGCACTA
Source organism: Populus trichocarpa (assembly GCF_000002775.5). NCBI lineage: Eukaryota > Viridiplantae > Streptophyta > Magnoliopsida > Malpighiales > Salicaceae > Populus > Populus trichocarpa. Next base: position 21,055,148 of record NC_037285.2, on the reverse strand, counting down.
AAACCAGAAAGAATGGATAAATCAAAACATAGCAATCACCAAAAAAAAGAGTTTATACAGCCTTGCAAGGGCATCATCCATTACATAAACTCCTTAAGAAAACAAAATCATTGTTATATAACAGATAAACACTCCTCCAAGACCTAATAATGCAATCTCGACCGAATAACTTACACTATAATTAATGAGTTGAGTTTCCTGATTGTAATAATTAACAATTTTGATAATTCAACATCTGTGTAACAATTAAAAACCCCAAACTACTTGCATTTTAATCCAAGACAACATGTGAAAGGATCAAACCCAGACAAGATTGGCGCTTGCTTTGAGCTGAAGCCTAGATTGAACAAAACCAGGCCGCGTGATATAAAAAAAAATTATTTAATCTGATGAGTTTGAATGCTTACAACTACTAACATGCTAAAGAGATTTGCCTTTTTATAAAGGCATTAATCAAGAAAAAAAAACAATTGAGAAACTTATTCAGTACATGTCATTCTAACACCATCACAAAAGCATTAAACACTCAGCATGTCTAGCCAGTAAAAAAAAAAAAAAAAAAAAGACGGACCCCATTTCCATGAGCTCGCTCCACAAGCTTGGAAGGAGACAAGAAGCCATCACTGAACTTGGAATGAGTATGCAATTCAAAGACAACCTTGTCTTCTCTCCTCATCATCACAGTCTTGTGCACTCCAAAATCGAAATCATCGGCAACCAATTTCCGATCCAAGTAAACCCATTCGCTGACAGATTTGGAAGCCAAGGTCTGCTCAACAGTCATCTTCTTCTTGCTCCCGCCACGCTTCTTCTTCTTCTTCTTCTTATTAATATCTTTTGTTTTTCTTGGGCTCTCTTGGTTGCCGTTGCAATTAGAAGAAGCGTTCACAAAACCATCATCCACCATAACGAAAGAGACAGAATCCCACACAAAATCTACTCTCTCTTACCCTTTAAGCAGAGAAGAAATGGGCAGCCTTTTTTAGGCTTCTTGAATCTTTCGAGTTCGGCTTTTGCTGTTTCGACCAATCCCCCACACAAGAGGATACTTCTAAACCATGCGTGCTAATAATATATATATAAAAAATATATTTGGGATTTTTTTTAGGAGACGATGGTAAGGAAGGGAAATGAAAAGTTGTTCTTTGTTTCGTTGAAGAGGATGGAATGAAAGCCAAAGGGTTCGCTATTAGTAAATTACATTTATGTTCTTTGAATACGTTCCACCGTTTACGGATAAGGCAATATTCATTTTTCACTGTTTTTTAAATAAAAAAAAAACATTAACAATATATTTTTCTTTTCTTTTTTACATACAAGTACTTTTTAGCAATATAAGAAATTATTTTTTATTTATTTATCAGTGTTATAAATTTCATTTTTTTTTATAAATCTAATGTAATTTTTTTTTAGTTAACAATATAACTTTTCATAATAATTTTTAATTTGAATGATAAAAATCATATTCTATAAAAATACTAAGATGACTATTATAAATTATAGTTTTATTTTTTATAAAAATAATAGTTATAACCTTGATGTATTTCTTTTCACTTTCAACAAATGAGCACATTCTATCATTTTTTTTATTGGAAAAGAAAAATTGAAGAAAAATAGTTTTTTTTTTTTTTTTACTAAACACACTCTTAATAAAGTAATTGATTTTTTAATGGAGAAATCTCTCTTTCTCTCTCTTTTATAGTTTTGAGTACAAACCTTAAATATATTCCAAAACTATTTAGGTACTATCAATTTTGTTTCAAACCTATTTTTTATATCAATTTTTTATTTTAATTTCTCTATTAAGAATTTTCATTAGAATAATTGACGGAAAATGCTAAATTACCTACAAAATATTTTCGTTTCTTAAAGAGAAAAGGTACAATTTGGATGATTTTAGTCTTTAAAGATTTTATTTTATATTTTAATTTCTCTATTAAGAATTTTATATTAGTTCTTAATTGCCTATTAAAATTTTATTTTAGTCTTTAAAGATTTATTTTATATAATTTGATCCATGGTGTTTTATGTTTTGACTTTTCAATTCTCAAAATTAATTTCATCACATTTTAGTTTTTAAATTCTAGGGGATGATCAGAGAAAAAATCATTGCAAAACAAGGAGAGAAAAAAATAATTTCAAAAGATCATATTATGAATAAAAAAAAAATCAATCTTAGTCTTAGAGAGGAGGGGAGTTCAAATGTGGTTATTTTGCCTATTTTATCTGCAATTTAGTTTAGAGATAAATAAATAGTTTAAAGATGACTCATGCTTTAACCAATAGTTATAATAGTTATAGAGCCTTAACATATTTTATCTTTATAAATAGTGATTTATTTATAAATAATTTCTTTTATTTTTTAATATATATACATATTTTTTCTTTCCCTTTTATTACCCCTAATTTGGGTTAGAGATTTTAATAAAAAAAATGAAAATTAAGTAAAAAAACTAAAAGAGCTAGGTATTTTACTGTTTATTCATTATTTGCCTTTTTTTCATTTTATATTTTTCTGCTCCTTCAATTTTTTTTCATTACCATATTTTTTTGTTATTCATTTCAATCCTTAAATAGGCTTACACGACGCATTTAATTGATATTGAGCTCTATATTTTGGTTTGATTGGCTTGGTATGGGATTCTTGTGGTGTCGAGAAAACATCATAACATTGGGTTAACACTTGATTTTATGGAGAATAATTCATATATTTTATTTTAAAAAGGAATAAAAGTAGATGGACTAGAATTTTAATTGAGGAAAAATGCAACCTTATACCTTGACAGAGAAAAAACCAGGCACGAAGACCATGAGGAGAGAGAAAGAAATGAAGAGAAGAATTGGTCATTAGAGCTATACCAAAGCTAGCTCTATTGCCACCACACGCCACCTTGGAAGGAAGGCCTTGTTGAAGCAATTCCAAAGACACTAAAAAAGGCCATCATCAAAGGTCGAAGGAAGCTGCATGTGTCTCCCCAAACGATGACTCCTTTTGCATTCTAGTGCTTGTAATACACGTGCAAGATACTTTTTCCCACTCATTCAACTTGTTCCATGATTCTTCCAGAATTTCATCCCATTCGAGCCTAATGAAGGCCTATCCAGGGAGAGAAGAAAGCAAGAGAAAAGAAAGAGACAGATGACCAATCGGGTTAGCTCGTTGAGGTTATGTCAATAACTCGGGTTATAAATTTGACATGTTAACTTTGGTTGACTAGAACCGATCTAATATGTTTTTATTGTTCATTTGAATTTTGGACTTGTCAAGTCAACCAGACAACATCATGGCAACTCACAAAACCTTAATTAGCTCCTAACTTATTCATTATCAATTAAGTTTCAAATCTTTTGATTTTGTCAATTTATCCCAGCTTTCAATCGATGTTAGATACACCTCCTTTTCAATTATTCATTATTAGTGGTAGTCAAAATATTTTATTTAATTTGCATATCATTTGCATGTGCTTGTTAAAAGCTTTTATATAAAACACCAAAATAAAGTTCAAATATGCTCTAAAAACACATTTTATTATCAAATTAACAAAAAAAAAAAAAACTATAACTTCTGAGCATTAAAATATCTTTTATTTTATAACTTTAACTATTAATCTTTAGTATATCAGTATAATAGTTGTATATACAAAGTGTAATACAATTCCCTATCAGATCGAGAGATTAAAGTTATTAAAAGAAACCCAAAAGATTTGTTGATTTCATCATACATCCTCTCACAAAACATTATTCACTACAATATTGGCCTATCATTTTTGTAGTACTTGAAGCTTTTTCTAATTTAGTTATCAATTTTTTTAAAAAAATTTATACATTGTGTTATTTTGGGTTTTGACCTGAGAATTTGTTTCGTTTACCTTGTCACGGGGTTCTCATTGTTTCAAAAAAAAAACTTTCTCATATTTGGTTAATGTTTAATTTTTCAAAAACAAACTCGGTTATATTGATTGAAAAATTTTAAAAATATAGGGATCTAAATTGACATTACCGGTGAAACAAAGGTTTTTTAAACTATTCAAAACATGCCTTTTTATTTATTTTTGCCTTAAGATTTTGTCAAATGTTTTTTTTGGTCCTTATAGTTTGAAAATTATACTTTTTATCTAGAACTTTATTTTCCTTACATGTCAACCTCTGAATTTGAAAGAGGAGAGAAAAAGTTGCTGAAAAATAGCAAATGAAAAGGAAAATATTCAATTGACCACATCTTAATAATTAAAATGATCGATCTTGGTATCAATGGTTTCCATTTAACAAAAGAAGTTTGATGATAATGATTTTTTTTCCCCAATAAACATGTCTAAAAAAGTAGATAGAGGTCTCTTTAGATTTTTTTTCATTTTGTTGTTTTTATTTACTTTTTAGTAATTTCAGGATGTTTTGGGGTTGATAAGTGGGTTTTTATAGGTTTTTATGATGTATTTTTAAATAAAAATAACTTTAAAATTAGATTTTCAAGATCCAAAACTTGGACCTAAATTTTCAAATTAGATGACTAGAAAATGTAATAGTAGGCAATAGATCCTTAGCAACTACAAGTAACCTATTGCTTATTAGAAAAAAAAAAAAAAAGGAGTGAAAAATGTGTCATCTGTTCTTGTGAAAAAAACTAAAAAAAACCTTAAGCATGTCTACGCTTTTTAATTAAGGTCAGGCACGTGAACCTAGCCTGACAGTCACACACGCCTTAGCTCTATGTTGGTCTACTCAAGCCCACACGATCCATGTGGGATAATGCTAAATTATAAATTAAATAAAAAGATGTTAAATAAAAGGAAGGTAGGAGTTTATAAAAAATGAGATTCAAGAGAAAATGGTTTCGTTAGAAGAGTGGGATCAAACTAGGTATATGTAATATATATAATCGCTATAAGCCAACTTTAACTTGTTTTTGTTTTTTTTGTTTTTCTTTAATTTAAATTTAACTATTTTAAATTTCATTAATTTAAATATTATAAATATATTTAATCATTAAATTCTCTAAATTAATAAATAATATACTTTATATATTATGTTATTAAATACTATTTAATTTTTACTTTGTTTTCAAATAAGATTAGATCAATATTTTTTTTTTGTAATATTAGTATGCTTTTTTTACAACACATCATCATTATTATTATTTTAATTATATATGGTAGCTTTTCTGATAACGTATATTTTTATTATTGTATAATTAAATAAAAACTATTTCAGAAAAACTATGTTATTAAGCTAATTGGGTTTGTGATCCGAGTCACGGGTTAGCTTAAATTGGCCCAAGTCGATCAAAGATATTGTCGTCTCGATATTTTTTAAAAAATACTTTGTATGAATCAAATTTTAAGTTCATAATCAAAATTTTACTTGCAAGCAGTTAAGACATTAAAAATACTATATTTTTTTTATATTAAAAAAATTGATCCAATCAAGAGCAAAGAGCGAGCCAAATACCTAGCACTAATCTATCCATACATGTGTACAAGAGATATAACATACACAATAATTGTGTATGATTTGTAATGGGAGCCTAGATACTAACCATGAGCTTAGCCTTGTGCTATAGTAATAGGAGTAAGACTATAAGAGATAAAACCATGAGTCACAGTATGTTTCCTACACTTTCATTATGGATGAGCAAAAAAACTGAGAAAAAATAACAAAAAAAATCGAACTGTAAAAAAAAATCGATTAAAAAATTTTCGGTTCAGTTCGGTTTTGGTTTAGAAACCTGAAATCAAAAAAACCCCACCGGTTCAGTTAAGGGGGTGCTATAAATAGTACATACAAAAAAAAATGCTTTCATTCTTAACCTTAGCGCGTCTAGCCGTCTTTGCTCCTGAGCAAACAAGTCGCTCCCTCCCTCAACCCTCACAATTCACAGATCTCATCCCATTCTCAAGTCTCTAACAAAATCAAATTAATCCATCTTCATCTACATTCTCCTAACTTTTGTTGTCTGCTGGTTGATTAGTACTTAAAAATGTATTTTTATCAAGGTTTTATATCATCATTTTGCACTTGAAGTATCAATAACTCGTTAACTAGAGCATTGTTTTATAATAACATGTCTAATAATATAAGATACATTTAATTTATGGTAAATATTCATCTTAAATACAGGCCTATCACTACCAGAAAATCGGAGAAAACCAACGGAATTACCGACGGACTAAATTCCATCTCAAAATCTGTCGGTATATACCGACGGACTAACTCCGTCGGAGATACGGTCGGTATATACCGATGGAATATGTCCGTCGGTATATACCGACCGTATCTCCGACGTACTATACATTTTGTTAGGAAAGATGCAATGGTGTGGTGACGTGGAGCTTTTTCAGACGATTTTATCGACGGAATGTATCCTTCGGTGATTCCATCGGTAAAAACCATTATATACACCCCCTCTGCCGACATTCTCTTCCTCTGTTTCTCCTTCTTCTTCTTTCCCATCCCACCTCTCCCCTCCCAAACTGCAGCCAACCACCTATCCCAACTCTCCACTATTCTCAATACAAGCACTCAAGTTTCTTATACCTTGTACGTGGTCACAATATCCGTTTCTTGTGGATTTTATCATTTTTTTGTAAGTAAATCTATTCTTTTTAGTTTTAACATTTAAATGTGAATTTTATTGTTTTTTTAGTATATATATTTTGTTAACGTATGTACTTGTTTGATTGTTATTTGTCAAAGAAACTTGTAGTATGAATGTATAATTTTGTAGTTGTTATAGTTTATTTTAGATTTTGTCAAATTATATTTGTTTGTAAATTGTTGAAATTTTGTTTGAATTACACCGAATTGAATGTGTTATGATGAAATAAATAATTAATAGCTTGTTTAATGGGTCTTTTTTAATTGTTATCAATTCTATTTCGAAGTTGTGATTTTTGTAAATTTATATATGTATAAATTTGTATGTATGAACGTTGATAGTTGATAATTGATAATGAATATTTAACATAAGTGTGGTTTTAGTTTGTTTGATAATGTCGGGGAAAACCAATATTTTTGTTATGTTTTATAGAGGTTCAATAGAAGTCATGGATGATCGTTCATGGATGTATCAGGACTCACCCCAAGGATTGCGGAGGATGGATTATTGTAATGGTGTCTAGGGTTTTATTAATTTCGCAACATCTATTCCGAGGAATTTTACTGATGGCGGTATTAGGTGTCCATGCAGGAAGTGTAAAAATGTAAAGTTTGTGCATTAAGATGTTGTAACGATGCATCTTCTAACCAAAAGGTTCATAGAGGATTACATGTGTTGGTATGCACACGGAGAACTATTTGTTCCTGATGAGAGCATGGAAGAACAGGTGGTTGGGTCAACTTTTAGTGCTAGCAACATGCATGAAGTTGGAAATGAGAACAGTAATCCTTACAGGAATATGGTTATGGATGCAATGAGAATGAGTGAAGGTAATGTCAGGGAATATCTAATCGTAGAAGAAGAACCTAATGCAGATGTAGCAAGGTTTTTTGATCTGTTGAAAGATTCTGATGAACCATTATGGGATGGCTGCACGAACCACAGTAAATTATCAGTCGTAGCACAGGTGTTCATCATCAAGTCAGATCACGGGTTGAGTGAGGCCGGTTATGACAAGATTATTGAATGGGTGAGAAGCATTTTACCTGAAGGAAACAGGCTGAAAGAGAACTTCTATGCTGCCAAGTCCATGATGAAACCTCTCGGTTTAGGATACCAGAAAATTGATATATGCCCTAAAGTCTGCATGTTATACTACCTTGAAAATGCTGAGATGACCGAGTGCATGACATGAGGGCATTCCCGTTACAAACCCAGAACTGGTAGAGGGAAGACTCTCGTGGCATATAAAAAACTTAGATACTTCCGAATCACACCTAGACTGCAGAGGTTATTCATGTCACCAAGGACTGCTGAGCACATGACATGGCACCAATCACACCATGCAGTTGATGGAGTGATGGTTCATCTTTCTGACGGTGAAGCATGGAAACACTTTAACAGTGTGCATCCTCACTTTTCAGCTGAATCAAGGAACGTGCGTCTTGGGTTGTGTACAAACGAATTCAACCCATTCGGGTCATTTGCTGCTCCTTATTCTTGTTGGCCGGTCATACTGACGGTTTATAACTTGCCACCGGGGATGTGTATGAGGCCGGAGTTCATGTTTTTATCTATGGTCATACCAGGTCCGAGCAGTCCGGGGCGGAATATAGATGTTTGTCTTCGTCCGTTGATTGATGAGTTGACGCAGTTGTGGTCCTCTGGATCTTTGACTTATGACATCTCGAGGAAACAAAATTTTGTTATAAGAGCGGCTTTGATGTGGACTATCAATGATTTCCCAGCTTATGGAATGGTTTCTGGTTGGAGCATGCATGGAAAGCTAGCATGTCCATACTGTATGGAGAACAACAAGGCATTCACGCTGACAAACGGGGGTAAAGCTTCTTTTTTTTACTGTCACCGTCATTTGTTGCCGCCGAATCACAGGTATAGAAAGAACAAAAATGATTTCTTTGTTGGCAGAGTTGAAAAGGATGTTGCATCCCCGCGTCTTTCCGGTGAAGAATTGTTTGATGTTGTGTCAGAGTACGGTGACATTGTGTTTGGTCTCCAATCAGGTAAGCAGAAGTTTCCTGGTTTTGGTTTGACCTATAATTGGGTGAAGCGAAGTATCTTTTGGGAGCTTCCTTATTGGAAGACCAATCTTCTCCGCCATAACCTTGACGTCATGCACATTGAAAAGAACGTGTTTGAGAATATTTTCAACACCGTTATAGATGTGAAGGGGAAGACAAAGGACAACATCAAGTCTAGATTGGATGTAGCGCTGTTCTGTAACCATAAAAATATGGAGTTGGTTTGTGATGGGTCACGGGTCGCAAAACCAAGAGCAAGCTTCGTGCTAGAGAAAAACACACAACTACTAGTCTACAAATGGCTTAAGAGTCTGCGTTTTCCCGATGGACATGCCTCGAACATATTAAGGCTGGTTAATATGGAGGAATGCAAATTATATGGAATGAAGAGTCATGACTGCCATGTGTTTATGCAAACACTCATTTCATTAGCTTTTCGTGATTTGTTGCCAAAGGGGATATGGGATGCACCAACGGAGATCAGTCATTTCTTCAGAGATATATGCTCTAGCAAGTTGAATGTTGATCACATTGAAAGGCTTAAAAAGAATATCGTCGAGACAATATGCAAACTTGAGATGATATTCCCTCCATTATTTTTTGACTCAATGGAGCATCTACCCGTATATTTATTTTTAAGGTAAAAGTTGGAGGACCGGTCTAGTACAGATGGATGTATCCATTCGAGAGGTTAGATATTACAGGAGCTATGTAATTCATAATTAAATGTTTTTATTTTTATTTTTTTAATTGATAATTTTTTATTGATTTTATATATATATATATATGCAGGTACTTGTTCAATCTTAAAAAAAAAGTTAAGAACAAGGCGCATGTTGAGGTGTCAATATGTGAGGCCTATATTGTTAAGGAGATCTCAATATTTATCTCATACTATTTCGAACCTCATTTGAGAACGAGGATCAACTGTGCTCCACGACATGATGATGGTGGTGGAGTGCCTTCAAGTGGGAACTTGTCAATATTCTCTAATCCTGGACGACCCACACCTAAAAATGTCGTGAGGGGAAGATATTTGTCTGAAATAGAGTTCAGACAAGCACACAATTATGTCCTATTTAACTGTGACCTTTTATTAAGTAAGTAGATGTTCGACTTAAACTTTGTCAAGAGTGTATTATTTATGTTTTGTGATACGATAAACTCATATAATTTGGAACAACCTTGCAGGCAACATCGACGATACTTACTGCCCAATAACTCACAGCTGACCGAATCCCAGATCTTTCAATTACAAGATGAACAATTTGCCACATGGTTTAGAACACATGTAAGTCCTATCACAAACTCATTATCTATTGCAATGTAATTAATTGTATGTCAATTTTACATAATATCTGTTTATTGATTATTGTTGTATTTAATTTACAAGGTTTATCAAATGGGAGGTAGTGCTGCTATTTCACTGTCTTTACTAAGCCTGAGCCCTGAAAGAAAAGTCAAATGCTATAATGGGTATTTTGTCAATGGATATGTCTTTCATACTGAAGAATACGGGCATGGAAGAAAGACATACAACAGCGGTGTTTGTATTAAGGGATCGACTTCTAGTGAGTTTGAAGTTGACTACTACGGTAGATTGGAAGAGGTCATCGAACTGCAATATCATAGCGAGCAGAATATAGTGTTTTTATTCAAATGCTATTGGTATGACACAACTGACAGAGGAATCAGAGTAGATCCTCACTATGGTCTCGTTGAAATCAACTCAAAAGCTAGACACCGTAACGTAAACGACGTCTTTGTTTTCGCAAAGCAATGCCAACAAGTTTATTACACATACACCCCTTCCTTTATAAAGGACCGATCAAGAGTTGATTGGTTATCCGTTTTAAAAAAAAAACCCAAGGGTCGTGTCAGGTTGTTCAGGATGAGAACAAAGACACAAGTGTGATAGATGAAGTCTTTTAAGCTAGTGAGTTGGTTGAACCATACCGAGTTGCTCCTTTAATTGACTTAGAAGAAAATTTTAATTTTCATGTTTTCAATGATAGTCTTGTAGATGTTGACGCAGAGGAGTTGAATGCTGTTCTGAGCTCTACTAGTGGACAAAAGAATGTTGTTGAAGAAGATAATAACGAAATTGAAGAGTGCGATGAAGCTGATGATAACAATTCAATTGAGGACGAAGATGAAAATTCTGACTAACTAAACATGTTTTAAAGCCTTATTTTTATAATGTAATAATTTGGAACATGAAATATTTATTCTTCTTTCATGGTCAGCTCTTGTTATTGTGTTGCGTGTGCTGTAAGATTGCAATTCAAGATTTTGTGACACGGTTACACAAAAAAATAAGAAAAATTTACGGTTTCACCGACGGGTACACCGACGAACTATAACCCGTCGGTATTTCACAGAGAGTTGAAAAATAATTACGGGAGTGTACCACAATCACCAACGGAGTCACCGACGGTTTATAACCCGTCGGTATTTCACAGAGAGTTGAAAAAAAAATTACGAGATTGTGCCACAATCACCGATGGAATCACCGACTGTGTTACCGACGTATATTACCGACGACATCACCGACGGATTACCCACATCCCGAAGCGCACGCCTGTCAGACGCGTGTCCGTCGGCACACGTACTGACGACTCGAAAAGTCTGGCAGGATTTTTGAACTTTTTTGGTGCGCATATCAATTAATTTCCGACGGTATTACCGACAGAATTTAATGCCATCAACAACAATTAATGTCCGTCGGAAAAATTGCCATATAAAACACCCCCTTCCCCCCATTTGGTTCATTTTTTTCTCTCGGCTCAGTTTCTCTTCTTCTCCATTTCTCTTCTCCTCTCCGGTTGCATTTGGCTTTTTGAAGAGATTTTATTATTTTAGTGGTAGTTTTAAAAGGTATGTATTCTTTTTTCTTTATCTTTGTATTTTTTTATTTTAATCATGATTATTTTTTTTTGGTGTTCTTTGTTTTGTGTATTGTTTGTAGATAAAATCTTAAATTCAACACACTATTAAGGTAAGTATTTTTTATTCCCAAATTTATTTTGAATTGATATAGTGTTTTTTAGTTTTGTGTATTGTTTGTTTTGTGTTTAGGTTGTTTTGTATAGTGTTTTTTAGTTTTTTCATTTTATTTATTAATTTTATGATATTATTGTTTGCATTGCTATAATTGTTATTGTTGAATTTATGTTAAAAATATTAATTTATATATAGAATTACATTTAATTAGTTTATCTTAATTTATGATATTATTGTTTGTATTGCTATAATTGTTATTGTTGAATTTATGTTAAAATATTAATTTATATATAGAATTACATTTAATTAGTTTATCTTAATTTAGGATATTATTGTTTGTATTGCTATAATTGTTATTGTTGAATTTATGTTTTAAATGTTAATTGAAATATAGAATTAAATTTAATTAGTTTATTTTAATTTTAAAATATTATTGTTTACCTGTCATTGTTATTGCTTGTAACTCTAAGTACCAATTTAACAATGAATGTTCATAGTTGAAATTGATTCTTTTACTTGAATTTCGTTATATGATGTTATTGAATAAGATGTTTTGTGTTGATGATGATGAGTTGGGTTGAGATCCAGGATGATTGGATCGGGATGTGAAATAAAATTGGAAGTGTAATATGATTTTGTCGATAACTTGGGACCCCCCCAGTATAAGGGAGACTCTGTCGAATTTTTTTTAAAAAAATCGAAGTTAATTATGTAATTATTCGTATAAATTTGTGTAGATGCGTAGAATGAAATCTACAGCACGTCGTCAGAAGATGGTTGCAGCTAGTTCTTCTAGCAGCGAGGAGGACGTATCCTTAGGTGCTGATCACGACGAGGAATCTACGCCAACTTGTGATGCTGCCTCTTCTAGCGCGGTTTCACAGCGCAGAAGCGGTGTGCCTTCACAGTGGGGTCAATTCACCCGTAAGTACCAAGCACAATGGAAGGATGACCTCTCAATGTAAGTTTGTTTAGGTTTTACTTTTTTTTATATATATACTTATAACATAATTTATGAACAACTAATTAATATTATTACTTTTATTTAATTTCAGGTTCACAAACATTGAGGCTGCAAGGGCTATAACATTGGCGTTTAAATTGTCGATGGAGATTCCATTGTTTCAATGGAGCCAGGTTTCCAAACATCCTGAGTGGAAACCTAATGTCGATGCATGGTTTAAGCGATTTCAGGTCGGTGTTAGTTTTTAATTTTCAGCTTATTTTTAATAAATAATTTTTATAATTTTATATCTTGTAATATTTTTATTTTATATGAATTATTTATATACACAAAACAAATTTGAGTGGGATAGGGCGAACAACAATGTTGTGAGCAGGGTATGAGAGAATCACGCAGCAACTAGGTAATATCGAAAATAATATTTATTTTTGTTTTATAATTTTATGTTTAAATTCTAATTTGTTACTATAGAAGTAGGTTGCGTGATTTTTGGTATGACACCAAAAAAAAAATAAAAAAGAAACACGAGGGATAACGGTCTTGAAGGATGGAATGAGGTGGCGGTTTGGCGGGAATTCAAACCACCATTCATCTCGGGGGAAATATGGACGACATATATTGAGCACGTGACCTCAGAGTTGTTCTCACGGCGCTCACAGTCCGGCGCCGACAACCGAAATCGGCAAATTCATGGTTTGGTAACCACGCACACTGGCAAATCCGTCCCATTCAGCGTCATGCAAAGCGGATGGTAAGATTAATTTTAATGAAATATATCGTTAATTAATTTGTCGTTCCTTATTAAATAACTTTCAACCTATTTTTTCCTTACAGACTACGTCTCTTGGACGTGAGCCGAGTCCAATGGAGCTGTTTGTAGAGACGCATGTGCGGAGTCAAGACCGCCAAAAGGGGGTGCAACAGTTTGTGGACAACTGTGCTCAGCACTTTATGGTATGTTCGTTCATTCATTTTATTTTGTAAGTTATTATTTTCTTGAATTGCATCTTGAATTGCATATGATGATTTTTTTTAAAATTTTCAGGAGACCTATAATAGCCGGTTGAGGGAGAGATATGGGGACAATCCTTCAACCCATCCAGATTTCGATCCAGATTTATGGATGGAGGTGGGATCGTCTAGTGGACCCGATAAAAATCGGGTCTACGGGCTCTCCAACACTACGGCTAAAAACTTGCGTTCGACTCGTAGTGTCTCAACCGTTGGGAGTTCTCCATCAGTATCGAGCACCCAGTCTGAAGAGCTCATTGCCTTGAAACAACAATATCAACAACTCTCGACGAATTATAATGAGCTCTGTCACATAGTCATGGAGATGAGATCAAAGATGGGTGATGATACTTGTGCAGGGTCTTTTTGGCCGTACGGTCCTGGGAACAACCAGCCTCCTCCTCCTCCTCCTCCAGCTTTGCCGCTATCCTAGTTTAATTTTTTTAAAAAAAAACACATTAAATTTGTAATGAATATTTGGATGAATATTATTTAACATTATTTTTATATTTTTAATGTTTAATCCAATTTTATTTGTTTATTAGAGTTTTACTATTAATAAATTATTTTTTTATATATATATTTTAAATTGATACTGACGGCTTTACCGACGGATATTATTCGTCGGTGATTCACAGAGAGTTGCCAAACAATTACCAGCCATGCCATCATTACCGACAGATATTATCCGTCGGTGATCACATACAGACGGCTTTACCGACGGATAATATCCGTCGGTATTTCACAGAGAGTTGCCACACAATTAGCACCGATGCCATAATTACCGACGGATTATCTGTGGGTAATTACCGTTGAAAATTCAGACGGATTTAGTCCGTCGCTAATGTTCCCGCGGGAAATTTTTTTTTGGCCCGCGTATCCGTCTGTAAGACCGTCGGTGGGTTGTTATTTTTATTTGTGATAGAATTAGCGACGAAAAGGGGAATTACCGATGACTATTATACCGACGGACGTGTTCCGTCGGTTAGCCCGTCGGTAATTATTTCACCGACGGAGTTCATTCCTGTCACCGATAGAATTAGTCCGTCGGTAAAACTGTTTAATGGTGTAGTGTATCACATAAATCAAAGGATTGATTAATGAGTTTTACTAGTGAAATTGAGAAGACAAAGAGAGGTCTAAGCTTAGAAAAGAGATGTTGATTCAGTCCAAACTGGAACACCATTCGGTTATGGGATCATAACTGGAGTTGTAGAACTTGGATTTAGGTCTGGTTTATATGTATGGAAATATAAGACACATGCCTAAAACTTTCATGGAGTCCAAGATTTAAAAGTGCCATTTTCGAGTTCAAATGGTAGTAACAACAGAGAAGTCGGAATCTGTCCTACAACCCTGACACTATTCAGTGTTCAGCCCATATCTCGAGCTCTAGAAGTCTAAATGACCTCATTTTTGTTTTGTTGGAAAGCTGAGACAAATTCCCAGAACTTTCATGAAGACTCTCTGTTCAAATTCTGATGTTAGCAATGACGTTTTCTATAGACAAGAAGATAAGGATTGTTACCAAGTCAAGAGGTGGTCACCCACTCAACAATTAGTCATCAAATCAATAATTTCAAATTTTGACCTATAAAAGGAGGCATTTGCCATGCATTTAGGCATCTTGGTTTTCAGATCAAGATCATAATCTTGCTTTCTTTTTTTGTATTTTTGTAATGTTTAAGTTTTGCTTTCATTAATCTCTTGTTTATGCTTTTCATCATAACTATGTTCTTATCTAGTTTATTTATATTTCTCTTAATCACAATGTTTAGCTTAGTTTATTATGTCAAAGTGAAAAGGTTTCACTAATGGTATTAGAATAGGTATAATATAAACTCAACATGGACTTCAATGGTTATATCCAAGAAAGTTTGTTATTAACATGTCTTATCATTTTTATCTTATTAATTCTTATTACCTTGCTCATTAAATGCTTAATCTAAATTTGTGGTGTATAACACTTGGTACAACAAATGCTTGACACTTTCATAGCCAACCGTATGCTATAACCTACACCTGTGTTATTAAAGGAACTTGATTTATTGTTAACATAAGTTAGCATCATGAATTCCTGATAATATTTAAAAGTTTGGTGTTACTTAAATAAGATAATTAATATGATCATGTTAATAATTTATAATGAGCTATTAATAACAAATCATCCGATTGGAACCTTCTTTGTGTGTGGTTTCCAGTTGAGTAATAAAAAAAATTTATATTATACTTATTTGAAATATCATTAGTGGATCATCTAACCTTGATAACTGTTTTTATTATTGTTTAATCTTCACATTAATCTTACATCTCGAAATCCTCTTTAACTCATCATCATCATTACCATCATTATTATTATTATTATTATTATTATTATTATTATTATTATTTATAATTTATACAGTTAACCTCCTTGTGATTCGACGCCGGTCTTGCCGGGTTATTTATTACTTCGACACTCCTACACTTGGGAGAAAACATCAATCTTTTGGTCGTGTCACTGGTAGACCTTCAATCTTCATCTTCAAATCTAACAAACCAGTCAGTCAGCCACATCCCTCTTCTACACGGGCATGACACATAGTCACACCCCACACTGGCACACCTAACCTCCAGAGTCCAGATCTAGCAAACCAGTCACCTCCCTCTCTCACAACTGACCTTAAATCTTGTCACAACTCACACCAGGTATGAGTTCTTTTTTTTTTGTCAATCTCTGTTTTTATTTTTTTAACATATGCTATGTGATCTGTATATTTGTTGGTATATCTTTATAAAAAATCAAAGTTTGAGCTTAGAGTGGTATTTTGGTTGATTTAGGATTCTGGGAATATGTTTAAATTTAGCGTAGGGATGATTTTTTTTCTGCTTTACTGAAGTTTCCCATCAGAATCTTGACATGTATAACTTTGCAAATTTAGATCAAAGATCAAAATTCAGAGAGTTTAATTTACTAGAATCAAGAAGATTTTTTATTTTTTTTCATTTTTCCTTCCCATGAATGGTCTAAAATCACGATTTAAACTGAATATTTCAAAACCATACTCATCAAGCCTAATATCAGTTTTCATCATTTTGCAAGCATTGTTTTTGTCTGATTTTACTATTAAATCTTTCTTTTCTTTGCAGTTTTTTGAGATGCCAAGACAAAGCAATCAAAGCCCTTGATATCTACAAACGAGCCAATCAGCAGGTCATGTTGTCCATTGATTTTACAGAATGTCAGTTTGTGGTTAAATATTCTTTATCAACACCTAAAGTGTTCATTGGTATATCTTTTATGTTGTAGCATTCATTATAGAACTGAAGTCTCCATAACTAAAAACGTTTTTACTAGATATGGTGTTTTGTTGAAAAAAATTGTTTATTTCTGTAACCTGGAAACCTTTCTGATTTCTATGACATTTGCAAAGGATTAGAACTTGCTAGGAATTTCCAGTTTCCTGTTTTGAGAGAGGTATTTGATGCCATGAGACGGATTTAGAGTTTTCACTAGTTATTTCATTCTTTCAATTGCAGTGATTTATGACTTTATTGTCCTAATCTTTCTCAGCCTCCATAATCCTTTCTTACAACTATGGAAGAGTATATCAAAGAGGCACCACGTGTTGTTTCTGTTCCTAGTGAGGCATTGGTAAGTGTCATTACTATGCTAGACAGTCCTATAAATTTTCCAATTTATGATTTGTTGATGTTACAGGTCCTTTTGTTTTATTGTTACTAGTTTTATATTTTTAAACAGGCATTAGAAGCCAAGGATTTTTTGGAAATAGGATTCATAGATCTTGACTAAACTAATTAAGAAAATAGTTCTTGCTTGGCTAAGTGGCAGAAAAGGATGTATGGTGTTGCATATTCAGTTTATGCTTTCTTTTGTCTCTTTTTGTGTGATGCATGCATGTCAACTTATTCTTCCTTGACAAGGGATATCATTGTTAGAGGTTAAATACTGCAGGACTAATATCTGGTCATTTGAAACAGCTTCAATTGACATACAGACCAGACGAAGGTCCTTCTAAAAATGTCAAATCATCCGATGATGAACCTGAGCCACCTCCTTCAGATAATGTTATTGTCTCCAATGTTGAGATCCTGTTCCTACAACCGCTCCTCAGAACAGCATAGACAATGGAGATTTGCTTTGTAATTTAGATTTTAACTTGGTGTATGTTATTTAAACTCTGATGCAGGAGGAGTCCAAAACACTAATATTAGAAAGACTTGCAACATATAAACACAATATTAGCACTAATAATTTAATATAAATGAATATTTAGTGATACAAAAATTAAATATATTATAGAATCTTGTAACAAAATTAGATAATATTAATATCAATTACAAGTCCATCAGAAAGCCCAAACAAAAAATACAGGTTTTTCCGGTTTTTATGTTAAAAAAACCAAACCAAACTGAACCGAAGTCGGTCAGTTTGAACCAGTTCCAGTTTAAATTTTTTAGTTTTTCAAAATTTTATTTTGGTTATTTTTTTAGATAAAAATCGAACCGAACCGAAAATGATCACCCCTAACTTCCATAATATATTCAACAAAACAAACTTAATCAAACCCTTAGTTTATTTATTTTTTCACATTCATTACTATTTGTTGCTTGTATGTGTTTATTGTCAAATTTTCCTTTAAATTGGTAGCATGATCCTTTTAAACAACACAGGAACTAGTACAATTCAAATAACTCAAAAATACAAAACTTTTTTGTTTATGATAATAATGTTATTAGCAATCCACTTATATATATATATACTAGTAATCCACTTCATTTTATGAAGTTCCAATATCACAATATTTGGTTCTATTTGATTTGTTTTCCTTGATAACATATTGGGGTTAATTATTATTTTTTTCATCCATGATAAGAGTGACTTTAAAATCCCAATAATAATATTCTTATAAATAATTAGGAAGTGTAATCCACATGAGAAAATTAAGAAAAAAACTTGAACTCTAATTAGAAATTTGATTCATAGGCATAACGGGGAGAGATAACAAATAGAATTGAGAATTAATTATGCATAAAAGCATGATTTCAACATCTTGGTAAGTCACGAGGAGGTTTAAGAATTCGAGCTTGAGAAGAAACACCATTTTTCACAAGAAACACCATTCCCATTCCCCATGTTACATGACGCTCGATATGGCAATGTAGTAGCCACACTCCTGCATGTTAACAAGTATAATATTAATTCAAGATATGTACAAGATAATATTATTGTATGAATATATAATTATATAAGTGTGGAACTAACAACTCGATCTAAAATAATCAAATTAAAATAAAGGACACAAGTGAGAAAGTAAACAAATTGAAGATGAAGAGAAAATATAAAAGTATTTAGCAAATAAGTAGATACTTTTTTTTGCAATAAATGTTGAACTACTTTTGGTGAGTTTAATTTGTTTTAGAGCTTACGCCACACAAGTTTTTCATTCCAAGAAATTAGGCACCTAACCCAAACTATTATATACTTAAATTAAATTGAGAAACTCTTGAAAGTTTTAGGGCGGGTCAACCCATGTTTTTTAAAAAAATTAATTTTTTTGTTAAAAATTAATTTTTTTTATGTTTTTGGATTGTTTTGATGTGCTGATTTCAAAAATAATTTTTTTTTAAAAAAAACATTATTTTGATACATTTCTAAGCGAAAAACATTTTGAATCACAACCATAATCTCAAACTAGAGTTATTTGTAGGTTTTCTCTTGCTATAAAATAATTAAAGTAGCTTAAAACCATTTACTTTTCTTTATGTAAAGTTGTGATGCAAGGTTTTGATTGTTAGTAGGGTTGTGATCGTTGTTCATTATGATGCTCATTGTCGACAATAATTGCATTTATTAATTTATGCTCATAATTCCTTATATTAAATGAAAAGATACATTAATGTTTGATATGAGATATGATTGTTTATAAGAAAAACATGAAGATGTAACTAAAGGATGCATTTCTTTATATGAACGCAATTATGAAAAAGACATTATAAATATTTACTTATTTTTACATATATATATATAGCTGGACATGCTCTTAATCACTTTAGTTTGTTAACAAGATGATTAACATAATATGCACCTTATGGAATTCTTTTCATAGATAATATTATTTTTCTCCAAAATAAATAAAGTTTTCAAATTGATTAGTGTTTTTACTCTCTCAATTATGTAAAAAAAATTATATATATAAAACCTAAAGACTTTGATTGAGTTGAATAAATTCTAAAATAATATATAGTTAGCGTCTCGGAATATAGAAGACAAAAACATTAGAGATAAAGAGAACATGTTTTTATGTATTTTTTATTTTAAAAATATAAAAATTCATTATAAAATTATTTTAGAGGACAGATTTATTTTATGTTTTTATCTTTTTTTGTATTTATCTTTTTTATCTTAAAACACTAACCAAATAGAATGAAGGCTACATTTCAGTCCTTCAAAAATTTTATGTTTATTTTTGCACATAACCTATAGTTTTATTTATTAGAAGCTTTGTTCTTTCTCAAGTTTCAATGTAGCCCATGACATTTCAGTAGTTGGAATTCGCAGCAATGCAAGACACCCCCACTAGGTTTAATTTTACCTAGAAATCTAGCCAACTAGCTACTAAAAAGTCACAACTAGAATATACAAGGCATGCATGGGGGACATTACAGAACAATATTACATTACATCAAGGATAGAAATAGAAAGAAAAGTAAAATTACTTCAATTTCTTACCTGGGTTATCTGCTCTGAATCTGATCGCTGCCCATCCATTATGAGGAACTCCAACTGTAGTCTCCTCAGGTGGATCAACAAGATTATATCTTGAAGGATCCTTACTGGGATCAAAATTCCCAAATCCCCATCCAACCACGTAAAAGCTGTAGCCATGTAAATGGATGGGATGGTTATCAGCAGCTAATACATTTGTCCCTTGAAGAATGATCTCAACACTTGCATTGTACTTCAAAACCCTCACCTCAGTACCAAAACTTGGTGTCAAAAGGTTAGCTGGGAGATTCTCAGCAGTGTAATTGAACTCATTAGGAGGCTTACGAGGAAAATTCCTTTCAAAAACACCAGCAACCCCATAATAGTAAGCTTGAAGGATGTCCAAAGATGGAGGATTTACAAAGCTAATGTTATTCATACTAGCTGCAAACCTCTTACCAAAGGGACCCGCGCAAGGCTTATCAGTACTGCAGTTAAGGAGGTTGACAGATATGGTAAAGAACAAACGAGTGTCAACTTTTTGTGGAACGTGGGCTTTTACTGGACTCCGAAACTGCTTAGTGAAGTCTGTGGATGCTTGTGTTCGATTGTATGGAGGAAGAGGTGAAAAATGAGGAGATTTCGGCAGATGATAAATGCCATGGTATTCTACGATGGCTGTTGTTGTTGTGTTATCGAAACCAGCCCCAAAAGCACTCGAGTATGCCCTAGAAGCCATGGAATAGTGGCTGGGAGGTTGGTTTGCTTCAAATAACACATCCATGGTTTGGCCAGGGGTGATCATTAGATAGTCTGATGTAAATGGTTTCAAGTAACACCCATCTTTTCCTACTATCGTCAGTTTGTGTTTTGCTATGGAAAAGAACAGATTTTCATCTAATACTGCGTTGATTATCCGAAGGAGATAGGTTTTTCCCTGCTCCACCATCATTTTAAAGGTGCCTGCATGCACAATATATGAAGCAAATCATTTTGCAATCATTTTTCAAAGGTACGCAAGCACCTGTGCCCTCGAACCAAACCAGTTTGAGCAAGAATCTTCCTTGAGCTAGCATATATACGTACCTGCTTTGGAGCATGGATACATATATCCTGGTTCTCCATTGATGGTGAAAGCAGCTGAGAGAGTTGGCTCACCACCTGTTATATTTGCATCTCCAGGTATTTTCATCACATCTTTCTTCCACCACTCTCCTACGTACGTAAAAACCAGCCTCGGCATTATACAAACACACACACACACTCATACTTGCAGCCAGCAATTAAAATCAAGTGTCCCAAACTATTTTATTGCGTCTTATTCATCATCATTCGATTCTTCTTTTAATTGAGATTTTCTTCAATTGAACAATATATTAAGGCAGCAATTAATTTCATCCACCCTCAACAGCACCAATAATAATAATAAATTGAGAATCAATTTTTAACAGAGATATTTTTATAGTTTTAATTTGAGAGACTGAGTTCTCAGCAAAGGTCTCTCTGTCTGTAATAAACCTATTTTTAAATTAATTTTAATTTTTTAAGGGGAGGGGAACACGTGTTAGCTTCTTATTGGTTTCAATTTAAAAAGAAAAAAGAAATATTGATTAAAGACTCAAAAAAACAAATTGTTAAATGTTTTTGACAACTTTATATTCATTTATTACTATAAGTTATTTTTTTAATTTTGTTATTTACATTGGAAATATTTTTGATTTATTTCGAAAAATAAAAAAAAATAAAGTAGCTAATTTTTTATTATTGTACGTTGAGTTGTTTTTAATTTTTGGGCTTTTTTTATTTTATTTTTAGATGAGTTTTAATTTTATTCTCAAAAGCCAAAGAAAGGAAATAAATTTTATATAAATATTATAAAATATCAAAAACATAAAATCATAACTTTTATAACAATTAAATTCAAAACTTATGCCAATTAAACTAGAAGGATAACTTCGTCAAAAATCAATATCACATTGATCTCAAGTATCATTAAACCATAAATTCCTGTAAAAATGAGCACACATATGTTAATCAGAAGAACATATAGATGAATCAACACATGTGAGTTAAAAGAATTTTATATAAATGAGTTATAAATGTTAATTAATGTTTTTTTATTAAGATCTTATTACTATTACTATTATTATTATTATTATTATTATTATTATTATTATTATATAGGGGGAGAGAGAGACCTAGTATAATTGGAAACTCAGCATGGGGCTTGGGGAAGGGATAATGAGATCCATGCTTTGGATAAATAATGAGGGCTCCGTGGACTGTTGCTCTTGCCCAGCTGTTATGCGCATGCCACCATATTGTTCCTTCTTCGGTAGTCAATGTGATTTTGTAGTTAAACCTTCTTCCTGGCTGGATAGGGCACTGTGTGATGTATTCAGGCCCATCTGACCATGGATTTCTTACTTGTCTAGCTCCATGCCTGCCATTTTCATGGCACCATTTCCATAACCCCATGCCCACACCACACAGCAAATTCATCAAACTAACTTTTGTAAAAAAACAGTTTGAATTTTTGTACGTAGGCAAGGGAGCACATACCAGTGGAGAGTGATGTTATATTTTGCTCTATTGTAGACAGTTACTATGAGTTCATCTCCTGTATAGGCTTCCAAAGTTGGCCCTGGGAATTTCCCATTTACTGTCAAGATCTCCTTTGTATTGCACAGTCGAGTAAAGGATGCTGATTTCACCTGCAATAACAACTGGATGAGAGAGGAGATGAAAAGAAGAAGGAGAGATGAGTAGAGAGAGAGAGATGTAGATACCACAAACTTATGATGATGGATCTTCCCGTTTGCAGTGGTGTAGTTCTGAATTATCAGAGAAACAATAAAACCTAAAAGCCTGAGAATCTTAACCATTGGAGGAGCAGTCTTGAAGCTCCTCCTCCTCCTCATATATCTGCCTAATTAAAATGCACTGTTCTTGTCGTCGTCATCGTCGTCGTCGTAAGTTTATCATACGCTCATAACCTTTTGCTTTCCAGCTTTGATGCCTTGGAGCATTCAGTCCTAACATGGGGACCCTTCCTTAAATAGTTAAAATAATTAATATTGTATTTATGTTTCGTATCTTTATGTTTCGTAATATATATATGTGTATATAATTTTTCTATTTTAGTGATAAGCAAATTGGTCAACTTGTGTATTAGATTCATCTCTCCTTTTGATAAAAATTAAGAGACTATTCGTCATTTTCAATTCATATTTAATAAAATAAGGTATTTCTAATTCTTATTTCCTAAAACAGATTTTTTTTTCTTTTTTTGCCACATAGGATTTCGGTTAGCATTTCATTTTATTTCTTAATAAACTAGATTATTTCCCGTGTTAATTCTCGATCAATCCAATATTAAAAGATAAAATTAAAAAAAATCCGAGTCAACCAGTCTAAACCGTGATTCTGATCATAAAACCGTAATAGATAGAAAGAAAATAATAATATATTATGAATTGAAACCCTTTAGTTTGTATTTATTTGAATTCTACTAAATGGAATTCAATTCATAAAAAATATGCAAAAGCAAATCAAAGGGAAGGTAATCAAAGAAGAGACCCTCTGATATTTATTTTAAAATTAACATTAACAATAACATTTTAAATATACCAACATTCTTCTTTTCTCTCCAAATCAGAGAGGAGACCCTCTGATTTGCTATAGTACTTCCTCTTAAAATTAACATTAAAAATAATAATTCAAAAATATCATTTTTAATTTTTTTTCCTCAAAAACCCTACAAATTAACTTTATCTCATCAATAACTATATCTCTACTAGAACCTCTACTTTCTCTTTCCTATCTCCTTTTCTAACTCCACCTTCTTCAACACCCCTGCTTAATTTCTTCAACAAAACCAAATCATGTAATTCTTATATTCTTGGCAAAACAACATCATCAACAGATTGTAGAGTTTATACTCTAAAATCTTGTATAGGGAGGAGTTGCACTTGATTCATAATTTTATGATCGGTATACTGGCGGTAGGTATAATTTCATTTTGCTATGATACATGGAGCTATCTGTAACTGGTAAGATGTGTAGTCGTTAGTTTGTTTTCTTGTGATGTATATTTGTTTTTTTCTCTCTCTCAATATTTCAGCAAATGCTTAAATACCCAGAGGATCTTCTAGCATGCATGTTTGATATGTATCCATTGACCAGAAAAAATAACTTAATATTTATCTTAGTTTCTTCCATATAATTTAGCCTTTTTCATAAAGCATAGCTTGAATGATGTTCGTCTTCTTATCTGTACAATAGTTGTTTCTACAAAACCGACTTTCAAACATATTCTTAATGAAGACCCAAAAAATCCAAGTAGCTTAGGAGCAAAGCTTATATGTTGGATAATCTGTTAATCTCCTGGTTCTAGCAATCTAATTCATTCTTCCTAACTAAGGTGGTTAATTGCTAGTCCCTAGTTCCTAGTTAGCCAAGGTGATCGGTGGTTGATACCTATAAAAGTTCTTCTTTGGTAGATTTGAAGACTCTCAGATGCTTAAGTAAGTATCTTTTTAGAGAGAGAGTGAAATGATATTTTAGAGAGAGATGCTCATAAAATATGTATATAGTAGAGAATAGAGATTTGTGAACCAAGAGCTTGAAGGATTTATAAGGTATTTATAGCTCACAAGTATTGTCCTCTTGTATAAAGAAGGAACTAGAAAGTAATTTCCTTCTGATAATATCAATGAGGGATAAATATTTCTTACACATCATTAACATTAATGAAAAAGTGGTAGATCTTTATAAGACTTTTATACATCTAAGGGTGTTGAGAGATGAGTATCTTTAACCTTAATATTTTATATTAAGGGTCACAAGAATAAGCAAACAAAGTCATATGGTCCAATATAGGGCTTAGAAAGTTTGTTAATTCTATATACATTCATTCTCATATATATTTGGGCTTGGTGTATGGTTGAATCCAAGAATGTTAGGTTTGGCAACTTGTCAAACCTACATGTACTTGGTATCAGCATGTAGTTAAGTCCAAGGATGTTGGGTATGGAAGTTTGTTAGACCCACATGTATTTGGACTCAGCTTGTAGCTAAGTCTAAAGATGTTGGGTTCGATAGCTAGCCATACCCACATGTACTTGGGTTCAACGCGTAGTTGAGTCCAAGGATGTTGGGTCTAGCAGCTAGCCACACCCATATGTACTTGGGCTCAGCGCGTAGCTGAGTCCAAGGATGTTGAGTCCGGCAGTTAGCCCCACTCAAGGATGTTGAGTCTTACAGCGTGCCACACCCATATATATTTGGGCTCAACATATAATTAAGGCCAAGGATGTTAGATCTAATAGCTTGCTAGACCCACATGTATATAGACTCAATATGTAGCTGAGCCCAAGGACATTAGGTCCAGTAGCTTGCTAGACCAATATGTACTTGGGTTCAATGCGTAACTAGGCCCAAAGATATTGGGTATGGCATCTTGCGCGTAGCTGAGCTCAAAGAAGATTGGTCTGGCAGCTTGTTAGACCCACATAACATTGGGTTATCACTTTACCTCACCTTTTTTAAACATGGATTCAAGCAAAAATAACATATATAAAACATGTTGATCCGTCAATAACCCTCAAGTCTTTGTGTATTAAATACGCAATGATTTGAAAGGTTATCAACTTTAATGAGAGTTGTTTTTACCTGAGAGTTATATGTCCCATCAATCAGAGACTTTTTGCCTTTCTCATGAGATTTGTTTGTCTCATGTAGAACTGTTAGGATTCTTCATGGTCAAGTGGCTCATCTTTATTGATAAATGAAAAGACCTTTTACCTTTCACATGGGATTTGTTTATCCCACATAGAACTATAGGATTCATTGTGGCTAAGTGGCTTGTCTTCAATAAAAGAGGTGCCCCTTGGGAAACAAAATGACAATGTGTGTTCAATACAATATTTGAGTAGATTTTTGGTGATCTGAGATGATATGAAAGGTTATTCAATGATGAGGGTGAACAGTTATTTCTTTTATAACCTTAGTCATTCTAACTTTGATCATTTCTTTTACTTTTACTCTTTGTCACTTGTGATAAACAATTTTGTTAAAAAATCCCTTAGCCGATTTTTCCCTAATTTGAGAAGAAAACTTCTTTGTAGGTATTTTCCACCAAAAGCTTCTTTCTTCTTCATATTTTTTAATGTCAAGATAGACCTAAAAGAGTTGGATCTAACTTTAGGAATACGGATATTACTACCTCCATTGAGGAGTTTAGGTTTCAAACTGAAACTAAAGGAAGTAACAGGGGATGGGGGTGCATTAGATTGGGCCCTAGAATTAGAGAGTGGATCCCCAGTGTCCATCTTTGGTAGGGGGAAAGTATTTATCCCCGTAAAAAAGTTTTTTCCCCTGTTATTACCAAGGAACCTTAGGGGAAAGAAAGGCTGCCTCAGACCCCCAAGGATATTGCCCTTAGTATAATAGGTGTAAAGGGTCTGACATTTGTTAATGGTCGGCTGTCATGAGAGTACATAACTCAAATGTTTGTTAGAGTTAAACGTATAAGTCTACCAACCTTAGGCTCTATCCAAGGTTAATTTGAAATTGCAACCTTTTTTTGTATGTATGTGTTGGGGTATTCCTTCCATCTACATGGATTTGTGAGGAAAGTTTTTAGATACTTCAAGTTGGGTCCAAGCTAGTTTCACCTTAATAGGTGGATAATCTTATCCGCCTTTCATAAATTTCTTAGGTTTGTTAGAATCGAGCCTACAATTAATTTCTTTAGGACCAGTTACCATCTGGTCGCTGACATCGATGGTGGTAATGACATGTGTTGGCTTTTTTCCTTCGCCAATAGACCCATATAATCCATGAAGGGAACCTTGTGGAGCAAACCTATGAATGTCAAGAAATTAAAGAGGGTGGCTGATAATTAGGTATACTAGGCTAATCAGCCCAAGAGATGGGATGCAATATATTTGGGGTTGTTTATATTATTGAAGGGTACCTCCCCTTGATGTGAACAATGGGCCTTGTGATCCCGAATAAGGAGAAAATGTGTGTTGTGTTGGGATCGGCCTCAACCAAGTACAACTTCAATAGGATGGCCAAAGGGATTACTAGACCATGTAGCAAAGTATATATCTTATCCCTTGTTTTTTATGCTTCTAGGTTCATTATTGACTTTTTTTTTGCAGGATTAATAACTGAAAAAGGATGAGAAACTTCAGCAAGGTTTGTAAAGGAGAGTTCAAGAAGAGGATCTTCGTCTCTTAACTTGAGTGGAGGCAAGACTATAAAAGAGATGGAAGATGACCATTGTAGATGAACTTTTTGTTCCTGAGCTCACCTTTTTTTAGGAAACAATGGCAAGAGCGAAGACTCCCGCAGAAAATAAAATTGAGGGTCAAGCAAATCTAACTCCTTTTAAAATAATTACGGGCATTGCTACCTGTTTTAAGAGAAAGAGATTCTCCACCCTTGTGAATACTAGTATTCCAGCCTTACCTATAAAGGCTCCTATGAATACTGGTATTCTCCACCCTCAATCTTGCTTGCAGAGGCTATAACTAATGGGTTATCTATATGAAATGTTCTTAAGAACACATAACATAGGTTTGAGAGTGTTTTTTCAGCCTTGTTCTTGGTTAAACTCCCTTCAGTTCCCCCACCCTAATCGAGAAAGAGAGGCAGGTCATAGAGACTATTATTGGTGAGAGATTTGGCTTTAGAGAGGTTGACCTTAAAGTGGTAAAGCAGTTAGAAAGTATTCTCACCATTCCTTCAAACATCTTGATGATGTCTAATGAGAACTACAACTGTCATATAGCCTTTACATAATAAATGAATTTTAATGTAAAGAACTCTCTCGTTTGAACTTTTTATTTTAGTTTTATAACTATTATTCCTAACAATCTTATTTTTGGGAGGATTTTATGATATGTGCCTATTCCAATAAGCATTAAATGGCTAAAAGGAAACATGTATGGAAGGACATTGCCAAGCATAGAGCAAATGATGCTACTCAATTTTTTACTCACCTTTTTGATAAAATTTTCGGAAAATCAAAAAATAGCAAAAAACAATGAAAATCCAAAAAATATATATTTTTAATATATTTGCATCTTTTTTAGCATTTTCAGCGTCGTCTCAAAAGAATTTAAATTTTTAAAGGTTTTTTGAACGCGTTCGACTTTTCACGCGTCATTTTTAAAATCATTGATTTTCCTCATTTAAGTCGATGTTGATATTGCTCGTTTTCAAAAAATATAAAAAAAATAAGAAAAAATCAAAATTTACAAAAAATGAAAGTTGAGGGACTAATTTTGAGGACCAAGCAACATTTTTCCTATAAATATAAGTCAAAAAAATTTCCAAATGGAGGAAATTCACAAAAGGAGAGGGGGCAGTTTGGAGAGTTAAAAAAAAAGGGAAACCGTAAATCTATCTCTTCTCCAAGCCGCCGCCGCCCCCCCAGCTTGGACCTCATGGGTTTCTTCTCCTCACCCATCTCCTGCAGTCGCTCAACCCCCCCTCCCCCGAGCTTTTGCTCCATCTTCTTCTCCTCTCTCAGCCAACAACACAGATGCCTCCACCTGAACCAGTCGTCCCTATCTTCCCTTCCTTTCAGCGTCGTCCCCCTCCTCTCAACAGCAGCGTCTCGCCTCAGCACAGCCTAGACAACCGCTGCACCTCCATCTCCCACAGCGGACAAGCTCCCCTCCACCAGTCGCTCGCCACAGATACCCGGCCAAGACCTTCCCTCTGCACACCATAGACCTGCCCGTCTTCTCCCTCCAACAGCACCCTCAGACCCAACAGCCTCCAGCGGCAGCCTGAACATAGCGACACCTACAGATCAGCAACCATCCTTCCTCCTTCTGCCAGCTACCCGAAGTGGAGGGGAAGACGAAAAACTCATAGAAGAACAGATCTGCAGTGAAGTAGATCTAAAGAAGAAGAGAGAGAGAGAGAGAGAGAGAGAGGCAGATCCGAAAACCATGAAAGAAGATTAAAACAGTTTGCTTGTTGCGTTTTTTGGTGTTTTGCAGGTCACCGCTGGCGAGGAGGGGAAGAAGAGAGGAAGTCGTGACTGACCCTCCTGCTTGCATGGGTTTTCTTGCGACAGCGCGTGAACCCACGCGCCGCCACTATTCTAGTGGTGCAGAAGGCCTTCCCTGCAATTCCTAGAGTTTTGGGGTTTATTTTGTAAATTTAAAATTGTTAATGTACTTTTTGTTTAGTTTTTTGAATTTTTATAATTTGTAATGTGCAAATATGGATGTAAGAATGGAAAACAAAAAAGGGGGGAAATATAGTGAAAGTGAATGTGTGTTTGTATTTTTTTATGAATGTTTTTTTAATGATAAATTGCAAAGAATAAAGAAGAATTTAATATTTTGATTTGCTCACGGTCAAGGATTATGAACTTACATGTAAGTCGTATTTCTAATATCTGATGAAAAGACAAAATTTTTAAAACTTCTTTAACACATCAAAGTCGTGAAGCAGCTTACCTCAGGTAGGGTGTGTTAGGGGTGCTAATACCTTTCCTAACCACAACCAATTCCTTACTCGTGAATCTCTGACAAGACCAGTACACCCGGTTTTCCTAGTAGCCCTCAATTAAATACTAGGTGGCGACTCCCAAGGTGAAATAGCTAGACTCCGATCTGCTTGAACAAGTGTTGAGCATCAAATGGAAAGGGAATGTCTGCACAGTCTTCTGTGGGAACACTACTTGTCCACGTCCAATTGAAGCTGCACATCTCATTTTAAGTCATGAACAATAACAACAATGCCTTCAGTCATAAACTAATGACAACCTTTGTTCTTGTTCAGTTGCATTGTTAATTGTTCATCGCCTCCATATCTTCTAATGGCACCAAATAACTGCTAGCCTTTTGTGCATGGTGCATTAGTCTTCTTTGAAGTTACCCCAACTGTGAGCTCAATTCCAGTTCAGCAGCACAAGATGTTGGTCTGAAAAAAAATAAAAATGATTAGACACTGAACTTCTACGTGTCAGAGCTCTCTCTGTAGAGATTTATTTGTGGATCTACTAGTGGGGAATGCAAGAGGGGATGTAGTAGTTTCATACGCTATAAAAATTTCTCTCATCAGTTTCAACATCGAAACACTGTAGTAGGTAGAGGAGTCAGACCTGATCGGAAAACATGAGCAGTCATTGAACTTTAAATGTGGTAGAGCTCTCTTTGTAGAGATTTGTTTATGGATCTGTCAGTGGAGAATGCAAAAGGGGATGTAGTAGTTTCATATGCTTTGAAAATTTCTCCCACCAGTGGCACCAGCAAAACACTATAGTGGGCAAAAGAGTCAGACCTGGTCTGAAAATATGAGCAGTCGTCGAACTTCAACGTGGCAGAGCTCTCTCTACAAAAATCCGTTTATGGCACTGTAAGTTGGAAATGCAAGAGGGGATTTATTAGTTGCATATGCTATAAAAATTTCTCTCATCAGTTTTAGCATGAAGACACTGTAGTAGGTTGAAGAGCCAGACCTGGTCTGATAAACATGAGCAGACATCAAACTTCTATATGGCAGAGCTCTCTCTGTAGAGATTTGTTTGTGGATCTGCAAGTGAGAAATCCAAGAGGGGATGTAGTAGTTTCAGATCATCTATAATTTTCTCACACCAGTGTCAGCATTAAAATACAGAAGTAGGGAGAAAAGACAAACCTGGACTAAACAACATGAAGAAGACTGAAACTTCAATAGAGGAGAACTCCCTCTACAAGTGTCTGTTTGTTGCACTGTCTATGAGCAATCGAAGATGAGGTAGAAGAGTTTTAGATTCATTAGGTTCTCTTCTAGTTTTGACAATGTGTGATTCCACACGTCGGTAATGGCGCTGCTATATGTTTTTGTGCGCTGCCAAGATTACCTAGCTATTGAAAGGTTTCCAACAATCCTAAAACAACAACAACAACAACAACAACAACAACAACAACAACAACATTGGAAGATTGACATGAAGTTGTGTGGATTGCTAAAAAAATTGAACAAGCTATCAAAATGGGAAAGATTGAAGGTTCTACCAAGGATTCTAGAACAATGATGAGAGATGAATCAAAAGAAGACTCTGACGGTGTGAAACCTTAATTATATGGTCTAGCCAAGTCTCGCTGTATCATCAACTACTCCAATGTCTTTGCTGAAGATAGACATTCTTTTGTCGTGTGAGTTTATTTACTAGCATTTGCTAGATTCCAGAATTTTTTCCTAACTTTGACAAATACATGCAACCACCGTTTTCTAGGTGGTATAACCCAAACAAGGGACGTGACGTCATGGTAGGGTCCTTGGCCATTGCAATTGAATAGTTGCAAGAATTTCAAGAATTGAGTCCGGAAGTTGGTGAGTAAGAGACGAGGGGAATCTGTGAAGGAAGGTGTCATTGGTTATATTGTTCCCTGAACATCTTCAGAATGGCATGTGATCGAAAATGCTTGGCAAAGCACAAATATTGCCAAAAAAGCTGATCCAAGAATGGTGCTGAATTGTCAATCATTTTGTTGTGAAGTTTTGCCCTTCTGCATTTTGTTTTGGGATCACATTTCATCCTTTAACGAAACATGTCTTTTTCTTTGTCTCTTTGTTGTTCTAAAGTCAAAAGATGTTTAGCATTTTATTTTTGACAAAATATTTTGATCAAACTCCAACATGCAAAATTAAGGCTAATCAATCCTGAAGATTAAAAGTGTTTTGATTGCAGAAATGACTCGATGTTTGCTAGAATGACATGAGGTGACCAAACAAATTTTGAACTCACACACAAAATTGAACCACACACCATATAACTAGGTTTTAACAGTATGCATAATGACGTGTAGTGGATTTTAGTAGTTATGGATTCATGAATCATGATGCTTACAAGTCCCAACCTTAACACTAGACGAGGTCAAAATTTATCGGTTCTAACCAACCTTGCTTGAAATGAGAAAAGGTCCTCTTTGATATCCTTTCACTTTCTAAAGATTATATCCCTTGTAGTCCTATTTTGAGCTGGACAGAATATTCTTTTCATAAAAACCCTAACTAGGATCACACCCCACACTAGGGGCAGATGAGAGATATTTTGAAGACATTGATATAATTAATGGATAAAGAGGAAGGCTTAGAACAAAAGTTCAATGATTGAGAAAATTTTGAGGAAAGCAATGAGAAAGCAAAAAAAAAATTTGAAAATAAAGAAGTTGAAATTGCCTTCACTTAAAGGCAAGTTAAAGATAAAGAAGGAGAACACCTATCAAGTCTAGGAAGCGCAAAAGAAATTTCAATCAAGGAAAGGCACAACAAAAGTCAATGCCAGGAAAAAAAAAAGACTAATCTATAAACGTGACTTTTGGTATCCATTATAAAGCCTCTGATGTTATCAGATGATTGAGGTTGGTTATTCATCAAGGAAAGGTGGATTTGCATTATGACTTATGTCAAGAGAAGACTAATCTTTGAGGTTAACAAGGTTATATGTCGTTTCCTCTACAAAGACAACAATAGAAAAAGAGTTGATGAATAGTTGATGTTGATCCTAGGTCTTTGAAACCCTCAAACATCTTTTGAGCCTGTGAAATTCCTTTCTTTCATAGCCATGAACCATAGCCTACATTATGTGCTTTTAAAAGCTCTTTTTAATCAAGCAAACAATTTGAACCGATAAATAGCACTCTCAAAACTTGAAGAGCTTTTCCATAAGGGTCGTGACTTCATGAATTAAGCTATTGGTTATTATGCATGCTGATAAAATAAGTGCTAAGAAGAGAAACAACCTTTCTTGATAAAGCCTGAGTTTTGACTTGAGCATCTTGTTTTTTTTTTTTTTTTTTGAAATTCTCAAAAAAGGTCACCTCATCACAGACCATAAAAAGATATACCCAAAATCAAATTCTAAAATGGATACAAAGAACCAAAAAAAAAGCCATTTTAGTCTTACAACGGGTCAATTTCTGTTTTCAAAATACATGACAATCAAAAGACTGTATATTTTGAATAACATGTGTTGGATCTTTGATAAAAAAAAAAAAAACTTGATTTTCAAAAGATCTTTTCAAAAAAGGACATCTCTGATTTCATTTCAACAAACTAGACTTTGAATAGACATGATCTTTGAAATATAAGAGTTGATTCCAAAACAAGGAAGATTATCGAACACAGAAGAACATCAATTGAGGATGCGAAATCCTTGATAGAAATGACATTGACGCTCATGGACACTCCTTGAAAAGTTGAGCAGCTGAGGGCAATACAGTGGACCCTAAGAAGGAAAAACAAGCAGTATTCAGATTAGTTATGAGGCAATGAAAGATGATTAAATGATGAATCAATGAACTGAAGACAATGATGTTCAAAGAAAGATAATCAATGAACGAGCACATTTGGATCATACTAGGGGCCCGAACACAGCCGCCTCTACCCGAACCAGCCACCCGAACCAGTCGTCCCCATCTTCCCTTCCTTTTAGCATCGTCCCCCTCCTCTCAACAGCAGCGTCTCCGCCTCAACACAGCTAAGACAACCGCTGCACCTCCATCTTCCACATCGGACAAGCTCCCCTCCACCAGTCACTTGCCACAGACACCCAGCCAAGACCTTCCCTCTGCACACCACAGACCTGCTCACCTTCTCCCTCCGTAGCGCCCGCAGACCCAACAGCCTCCAGCGGTAGCCCGAACACAGCGGCACCTACAGATCAGCAGCCATCCTTCCTCTTTTTGCCAGCTACCTGAAGTGGAGGGGAAGACAAAAAACTCATAGAAGAACAGATCTGCAGTGAAGCAGATCTAAAGGAGAAGAGAGAGAGGCAGATCCAAAAATCGTGAAAGAAGATTAAAATAGTTTGCTTATTGTGTTTTTTGGTGTTTTG
This sequence comes from Populus trichocarpa, assembly GCF_000002775.5. NCBI lineage: Eukaryota > Viridiplantae > Streptophyta > Magnoliopsida > Malpighiales > Salicaceae > Populus > Populus trichocarpa. The sequence goes on along the minus strand of NC_037285.2, from coordinate 21,020,972 downwards.
TAGGTCATCGCTGGCGATGAGGGGAAGAAGAGAGGAAGTCGTGACTAACCCTCCTGCTTGCCTGGGTTTTCTTGCAGTGGCGCTTGGAGGAGACGCGCCGCCACTGTTCCGGTGGTGCAAAAGGCCTTCCCTGCAATTCCTGGAGTTTTTAGGGTTTATTTTGTAAATTTAAAATTGTTAATGTACTTTTTGTTTAGTTTTTTGAATTTTTATAATTTGTAGTGTGCAAATGTGGATGTAAGAAAGGAAAACAAAAAAGGGGGAAAATATAGTGAAAGTGAATGTGTGTTTGTATTTTTTTATGAATGTTTTTTTTATGATAAATTGCAAAGAATAAAGAAGAATTTAATATTTTGATTTGCTCACGGTCAAGGATTATAAACTTACACATAAGTCATATTTCTAATATCCGATGAAAAGATAAAATTTTTAAAACTTCTTTAACACATCAAAGTCGTGAAGCAGCTTACCTCAGGTAGGGTGTGTTAGGGGTGCTAATATCTTCCCTAACCACAACCAATCTCTTACCCGTGAATCTCTGACAAGACCAGTACACCCCGGTTTCCTAGTAGCCCTCAATTAAATACTAGGTGACGACTCCCAATAAATCAAGCAAACGAGATGAAAAATCATCAACGACGCCGCGTGGCACACGTGCGACAGCAGACTAGACTGCCCTCCAACAGCTAAGGGAGGAAAAAGGCTACAGTGGAGGATAAACAGAAAGACCTCAAGATGGCCTACACCTCATTGAAGGATAGCATTCAAGGTGTTATCCTTCAATTAGGCTTCACTGAAAAATAGCTTTAGGTGGCTTATAATAAAGTTTATGCCTTGAAATAGAGGAAACTTGATGAGAATGACACTCAAGATAGTATGAGGGCTGAGCTCTTCCCTGTCAGGGAAGAAGTCCAGAGCTCTCGATTGTGGTTGTATGCTCTAAGGAATTCTCCTGGAGAGTTCCAAAAGCTTGTTGGAGGGTCTGCAGCTTTGTTCGAGATGGTTGGGGAAAAAATCTTCCTTACCATATCTAACATCTACTTTTTTAATCAATCAAAAGGAATGTAGATGGACTTTAGTGTTGCCTTCCATCCAGTCCATATGCTAGACTTTGCTGACATGTTCCCTACTAAGGCTGCAACTACTCAACATAGAGAATATCTAACTAAGAAGTCTGGCCTTAATGTCTAAGCCCTAACCCCTAATGTCTCCCCAATCATGTAAAAGACCCTGGTCCTGTAAGATTTATCTTTATGTAATGTTTATTATTTTATAAACTACATTTTCATATTTTTTTTCTATGTTGACTCGTGGAGTTTGTATAGGTCTAACGTCTATAGCAAAAATTTCATATAGGATCCAAAGCCCTTATAAAAAAAATTTAAAAGTTTGTATGTGTCCAACACTTATACTTACAAAAATGTTTAGGAGAAAATCCTCTAGATAATTAGTATGGGTTCAATGCCTATACTAACGGCTCTACTCGAAAAAATATATAAATTTTCTAACTTTGGCAATTGAAGTTTAAAGTTTACCTAACCTTAGTAGGATTCGACCCCTACCTGGAACCAAAAGGAAAGAAGAGGTTGTAGGTAGGTCTTTATCTGGATGAATCCCTGACAACTTGGTGAGATGTTCCTATGCATTTTCATTGAAATTGTTACTACTTCACTAAGGAGATTAAGTCAAATCCTTTGAAGAGTTTAGGTCTATTACCCTGAGGATATTGTGTCAACCCCTGCCAATGTGAGTTGTGTAATCGCACTAGGAAGACCATGTTGATCTTTGCCAAGATAAGTTGTGCAAATGTATTAGGTAGAACAAGTCAATCTCATCCTTGGTGATTTGGGGTTTTTGCCCTAGGGATATCATGTCAATCTCTGGCAATGTGAGTTGTGCAATCGCACTAGAAAGACCGAGTCAATCTCATCCTTGATGAGTTGTGCAATCGTAATATGGAGATCATGTTGATCCCAGCCAAGGTAAGTTATGTAATCGCATTAGAAAGACCGAGTCAATCCCATCATTATTGAGTTGATGAGAGTCATTTAGGCACCACCTAGAGAAAATGAAGAACATTGTCATTCTAAATAAATCATTCATTTAGAAGAAACTTATATTCTTAGTCATTGACTATGGTACATTCCTATTGCACTCTAATGTATAGTCAAATTGATGACTTGGGTTTCCATTTTCTTATTGCACGTGGCTGAGCCTAAGGATGTTGGGTCACAGCTCGTCAGATCCATATGTACTTGAGCTCAACGCGTAGCTGAGCCCAAGAATGTTAGGTCTGGTAACTCGTCAAGCTCACATATACTTAGACTCAACGCATAGCTGAGCCCAAGGACGTTGGGTCTCGCATCTCGTTAGGCTCACATGTACTTAGGCTCAACACATAGCTGAGCCCTAGGATATTGAGTTATCACCCTGTCTTTGCTCCTTTTAAACATGGATTTAGGCAAAAATAACATATCTAAAACACGTTGACCAATCAATTCCTAAGATATTCTTTTAATTAAAGCTCTTGTTTGAAAGATTTATTAAAATTAAAATATAAAAAAAAAACACTCAATATCCTCAAGAAGTTACTGATCATTAAGACTCAGAACATTATTCATTATAATAGTGTAATTATAAAATTATCCTTAAACAAAAAAAACCTTTGAACTAGGTATAGGAGGCAAAGTTATTTTTTCACCATGACACAATTGTCTTATACAAATTGTATGGGGTTAGATTGGTCATTTCATCTATTTTATATAGTAAATTAACTAATTTAACCCTAGAATAAAATAATATAATGTCTACTACTCAAGGGTATTTTTGACTTTTTAATTTTTCAGAATAGTGTAATTACTTGATGACCTTAAAAATAAAAACAATATAACTTTCACCCAAAGGTTTTTTTGTCATTTTATATTGGTTTTATTAAAAATTTCAAAGGTACTTAAAGGCATTGTTGTAATTTATATTAATTAAATATGATTTAAAAAAAACTATTTGCGCGTGCGGGGCTATCTGCCCATCAAACGCTGCCTTCCAAGACGGTGTTTGAAAGGTCTCAACACCTCCAACGTAAAGAGATGGCACATACCCCTAACACGCATCAGGATTAACATCAACAACTATTTTGTTTTCTTTTTCTTTTTCTTTTTCTTTTTCTTTTTCTTTCTCCCCACATCAAATTACATGCTAGCCCCTTCAAAAAATCAAACTAACCCCTGCAATTTATTTCCCCTTCACATTTGTTCCTTGTCCTTTTGATTACTCTTTTTTAAATTTTAAATAAGCCATGAAATTACATTTTTTTTTTAATTTCACCCCATTATATTTTTAATCTTTCAAATTTGGTCCTTATTCTTTTTATTACTATTTTTCTATTTTTAATAAATTATAAAATTACAATTTTTTTCCACTTTCAGCCACCTTTCATGTTTTTTTTCTTTTAAATTTGGTCTTTATTCTTTTAACTGCTATTTATTTTGTTTGTGATCATTTTTTAGGTTTTTTGTTTTTTTACAATTTCATCCTTCATGATTTTTTTCTTCCAGACTTAATCTCCTTTCTTTTTATTGTGATCCGTTTTTCTTAGGCAAGTTTTTTAATTTTTCACGATTTCATCCTTCAAAATTAAAATGGTTAGGAATTAAGAAGTTTCTTGATTGAATATGGTTCAAGGATTTCACAGGCTGAGTTTTGAAGATTAGATCGGGTTTAAGAGATTTGTCCGGGTTGACCTGGTTTTTTTTTCCTTTTCGAAAGCTAATGCTTTTTTTTTTACCCTTTTTTAAGATTTTTGCTTTATTATTTTTTACAATTTGCCTTCTATGGTAGTAGTCTCGGGCACAGTTATTAAACCCGGCCCGGCCCGGCGGGTCGACCCGGTGGCTGGACCAGTCCGGGTTTAATAAAAGACCAGCTGTGGCAACAGCCCGGCCAAACCCGGGCAACCCGGCGGGTTGACCCGGAACCCGGGCGAACCCGGACAAGACCCGGTTTTTTTTTTTTTTTTTTTCAAATGTGGGATTTGAAACCCATTAGTATATATACTCTATGTTTCCATGAAAAAAACCATGTTTTTTCAATGTGGGATAAAAACCTTTTGGTTTAAATATTTCAATTTAAAAGGATAACATAGTATCTTTTCAATATAGGATTTAAAGCCCTTTCATATATATACACTATGTTCCCATGAAAAAAACCATGTTTTTTCAATGTGGGATAAAAAACCTTTTGGTTTAAATACTTCAACTTAAAAGGATAACATGGTATCTTTTCAATGTGGGATTTGAAGCCCTTTCATATATATACTCTATGTTCCCATGAAAAAAACCATGTTTTTTCAATGTGGGATTTGAAACCCATTAGTATATATACTCTATGTTCCCAAGAAAAAAATCATGTTTTTTCAATGTGGGATAAAAAACCTTTTGGTTTAAATACTTCAACTTAAAAGGATAATATACTATCTTTTCAATGTGGGATTTGAAACTCATTAGTATATATACTTTATGTTTCCAAGAAAAAAGTTATGTTTTTTCAATGTGGGATAAAAAACGTTTTTAGTTTAAATACTTTAACTTAAAAGCTTAACATAATATCTTTTTAATGTAGGATAAAAAACTTTTTAAAATATTTTTTTAAACTTCATAATATGTATAATCTATATTTACATGGATTTTTTCATATGAAATATTAAAACTTTAATTTTTTTTTAATTTTTCCGGGTTAATCCGGGTTGACCCGAGTTGACCCGGGTTGACCTATGAAACCCGGGACCCGGCCCCTTGGCCGGGTCAACCCCCGGGCCGGGTTTAATAACTATGGTCTCGGGTTCATGACTAGAGTCACCAGTTTCAAATGTTAACATGAGTTGTGAGTTGTCTTTTGTTTTTTTTTTCCTTTTTTAAATTGATTTATTTCAATTTCATTCTTCAACATTTTAATTTATTTGAAATTGGTCTTCATACTCTTATTTTTCCTTTCCTTTCTATTGGGTTATCTCGGTCGTGTGCCCATGATCGCTGGATTTATGGGTTAACTCAGGTTAACTAAGAATTTTTTTGTTACTATAGGGTTAATCTCAGGTTCATGACTAGAATCACCGATTTCAAATGTTAACGAGAATTTACCTTTTTGTGATCTTTTTTAAAATTGAATTATTTTAATTTCATTTTTCAACATTTGATTTATTGAAAATTGGTCTTTGCACTTTTTTTTCATTTCCTTTCTATTGGGTTATCTTGATCATTTTTCTATTTTTCTTATAACTTCATCCTCCATGGGTTTTTTTCTATCAAACTTGATCCTCATGTTTTTTATTACCATCTTTTTTTCCTTGACAAGTTTTCTAAATTGATATTTTTTCATGATTTCATCCTTTAAAATTAAATTAACTTGGTTCAAGGATTTCACGATTTCCATGATCGCAGGGTTTGCGGGTTAACCTAGAAACCTCTCATATTTTTTCCATTGCTTTTTTAAATTAAAATTTTTTATTTTATTTTTGTCCTTCAACATTAAGTTATTTGATAATTGAGTTTCATAATATTATTCAATTTGCTTTCAAATTATGTCACCTTGGTATCACAACTGGGTAAGAGATTTTACATATTGACCCAAATGGGCTCGGATCAATTTTTTTTTGTCTTTTTCAAATTATATTTTTTCTTAATTTTCATCATTCAACATATTATTTACTAGAGATTGACTCTCATCTTTTTTATTTTCATTTTATTTGTGGAGTTATCATGATTTCATTTTATTTATTAGGAATTGATCTTCGAACTTTTTTTCTTGCGTTTATTTCTATAAGATTATCTTAATCTTATATTTATAATCGCAAAGTTTACGAGTTAACGTGGTTTAACTAGGTTTTTTTGTTGTTCTTTTTTAATTTTTTTTAATTTTATTCTTCATCATTGAATTGTTTCATAATTCGAGTGGGCTCAAATTAGGTTTTTTTTTTACTTTTTTTTCTTTGTTATTTTATTTATTTATTATTTTATTTTTTAAAAATTATGTTATTTAAATTGCTAATTAAACCAACAACTCAGATTTTTTTTAATATTTTTTCCCTTGATTTTTTTTTTTTTTTTTTTGTAATCGTGGACACAATCTAGTAATGCATTTAAAACTCCTTTTCAACTAATCGAATTTTTGGCGGTATGAATATTATGTTTATCCGTTGAAAGTTAGTATTTGGGTGCTTTTGGAAATGAATAGGCAGAAGTAGGCCGGCCACATATGAACTTTATAGGGTGCAGACTAGCTAATATTTTTTAGTCTTCCAACTTAAATACGATGATGTTAGATTAAACTATTTTTACGCATTACTTTATTTTCTGAATTATTAATATTGTTAAAATTATATTAATTATTGATTTGTCTATTTAATAATATGACTTATATTGGTCTAATATTTATTTTATTTGAAAAACACTCAAAAAAGTTTATTGGAATATTTCTAGAAGTTTTTTCTCAACATTTCAATGAAAAGATTTTGATTGAAAAGTTTTATTAACAAATATATATATTTTAAAAAAATTCAATAATTATTTAATAAACAATTAATATGATATAGGTCTATTTAAATCTCTTTAAATACTTATATTTTATGTCATTTTAAATAAATATAAAGATCCTTGTAACAAAAAAAAGGTGATTTTTAAATTAAAAGTAAAATAATCTAATTTAAATTATTTCCATGTGTATTTTAAACAAAATAATTGAATTTAATTATATATTTTAGCATTTTATTTTAAAAATAAAAATTATAAAAAATTATTAATTAAATTTAAATTTATTTATAAATTTAATTCAGATATGATTTAATTTCAAACTTGATATCTACTATTCACAACGAATTAATTAGTAAAATTGAGCTTGAGTACGATTGTCATCCAACATGACACGTCATGCATGAATATTCAACTTATAGAGTCTTAGATCATCAGACCATGAGTCATCAATGCATGAACCCAATTGATAAATTATAATAATATGTTAGTTAGGCGTTTTGCGTTATGCTAAAAAATACCTAAACGATGATAGTGTTTTTAAGAAAAAAAAATCTGGATTAATGTTATTGATAAGTTTAATAAGTTTAATTAATTTAATAATATAATTAAAAAAGCCAACAACGCTAAAAAAAAAAAACAAAATAAAAATAACGAATCAAAAAAATAAATGTTTGCTAATATTATAAAAGATACTCTTGAAATATTCTTAAAATGTCTCAATAATCTTATCTGATAACAAAACAAAAAATAAATGAGAACTCGAAAACTCACAAAGAGAAAAACAGAAATTTAAAGCTAAATTACCACCGAATCAAATGCTAAAGGACAAAGCAGGAAAAAATCAATATTAAAAAAACAAAAAAAAAACTCAACTCGAGTCAATATGTTAAATTTGATGCCTAATCATGAGACCAAGATAACCACATACAAAATAAATTGAATAAGAAAATGTAGGTCAACTCTCAGACAAACGAAATGATGAAATGTAAAACTAAAAAAAAAAATCAATTAAAAAGATATTAAAAAAACTCGAGTCAACCTAGGTTATGAGATCATGATAGCTCATCCATAGAAAAGAAAGCAGAAAAAGTCATGAAGTTTAAGGTCCAATAACTTAATTTTGAAGGTTAAAATTAAAAAAAAACAATTTGAAAAAAAAAACCGAAGTCAAATCAGATTAATTTTCAAAACTTATGATCAGGTCATGAGACCAAGATTACTCTATAAAAGACAAACATTTAAAAATCATGAAGCAAAATCCTCAATCATTCAAATATCGAGAGATGAAATTGAAAAAAAAATCAATCAAGAAAAAGATAAAAAAACAAAAAAAAATCTAGTATAAAAATTAAATGAAATAAAATAATAAGGGATGAAAATGAAAAATAAAATAGATCAAGAAAAGAATAAAAAAAATAACAATGAAAAAATAAGGATCAAACGCTAAGGGATGAAATTGAAAAACAAAATCAACTTCAAAAGGTATTAAAAGCAAAACAAATAGTAATTAAAATAATGATGACCGAATTTGATACAAATACAAATTGATAGGACACATTTAATTTTTGAAACGACATGTGTAAAATCCTAAGTTAGGAAAAAATGATAAAGGAAGGAAAAGAAAAATAGTATATGGAAGCCATACTGTTAATCTTTTGCCTGCACACATCCTATAATAGCTCAGTGCGCTACTCTCAGCATCACCACGGAAGCTAGTGTTTGGCCGTAGGGAGATGCTGCACTTGATTTGTCCTTGATCATTCTGACAATGATCAATTGACCTTTTAAAAAGACTATATTATTCTTAATAGTCAGTTCAATATTTTTTTATTGAATGAGCAAAATAGCTGTTATATTATTCCAACCCATAATGTAATGAGTTTATATGTATAATGAAAGATTGGGTATTCTTAGTTTTTTTTTTAATAACTTAAATATTATATATAATATTAAAATTAAATTATATCACATGTATTAGTATTAATAAGTTGGAAAGATCTTTTTAGTTAACAAAATAGTAAATATTTTCAATGTCAAACTTTGACTCAATAAGATTTTGACTAAATCATGAGTTTCACCAAATCAATGTCTTAATTAATTTAATTACAAATATTATTTGATGATAATCAAGCTATAAATAGTAGCATCATATAAGTTATACTTTGATCCTATTAACTAATATATCATATCATCTTTAATTTTGACGTGGACGATCAAAAAAGCAAATCTTATTTTAGTTTTGACCTGAATGATAAAAAAAAAAAAAACTTAATATGGATAGCTAAGATTTTAATTTAGAAGAGGATCTAATAATCAAAGGAAAAAAAAATCATGAGATAAAAGTTTATTATGCTTTCCAAATAACATAATTATAACCAGTAAGAAATCAAGATAACCCTTGTAAAAATAAATAAATCCTAGTTTCCATATAAAGATTTACCAAAAAAAAAAAAACAGAATTATAAATGCAAGAAGAAGGGAATTTATGCATTACATTCCATATCTCTAGCTTCATCTCTATCCTCTTGACAAACCCCACATTTCTCTATTTCTCATCAATCACCAAACTCTATAATTTTACAAGCATTTGTAAAGTTAGATGGAAGTTTAAGAATATGATTCATAGAGCTTTAGAATTCTATTTCTCTTTTCAGTAGCTTTTTTCTTTGGAAACTAGGTTTTTTTAAGTGAGTAATCTTGATTTCTCATTCATCATAATTATATTCTTTCAAAAGCATAATAAATTTTTATTCTCTTAATTTTTTTTCACCTTTTATTATTTGGATTCTCTTTAGTTGATTCCCAACTAAGAACTTGTTTCTTTTTGCATTTTAAAAATGTTTTTTAAAAAAATAAAAAAAAATTATTTTTTTTGTTATAAATTTTTTTTTTTTTTCAAATCGTTTTGACATGCTGATGTCAAAACTGATTTTAAAAAATAAAAAAAATATTATTTTAATATATTTTCAAATAAAAAACACTTTAAAAAACAACCACTATTATATTATTAAACACCTCATAAATGACTTCCAGCACATGTTATTCCAAAAATCTACTCTCGTCTTTCGCTTGCAACCTTGTCAGGGACTTTCCTGGTCGATCATTGGTTGCAAGTATATTTTTTATCATCTTTTATCCCTATGATTCAACAGGCTGGAAGCAAGCCTAGTCTGTTTCCCTTACAATGGCTGCCCAATTTCATCTCTCAAGGATCCCCTGGCCATTGTTGCCCCATAAGAACAGGGAACCACGATAGAATGACACATCGTAGCAACATAATCTCATTGTGAACAGCACGGTTTGAATTTTGTTTGCCTGCTAGTCTATTCTATCCCACAGACAAGTTAAACCAGTGACTCAGAAACTCGGAGCCTAACCTTGAGTTTTGTTTAGAGCACTAAGCCAAACTTGAGTGACCCGACAGGATGATCCATGACTCGGTTACCAAAACTAAACCTAACCGTGTCAAAAAAAAATGACCCAATGACCCTCACCCTAAACCAAGTCAGACAAGTATTGTCTATTATGTTTCATCCAAACTTTAGTTTAGCTATTTGCAATAATAGTCATCGGTTTTGATCCAGCTTCCAGAAAGGCCCCTAAATTAATATTATTTATATTTTAATCTAGAACAGACTTCAGTTTTTAGGCGGTCCTTGTTAATAATTAAACTCGTATAAAATGGTGTTTTTTCTTTTGTCTTTTTTCAGAAGAGACCTTTGAGTAATATATTAAATGAACTCTGGCACGATACAACTCTGTTACTGTATTCTTAATATTTTGTGTAGAGTCTAAGACAGAGGAAGGAGCTCTATTCAACTTCTAATTAAATCTTAATAGATAGTCCAAAAAGGAGTCGAAATGCAACTAACCGGAAACACTTCATAAATTAAAAAAAAAAAAAAAGGAGTTGATTTTGATATTCTACAAAAAGAAAGTCTCAGCCTTCCATTGTCCAGGTCCTAGCAAGCACTAGCTATCTAACAGCCAAGCAGAAATGTGTAACAAGTATCAATCAGTTAAGCTGGAGCTGAAAGCTTTGTTCTTTGACTTCAGCATATCCTTCTGGGTGTAGCATGCATCTTTGTGTGACATTTACAGCCTAAAACACCAGGTTCGCGGAAAACGGAATTTACCCTCGACTCAGGGAGTGAATAATCATATTGGCAGATAAATTACAAATCTAAAAACGATGAAAATACCTGAAAATGTCACAGGAAGCCACTGAAAACGTCAGCTGAATTTGCCAATTTCCATTTTCTTCTTGATTGCTCTTCGACCATGATAAATAAAGGAATCTACTATCCCTGCGATAGTGAAGATGCCTACAAAGGTAACACTATATTAATCATTCAAAAAAGAGAGAAAGAAAGAAAAGGAACTTAGGCAGGAATATGAGAAGATGTGGTGACATCGTAATATCATTCTTATAAAAGTCTCAACTATATATATTATACAAAAAAGCAAAAGAGAGTGTACTGCTAGGGATTGCTGGTTTTCAATGTCAAACTTCACTACTACCATATTGCAGGATAAACCAGTACTGACAAGCTTGTAGTATTTAAGGCTCGGGGCACAGTTTCTGACGTAGATATGCTACTTTGACTCGTACAGCAACCTACAACAGGCTTAGTTGAATTGGTATTTCGTATTTTAGTGTGTTGAAGAGTATTTGTCGACGTTGTTTTGATTGACATCCTTGCAAAAACTACACATCTTATTATTATTTCTCGAGAAACTAACAATGGTTTTTCCCAGGGGTGTTCAAAAAAATCAGCCCATCTATAATATTTGCATTATCTAACACGACCCGCGTCAAAGTCGGATAATGTGGATATTACAAATGATTGAGTTAAAAAACTTAAAAAATAGATATCACAGGTCGGGTGACGGGTCAGGATTTTTAAAACCCGGTCAACTCAACCTATATACCCTATACTCCTTGTCTTTATATTTGATAGATTGTGGGTTGAGCATTTATTTTTATTTTATTTAGAAATATTTCAGCTCCAAAGTTCTTGTTAGTGGACTTTCTATTAAATTTCTTGAACTTAACAAAACATAGCTTATCTCTTTGCAAAGTTCTTGTTAGTGGACTTTCTATTAAATTTCTTGAACTTAACAAAACATAGCTTATCTCTTTGCTAGAGGATAAGGTGAGGCAACTAAAATTTAATGGTGGTGCAAAGTACGAAAATTAAACCTATCATTGAGGGTGTCATGGCACCTACGGTCCATGTTGTACATCCACCTATAGAAGCGGATCCATGAAAATTAATAATATAAACTCAACCCGTGGATATCTGTAATATCCATAAAAAATTTACCCCAGCCCAATATCATGTCCAAAAAAAACTAAATGGGTCGGGTTACAATTTATAAAATATCAAAAGTTGAGTTAGATACAATTATGAATGCAAACGTCACCCAACTATATCCATGATTTTCCTAGTAGTTTGCAAGTAATTTTTCTATAGATTTGCAGAATTTTTCTTTTGGAGATGCTTGCAATTTTGTGACTTGAGAGCTTCTTCCACATTAGTTTTTGCATCTTGTTGATCCAAATCTTGAATTACAACTGTGATAGCTCTTCAATGTGGTGCTAGGGCAGCCATGTGAATGGATTAACAATGGGGAAAACCATATTTAATTTCGTGTTCTCTAAAATATTTCCAACCCAGAAACTAAATCTGTGATACAGAAAATAGCTGTGATGAGAGTTCTAAAATTCCTAACTTGTAATATTTTGAGTGTTTGAATTGTAAAAGAAACCATGGAAGTGCTACATATCAAGTTACCAGTGTTGGTTCAATTTGCAAATTGAGTGAAATGCATCACATAGCAGAGATGAGAATGCATTGGTAAACAAAAAACTATTGGCTTGAAGATCGGAAAGGAGAACAAACAGAGCTAAAGATAACAGAGTGAACAAAAAATATCCAGTCAACCACACTAGTTAGAAATGAGACTTAGTTAAGTGGATAAATTATGCTCACAAATGCACAAGAAGTTGAGATTTTATGTATAATAAATAGTGATTTCCTGTTATTTTCACTACGATACAACAAAATGATGTTTCCTAATTTAAGGCACTAAACATGATGTTCCTAATCTTAACTAACCAGGAGTTATCAATTTGGATCAAAGCCCTAAAGAGAAACCCAGAAGCATGGGAATCTCAGGGTCCACCAGCTAGAAACAGCCTTCTGTGGCAGCAGCCTAACTAATCTCTTCCATTCTTTATATAAATACAACTTAGCCAAAGTAAAGTTCTTTAAGGGTTTCTCTGGTGCTAAAGGTTACTTTGGCATTAGTTCTCTAGTAAGGCTAGTGAAGCAAAAGCAGCAACTTCAAAAGCCATTTCTCCACTTCATACCGGGACTAATTATTAGACAATGAAGGACCTCTAGGATTCATATTTTTTTCAGTTTTATGTAATTATCCAAGTCAGGTTCTCTACTTATTTTCATAATTCTATTTCATTTTTAGCAGCTATTCCAACTCTCCTAATTTTCCAGTCCTCTGTTGGAATTGTGCATCAGATTCCTAATCCTATGGAGAAATGTCTTTGTTTAAAACAGCAATCCTTTGACTAAAATAGCATTCCTTATCACAAGGTGTGGGATTTCCTTTTAAGGTGTATTTGAGAGGTGTTCTTTGAAGGTTTTATTTCCCTTGATGGAGACATTTTTTTCACGGATTTAATTTGTTGTAAGAACTTTCTTGGGTGTGATTGGACTTTGGGCTAATTAGTGAGAGAAATGGTTGAGAGATTGTCTTGAGAAAATCTATCAGTGATTCTAATTATTTTGATTACTGACGGTTTGTGCTGACAATTGCTAAACCACAGTAATTTTTTGGCTTGTTATTTATTTTTAGTGGGATTGCCACCTCCAAAGGCTAAGACCACTGTATAACTACTTAGGCATGTGGGTGCAAATTGTAAAACTAAAGCATTTGCCATGGAGAATGTTCCTACAATTTAAATAGACCTATACGAGTTTCAGTATGCTCCAGAGTTGTCAAAAAGGTCTAGTGAAAAGCATCACACTATCACAATACTGCAATGCATTTCAAAGCTACCAATTAACACCATAATAAACACTATAATGACGAATAACAAGAGCAAACTTTCAAGATGTTGGATAAACAGCAGGTGTGTGTATGTTCAGGAATAAAATTGTAACCTTTCTAGGGCAGGGGGTTGAGGAGAGCAAAAGACAGAGAAACTACCTCCAATTATTGCACAAATACTTGTCATGAAGTGTAAAAATGAAGTATGCTCCTCTTTAAATGTCACCTGCAAAACGCAAAGAGTGTGATACATGGCAAATGATTAGCAACACCAATTGGCTGTTTGTTTTCATATAGCACCATCTTGTGTATTGACAATCAAAAGATTCAAAACATGTAGATTGCTGGCTCTCTTTTTTTCAACAATATTTTTCTCCAAGCACTTCTATTATTTTTTTTATTTTTTTTCACCAGATGGACTCTAAAGAACTTTCCAAAATCCAACAATATTAGTTCCAAAATGTAGAGTCTCTAAAATTCCCTTTTGTAAATGGTAAAAATGTATGGAACATATAAGCAGTGGAAACTCAAACAAAATTAGTTTAAATAACAACAGTCAACAGAATGGAAGCTTTACATTAGTAACAGCTTCGGCACCAACATAATAATGAAAGACTCTAGATGGATGCTCAACAAGATTATTGTATATGCAAGAAGGAACACACCTTAATTGGAGAAAAGTCATAGATGAAGTAAACTCCAGGAAGAGAATCAAGGCGCATCAATTCTGATTTCGTGAAATGCTCTGTAACAGAGTACTGACAAAACATCCATGCTACTTCAGGGCATGATGACATGAATAAATCATCATAATCTTTATATTTTTTTGTAATACCTGATTTGAATGCACAGTGCGGCCTCGAATATCAGTGTATATTGTAGGAACCACCTGCAAAGTTAAAACTGATTCTATTGGAACATTGCCAGCTATATGTAAGATAATGATGAGAACATGACATGGGCCACACACAGGGTGTTCACATAATCCAAATTTCAAAACCGTTAAGTATATAGTATACATGCATCCAGTAATCTTCCATAAACACTCAGAATTCATTTCTCTCATATGCTAGCAGCCTATGAACAAAAGACAGAAATACGTTAGAAATCCTCACAGTTAATGGGTACGATGTTTGGAAAAACAGAATCAACTACAAAAGGTGGAAGACAACTGAAAAATGCCCATGCAGTAATTTTACTTTGTTGGATTTAAGCCAAAATTCCATAGGCATGCACAAGTTAGGATGGATTTCTAAATCAAAAATATTAATTGTTTAACTTTGGAGAACAAGATTCAGTATCAATGTGCAGAGTCAGAATAATGCCTTGGCATTGAAAATACAAACCTTAATGAAAAACTGTTGCACACCATTTTGTGTTCCATGCATCAACTGTATCCTGGCAAGGCAATAAATTAGAACTATTAAGATAAAAAGGTTAAAATATGTGGGAGTGAGGGAGGGGTAGGAAGATGGCAATAAATTAGAACTATTAAGATAAAAAGGTAAAAAACATGTGGGGGTGAGAAGATGAAATAAACAAACAGGAAACATCCAAAATAGAAAGGAATCTTAACTTGACAAAAGATAAACCACAAGAATCTCAAATGACAATAGATAAATCACAAGTATCTATTTTGAATATATGTGTGCCTGTCAATTACTCAAACACAGACCATTTCAATTAATACGACAAATAAGCCCTTAAGAACAATCTGAGCACTTACATAAGTGCATGTAGCTATGCAAGAAATGAAAGAGAAAATTACCCATCAAGGGGATTTACCACGCCTGGAAAGTAGTCACCAAAAGCCAGTCTATTGATCCTGTGACTTATCTGTATAATGCTCCAAGATGTTTAGAACAACATCATCATATTAAGATTCCATAAAAAGAAAAAAGTATAGGAGAAAAGTTACAAGACTGACATTAACATATTGGAATTTCATACAACATAGGAAAAAAAAGGACATGACAAAATTCTGAAAAGAAATTTTTAAATCATAACTGAATTACTTAAGGTACCAAAGACGTGTCTTACATTATAACTCTCCTTTTGCATATCCAGTAAATCCAGTAGTTGAAAATTTGATTGATGGAAGCTTTTCCCAGGAACAAAATGAAAATTCCCAGCAACTCTATTTACTTCCAGGGATCCATTAATATTACATCCTTCACCTTCTTCGTCTTTTATCATTTGGACAAAGCCTTCACGTATGCACTGAAAGCAAATGGTACTGATGAAAATTCAGAATATAAAACTCAAAATAAAAATTTCTCAGGCTAAGCAGCTAGACAATCATTATAAGTAGAAATTGAAAACTAGAACATGGATATGGCTATTGCTTTTAACTAATAGATTGATCCATTCACGGTAATAATCAACCCACCCACCCCCACCAACAAAAAAAAAGAACAAACCATGGCTACCCTATTGATAAAAGGGGATACTGGTGTGGGCCCACCAATAGATATAGGACCACATATTTTTGAAAGAAATGTAGACTTTAATTTTGTTATTTTAGTTTTGTTATGATTTCCTATTTTATTTGCTTGGGTGTCTATGAATAAGCACGTCATGAAGCATTCAGTTTTAACGTTGAATATTGATATCAGAATAAAACTGAGTTTTCTTCCAGTGAAACGGTTCTGTGTTTTGTGATCTTGTTGGTGATTCTACACCACATACACTGGTACCTCACTAGTTTGAGGTTTTTCCTCTTCAGTGCCAAGTCTTTGCTTTCCTTCCTGTCCACCATGCATTAGCAATTATAGTCTTGGCAGTGGATTTGATCCATAATTTATCATGTGGGGAATTGTTAATTTTAATGCACAAGCTTTATTCACCTGTCTAATTATTAATCATTGAATTTTGACTTGTCAAAAAAAAAAGCCCCAAATAGGCCCCATTAGCCAAGCTGCCTCAATTAACATGAAAGGCAAATGATGAAAGCATCTTCCATCTAAGCCTATAGTAGTCCAAAGGCAACCAGTTATGAGCCCGCAGAAAACAATTTTGGAAGGAATATCAAGAGGCACACCTACTGCGTGGATGCTTCCATGCATGATGTGGCAACTTATTCAACTGAACTAGATTAGATCACAGTTGACAAAACAGCAGAGTATGCAAGGCTTAACAAGGAATGGTAACTCGCTATATTGACAGTGAAAAACTTTAATGAATAAGATGCGCCTTTTCAGTATGTACAATATTTGCCTATTAACTGCAAGAGGTGGAATGTCTCCACAGAGGAATTTGGTTAGACATTGGTGGTTCACCCACACATAAAGACTCAGCAGAAGCATCAATATGGGAAATTAGTTTTTGGCTACTGTGTGGCAACAATCATACAAGCGCATCAAGGAATATGTATAAGCAAATCCCCAAAGGCTAAACTAGCAAGACAGATATAAAAGCGAATTATAAAAATAATTCTAACTACAGATTTATCTGCACAAAGAAATTTTTCCAGCAAGTTTCCTCAGGGCATGATAGAGAAGTAAGCGCGACTTCTAGCACTGTTATATCATTCCCTTTATTCATCTGAATTTTTAATCATACTAGCAATCAGCATAAGCTCACAAACCAAAAGTACTAGCTAAAGTTGTTTCAGTAATTATTGGAATTATGAAAGAGTTTTGCTAACAAGACCTGTCCACCTGACTCCACTCACACGATCACATGAAATCAACTTTTCTATAAGGTATACGATAGCCACCATTTAAGACGTTAGGACTCTTTATTCAAGTGATGTGATGCACTTTCTACTGCTAGATGAGCACAAATCTAGTATCACACCAGAAAAGACACAAGGAAAAAGTCCCATCATAAAGGTAACTAGAAATCCTCCTTGAGATGATGTTCTAATAAGGGATACATCAGCACCCAGCACCCACAATAATAAACTCCTTTTCAATTGCTAAGAAATAGAATATAATACATGTGAAAATTCTCTAAAGTAAAATCTAGAGAACTTACTTGGTCAATCAAATCCATATTTGTCAAAGCCCACCCTTTTTTCCTGTATGCTTCACGAACTTCGTCGCAGGAGTTGCAACAATGATCATCTGACTGCAGAGTAGAGATTGATTAATAATCTACAGAAAAATAAAATTAAGAGCAAACCTTCAAAATGTAGCTAGTTGTGGAAGTGGGAAGGGAAGGCTTATTTAGTTGCTACTTCATATTGCAGTATGCTCTGAAGCACTTGCTTAGGTTGCTTAATAAAATTTTAAGAAAAAGAAGTTTCCTACAACCCTTGGCTGTAGGAATTCCTGCTTCCCATAATATGTGGCAATTCTTAGGTTACATATTGGGTCAGTAAAAATCTATTGCCACTATACACCTTTGCTCCTCATTAACTTATCATTTTTGTTATACAGCAATGATTTTGATTCCCCATATGTGGCAGTATGAATTCCTACAGCCAAGGATTGTAGGAAACTTTTGTTCAGATTTTTCCTGTAATGTTAAGATGCCACAAGCCATTTAAATCCATACGCGGACATGAATTCAACCCTTTTTATTAATTAAGAGAAGCATCGTCCCATTTAATTTCTGTAGTGGAATAAAAAATCAGTTTTTAATTAACATCTGTAAATGAGAAAAAAAAATAGCTGTCCATGTTTTCTTTGTTCTTCTCTAAACAATGTGCCATAACCATCATTAGCACAAGATCCTTGCTCAACTAGACCAAAAACCTAATGCACCACATAAATTATGGCCCAATTCCAACGAGTAAACCAAATAGAGCCTAATTCAGCTAACCAATAAAGTAAAATGCAAACCCAACCTAACCCAATGATCAACAAGGCAAACCCAACCAGAGCTAGCAAGCAAAGTAGCCCTGCCAAAACCTTTCAACTGCTTCCCTTTTATTCCATCAGCAACACCTTTCACTAAGCATACCACCCAAGCAACAGTGGTCAGCTCCTCCTCCTTTATAATTTATTCTACTTGATTTCCCTGTCTTTCATTTCACAATCACTAGCAAATGCTGACAATCGCTTGCTGAATTTGATCCTTAGGTCTAGATTGAAAAATTTTCAAGTCTGGGAAGTGAGTGCATTCTCAACAACTGCTTTATGGAGATTGGATTGACAGCTTTGGTGATAAAGATTGCAATATTTGAAAAACACCCTGCTATGTAACTCCCATGAATCAGCAAGAGTGATTGCAAATTTAACTAAGAAAATTACAGCCAACCTTCTGGCTCTAGTTTAGATCAGAAAGTCAATATTTATAACCAAGGAAATCCTTAACCTTTTTCATTTTCCTCATTACTCTACTCTATCTTCATTACTAACTATGTTTCCTAACAACACTAATAACCTTTTCAGAGTACCAAATCATGTAACAATGAGCTCTAGATGACTGGTTTCCTATATTGTCAAAAAATCAACCTGGAAACTCTTTTGTTTCGTATTCATACATTTCTACAGACACCTAGGCTATAAAGATTTTCCATGTGACATTACAAATTAAGGAGTAGAATACATCGACATACCATTTCAGCACCAAAACATGAACCGCAATATTCCTCATTGTGTTCAAGCCTGCCACCGTGCTTCTGTAAAGGCTTGTCAATCTGCATGAAAGGAACAAAATTAAAAGGCAGACAGCCAATGTAAAAGCAAAGAGCAAGATAGAAATATGTCGGAACAATGGATGAAAAGGGAAAGAAACTTGAGGGTAAAAAAAACACGACACATTTAAAAGGAAAAAAAAAAAAAGCCTAAAACGGCACAAGAATCTACAGTGTTCTAAATCCAAATTCATCTTTTATAAGTATATCAACTTTATGAGTTAGACTCGGAACCTTCGTTCACGATTTCAAGTTAAAAACAAGCAATGCACAGAAATCACTTTATTTCTTTTAGCATAAAATGCTTCAATTCTTCTTCTTGGTTACTGACCTTTGGGGCACCAATCCCATCCTGGCGGACTTCAATTACATCGCCATGAGCGTTAATTCTTTTCTTAGTTATATCATGCCTCTGCAATTGCAATTAGAACCAAATCAATCAATGGGAAATTAAATTAAATTAAAAACAACAACCACCATAAACCCAATTTCAATTTATTTATTTATTCTAGGGTACATACAATATCATGATGCTGCTCTCCACTGATATCAATGGCGTCAACACTCAGTAACGAACATCGAATGGCAGGAAAAGTGATATCAAACTGCACATAAATATAATCATGACAATATTAGTAACTCTAACTATATCTTTTCTCCGTAAAAAAATTAAAAAAAAATAAAAGATGAAAGGGGTACATTGATGCGTAGGGTTTGTCCCCTTGTAGTGTCCACTAAAAGCTTTGTCTCAGTAACCGCGTGGAGATACAAGCCTTTCAAAATAAAAAATAAAAAAATGACCACGATAAGATAATTAAGAGATATAAAAAGAAAGAAAAGAATAGGAAAGGTTACGTACTGAATTCAGAGAAGAAGAGGAAAAGCATGATAATAGAAGAGATCAGAGTGATAAGGCCACCGGAGAGAGTACGGCTGTAGAAATCCTCATTTATTTTTGGATACGCATCCAAGTTCCTCAGTTTCTGATAAATACCCTCCATTTTCTTTCCCTTCGTTTCTCTGCCTGGAGCTGGTTTTATGACGAGAAGAAGAAGAGTGCCGGCCGGTGAACAGAAGAAGATACGAGTCCTCCCGAGTCTGTCTCCTACCAAAGAAAGAAAAAAGAGACATGACACAGACTTGTATCTGCTTCGCGTTTAGGTCAATGGGGTCCACTCTCCGTGTTTTGTTTTTTTAATCTTTTTTTTTCAACTCATGAATCAACCAACCGAAAATAACCACGCGATGTTAGCTATGCTAATTATTGGTGCCAGCTTTATGCTGTCTATCTATATTATTTTTTTACTAAAATATTTTGATGTGCAAATATATTTTAGTCTTCATCAATTAAATAAATTAATTTTATTTGAATTATATTAAAAAAATGATAATAAACAGAAAAACATAGATATAAAAAAACCAACTAATGAGGACAAAAAAAATTACACTATTAACATGAATGAATAAATAAAATTAAAAAAATAAAATTTTTATAAAAACGTTAAGAAAAAAAAATAAAAATAAAGATCAAATTGAAAACATCAATACATGATTAAATAAACTTAAACATATTAAATTTTTCAATGTAGTTTTTTATATAAAAAATTATAAAAGTAAATTGAAAAACTTATACTTGCTTCCAATTAAATAAACCACTAACCATTATGTAAGTAAATGAAAAAAAATAATCAATGATAAATAAAAATATAATTGGAAAAATTAAGATATCAATACAGAAAAAGATATTTAATATCGCAATATGAGTCATTTACTTGATTATATTTAATGAATTTATTTGTGAAAATCAATTTGTAATAAAAATTGATACACATAAAATTTATTGGACAAAATAAAAGTAAAAAAAAAATATTATACAAGGTTGCACATATTAAAAATATTATATAAAAATATTTAATCTATATAAAATATACAAAAAAAATTACAGATGAATTATACTAACCTCTGAAAAAACTAAACAAGCCTAATATAATTAAAAAAATAATTATTATTCAAGAAAGGCTAAAATATAAAACAATCATAGAGAAAGAGTATTAATTAAAATTATAAAAATTATTGGAAAAAATACATGTAAAAAAGCCATTAATACAAAAAACAATTAAAAAAAAAAAGAAATGAGGTCAGGCTCTATTGGGCCTGATAAGCCAGGCTTAGCACTTGACCTAATCAAGAAAAGGCCTGAGCGCAGGTCTTTAATTTTTTTAAGTTTAATAGGGTCAAAGATGTGTTGTCCACCATAGTTTCTTTTAAAAAAAAAAACAGACGACACATCATCTGTCCCTCCAAACAACGTGTCATTTGGAAATCCAAGAATCTAGCCAATAGTGTGGTCGAAAAACGAGGTTATTTGTTTTTTTACCCAAAAACCTAGAAAACATCTTAGGAACCTTTTTAAACCAATCTATAGCATTCAAAACGGAAAACAAAACCGGTCTAAAACTCGAAATCAACTCGAAACCAAGGTAAAAGAACACCTAATCATAACCTCCTCATCATATGGAACTATTTAACACAAAAACCGA
This sequence comes from Populus trichocarpa, assembly GCF_000002775.5. Classification (NCBI taxonomy): domain Eukaryota; kingdom Viridiplantae; phylum Streptophyta; class Magnoliopsida; order Malpighiales; family Salicaceae; genus Populus; species Populus trichocarpa. The sequence goes on along the minus strand of NC_037285.2, from coordinate 20,999,250 downwards.
CCGTTTTTGTGGCCTAAATCCTTCTCAATGCCAACTTTTTCTCTCTAAGCCAAAATCTGGCAACCCTCTCTCTCTCCTCCACCGAAAAAAAACTAAAAAAAAGAAAAATAAAGTTTGATACCAAAATGTTTTTTAAAAAAATATAGGGACCGATTAACAAATAGCTTAAAAAGATGAGGGACGCAAATAAACATTTTCAACCAATTACAAACCTGCCACTTTTTTTACTCGATTTTTTCACTTCAATCATCTGTCTTTCAATTCAACCATCATCACAAAAAAACATGTAATTGGACTTTAATTTGGGCTCAATTATGCAAAAAAAAAAAGTTTAAGAAACAAAGTGAATTTTTAAAAAAAAATACACTGTTGTAATCTACGATAATATATAAGATGGTGAACAATGATTGAATGAACAATGAAAAGACCATGCTTTTTAGAGTTATACTTAATATTTTTTAGGTTGTGTTTTTACATAAAGGACATGACTATATTGTGATAGAAATAATGATATAAAAATATAAAATAAATTTATTTATGTCATGTTTTTAGAATAAGTTTTTATTTATTTTAAAATATAAGGTATGATGAACATGTCTCCACTATTTTTATTATTTTAATATTTTTTATTATAAAATAATAACAAAAGGCTACAGGAGATTAAGGCTCCACAGACGAAAACAATGAAAATAATACAAGAAAACACAACATAGAACCATATCAAACAGTATCACCACAGAATAACTTTAATTTAAAATTTTATTATCGAATATTTTCTGTTTAAGTAGTCTACTAAAATACAAGTTAATATAACTCTATTTATACTAGTTCTAGTTCTATTTTTAAGAATAAAATAATATCAATCCATGGTTATATAGTTATTATAAAGATTTCTAAAGGAAATTGGAAAAATAAAAGTATCAATCTTGATATTTAATTTCATAAACTAAATAGGAAAAAAATAAAAACATCATAGGGGAAAATGTTTTCCTAAACTAAATAGAAATAAAAATACTAAGTAAACAAAACATTTGCCCTAAAAAAATCCTCTTGCATCAGTCTTTCTATGTTTGAGAGAACTTGTCATCGACTTTCAATTATGCTCATCTTAATCTTGTAGATGTCCAATAAAAAAATATCACCCTTTACATACTTAGTCTTTTCACTAAAAATACCATACATGTCAGTAACATGCATAATCTTCCTATCAACGGAACCAATTTTAGCATTGCCTAAAAGACCATGTGCAATAACTCTTGCAGCAACCTTCTCAAATTCTAACTTAACTAAAGATTTTGGACTATAAGGACCAAGAAATCTCTCCTTGGTATCTTTTATATCATCACTAACAAGATGTGTGTTGGTTTTTCCACTATGAGAACTTTCAGACATCAATCATCTTGGGTTTTTCCACTATGAGAACTTTCAGACATCAATCATCTTGGGTTTGAGAGAACTTGTACTCGAGTTCAAATTATGCTCATCTTGATCTTGTGGATGTCTAATAAAAAAATATCACTTTTTACATGCTCAACCTTTTCACTAAAAATACCCTACATGTCAATAACATGCTCAATCTCGCTAACAACGGAACCAATCTTAGCATTACATTAAAGACTATGTGTAACAACTCTTGCAAGAACCTTCTCATATTCTAACTCAACTAGAGATTTTGGTCTATAAGGACCAAACAATTTCTCCTTTGTATCTTTTATATCATCACTAACAAGATGTGTGTTGATTTTTTTACTAGGAGAACTTTTGGACATCTGCTTCACAACTTTTATCTAAGGTCCAAGGAAATCAATTTTGACCTCATCAATTTTAGAATTCTACTGAAGCACAATATGCTTCATTAAAGATCACTTATAGAACCACATCTAATTTGGTTCTCTTCTCATAAACAATTTTATTAATAAGATCAGATTTCATGCACCCATACAACTAATATAGCATGAACATCTGTTGCAAACTTAGGGTTATCACAAATCAAGATTTTGCATCAAAATCTCCTCCTTCAACATTATCTTCCTTCTTCTCATCATATATTTGGTGGTTGACTCCAATCCATAGAAGAAATATAACCATGAAAGTTTTCAATTTTAACATCATTTTATTGTTTATAAAATTTCTCTTGTAAATTCAGATCAAGAGGTTGTCTTCTTTGTTCACACCTTTGAAAATAGGCTCTTAATATTATTTATGGATTCGTGATCACTCTCACCACGATCCTCTAGTTTTCTGTTCTATATATTTATCAACAACAAGATAATCTTTCAACTTTCATATACTAGTTTATTACTATCATTCGATGGATTAATTTTATAATCTGTCTTTGTATGTCTTTTATCATGAGTTTTTGAACGTCTCTTCCTCGATAGGAAACCTCTCTATCCTCTTTTGCATGAGCACGTCATGTTTTATGACCTTTTTCAACCATTGTTATTCAACATCATACATTAACTAACCAACATGAATTTGTAGGCTTTAATATCAACCAACGCCAATGAAAACATCATAATAAAAACAACAAGAACAAGTAACACAATTTTTTTTTTGTTGAATAGGGCACCATACAAAAACTTTAATTCAAATTGTTATCATCGAATATTTTCCCCTCAAGTAGTCTACTTGAATCATAGTTATTAAACCTGACTCGAGGATCGATCCGGTGCAAGCTCTGGGTTACAAGTCGAGTATGTTAACTCATGTTGATTTGGATCGATAAAAAAAGATTAAAAAAGATTTAAAAAAGGTCAAAACAATATTATTTTGAAAAACAAATGCAACCAGGTTTTTTTATCGAGTTTTGATCAGGTCAGCCCGAGTTGACTTTGGGTTAACTCTTTTTACCCCCACTTCGGGCCTGAGGACGGACAAGCCAAGTCATGGGTTGATCCGCTAGGTCATGCTGAATTTAATAATAATGGTTGAAATATAAGTTAAACAATTTCATTTATATTAGCCCAATGTCTCAATAAATAATTATAAAATCATTATAGAGATTCATAAACTAATAGAAAAATAAAATCACCAATCTCGATATTTGATTTCTTAAACTAGATAGAAAAAAAAATGCCACAAAAATTAAAAAAAAATAAATAATACTCAAGGTGTAAATATTAAAATCCTATAAATTACATCTTGTTCCCACTAAAATAGTGTCACGTCATTAAATAATAAAATACAGTATCATATCATTAAGAAAACACTCACTCCTCCCTCTTCATCTCTTTCAAAAAAGATAGAAAAGGTTGAAAAAACACACACAATCTTTCTTAATGGCATTTGGATTTTGAATCTCACCAACACAAATCATCACACTATTTAATCAAGCTTAATTAAAAAATTAAAAATCTAACAAAAAAAATTAAAGTAGATGAAAAGTTTTGGGTGTAACTTTCCATCCAACTTTGCAAATCCAACTCCTGATTCACTCCTTTTATTTATCAATAAGAAAACTCACCAAAAAATAAATTATATTCTTTTTATTTTGAATCCACGATTTCCCACTCTTGGTTGGTTCAATACTTTGGACTTGTAACTATCAAAATAATATTAAAAAAGCTGAGTTGTTCTTTGAGAATATCTCCCACTACGCTAAAAGTGCTCATTGCTGCTTATTTCGTTAGTTATATGTATTGATTAACAATCACACTTTAAAGTTGAAATGATTTCTATTTCTATTTTTTAAAAATAATATAAAATATATTAAATTTAATGCGAGTGTCAATGTTTTGATTTACTTAAAACATAATACGGAATAGTGGAACACTCGAAATATTTCCTTGTTATTGAGAGAAGCAAGGCTCTTTTTGTTTATATGTATTGTAACAAAAAAAAATGTTGTTGGTGAGAGTATTTGACTGATTTATTATTCAGAATTTGTTATGTGATTGATTGTTAAAAGTGTTTGGGAGCATGATAGTAATTACTTTTTAAAATATTTTTTTATTTGAAAATACATTAAAATAATATTTTAAAAATAAAATAATATTTTTGATATTAACACATCTAAACGATCGAAAAATACAAAAAAACATTAATTTGAAGCAAAGAAAAAATAAAAAAATTAATTTTTTTCAAAAACATTTTTGAAACGCAAAAACAAATGGACTCAAAGTTAGATCATAATATATTTTTTTATTTAACAGTGATAATTATCTTTATATCAATTGATTGGTTAATCAAGATTAGAGATATTCATGGATATAGTTGAGTTTAAGCTTAAAATCATATCTAATTCAATTCTTGATATTTTATAAATTATAAACTTGTTTATTTTTTTTTGGACCAAGTGGGTTAGATATATCGAGTTAAACTAATTTTTTTTTATGAATATTATAAAATATACACGAGTTGAGCTCATACTACTAATTTTAATAGGCTCATATTTAAAGGCGGGCCTATAGCATGGACTATAGGTATCATAGCACCCCTAATATTAGGTTTAATTTTCATTCATTGCACTACCATTGAATTCTAATTATATTCCCTCCTCTTCAACAACAAAACAAGCTCTTTTTTGTTACGTTAAAGAAATTTAATAGAAAATTCATTAACAATAACTTTGAAAATGAAACATTTCTAAATAAAATAAAAATAAATGTTCAATCCATAATATATTAAATATAAATATAAAAAAGTATACGATATACATACGAGTTGAGTCGAGTCAAGTTGATCAGGATCTAAAAATTTCATCCCATCATATAACCTTTGACATTTATTTTTTAGATTTCCGACTCGCTGTCATCTATAATATTCATATTATCTAACTTAAATAGTTATATCTAATCAAATAATATAAATATTACATACACATGAGTTATTTGATCACCCCTAGTTAAGACTAAAGCTTCGAAGAAACAAATTCTTATTGCCAACTCGAAATAAAGAAAAAAGAAATCAAGGAAAGAAGAACTTTGTTTACCATAGACCTAGGACATAATTGGTTAAGTAATTAAAACGATGACAATAATTTTATTCCTTTTTATTTTTATTTTTTTATTCTGGTCTCTGGCATAATTATCATACTTGGTTTAAGATTTGATTCTATCTAACACCACCTGAGTTGTGAACTTGTCAAATTAATTTAAATTTAAAAAATATATTTGAAAAAAAAAATAAAAAAATCTTAAAATGGACTCGAACTTGTTCAAAATAAACTCGGGTCAACATTTCGTTTGAAATTAAATTCAGCCAGTCCAGGATTTGGGGACGATAAGACGAAGGAAATAAAATAAAATAAAATAAAAAAATTAGAAAAAGAAATGAGCTTGTCATTGATCCAAGGTGATTCTTCCGTGGAAGAAGAAGAAGCAGCAGCGACTGATGAAGAAGAAGAAGAAGAAGATTACCAAAAGTTGTCAGAAGAAGAAGGGCATTCCAGCAGCCGTTTGAAGATTTCATACAAAGCACCCTCGAATGGATCCTCCTCTTCCATTCTTCCCTCTGCTATGTACGCTTTCTCCCAAGTAGGTTATCTTCTCAAGTTTCTTTTTTGGATAATATCAAGACATAGAGGTTTAGGGTTTTTTTTTTCTTTCTTTTTTTTGGAGATTTCAGGGCCGCTCCAGTTTCTTAGTCATTTTGTGGGAGAGTATGGTGTTGGAGCTGATTATAATCCGCATCAGCAAAGGAAGCACCAAAAGATATGGAGAAATAACAATAATCAATAGAAGGACAAGAAGAAAGGTTTGCCTTCTAGTAAATTATTGATTTTCCCATTTCAAATGCTTTTCACTTGCTGCATGTATTTCTCATTAGATCACAAGTAGCAAGCTGAATGCCTTCTCCACAATAGTGAAAAGGAAAGAGGGATAGAGGATTGATTATCTTTTTGGTACCCTACTTATCTTTTTGGACAATTTATTGTCAGCATAAAAGCTGCATTTTGGTTCTGTCAAGGGCTTAGTTTATCAGAGAGTTTCGTCAGGATGTTTCACTTATGGAGTTCTTGTAAGCTAGTTCTGTTACAAGCGTTTAAGCTTGAAACTTGGTTTTAATCTATCTAGCTCTTTATCTTAATGCTCTACAGTGTTTAACAGTCAAGCTTGATTTGCTTCCTAAATTCAATAAAGGAAATCTCACACTGATAGTAAAAAACCAAGCCTACCTTCTTTAACCATCTATGCCGTCCATGTAATTCTGCGGGGAAACTATCAAGAGGCTCAAAGCACAATGACCATCTCAATTACCAAATCTCACTATGATGGAATCACATATAACTGAAATCATATCACTTTGAAATTATGCCAATAGTTAATATAGCAGTTTAAGAGTGCGCTCTCTGTTACTCCATTATGTCTGCCATGATTAAGTTCCCCTCCCATTTTGATCGCAGTTAAGCTATTATACACGTCTTCTTATTCCATGACATACTTGATTTCGTGCGTTTACCAATTACCAACAGCTTGATGATTGTTTATTTTGATTAACCATTTATTTGATTAGAGCTAATGTTGTTCTACAGGGAAGACATAATTTTCTTTTGTGTGTTGTGCGCAATGTAGGAGCTGTAGTGGAGCTCAAACCTCTACTTGTTGGAATTCATGAGCGAGTGAGGAGTGATATTGTGGCCCATGAACCTCCATCATCAGTTCCAAGCACTATAGAGGAGGGAGGAAAGCGTGTTCCAACTGCTACCAATCCTAGTGCAGAAGATGCTGCAGAGCTATTGAGGTATATCTTCACATCTTTTGCAACATGAATTTAAGCTATGACACGATTTTATAGTTTGTTCTCTCTGTTGCACCACCTCGAGCTGAGGATATAAATTGATGGTTTAAATATGTATGATAAATGGGGATTTCTGTTGTTGGCAATCAACTGCTATCTTGAAAGTAAAACTACTTTGCTTTGGTTAATTATCATATGGTGTTTGCACTACAACTTGAAACATAACCTGACCTTCATTTGCCTCCTTTCTGTGTTTTTTCTACTAAGGTAGTCAACCAACTCCTTTTCTTTGTCTGGTTGGAACCCTTTACATTTCTCTGGACTAAATCCACAGCATGTGTTTGTGTAATCACATTCAATATCCGCCTTTCTAAGGTGGAGGTTTGGAGTTCTGGTTATAGACAGTAGGACTAGTGGATCTTGGGCTGTTGTCAGGCCAGGGGAAAAGAAAAGGATTTTGAACTTTGGCTAGGACAAACTGCAGAATAAATAAAACCAGAAGCCTCTACAGAACGAGCTTAAGCATATGCCATACACATCATTCTTTTTGGTTTCTGTTTGCCTATGGCTTTGTGATGATTGTTTTAAAGTATCCTTGTTTGCCAATTAATTTCTTTTTGTTAACATTCGTTTACCTGATTATGGGATATGCCTGCAATGCGGAGTACCCAAGACATTCTCTAGTGCATGTGGAATGGTCTGTCCTATTTGTGGTGATCGCCCACCCAATGACACTAGCAACGAATCCAAGAAGAAGGGATCTGCTATCAAAGACAAGGAAAAAAGTAAGAGGATGAAGGGCCAGTCATCTCATACTACTTGGAAAAGTGAGACAGAGATGCAACTAAGGCAGCAGTTTGATAGCCTAATTTAGAGAATGACTCTTTTGAAGCCACTGTTGACAGTCGTGTTAGGATCAAGGATCATTAAGGAAAAATACGTAATCATTGTAGTTTATTCTGCAACGAGTGGTGATTGATGAAGTAGTTTACTCAATTATATCAGGACCTTTCCATTGTATAATACTTCCAAGAAGTTGTAGTGTTGGTCAATTTCTAACGAAAAATGTGTCGTGCAAACATACCTCCATCGGTTGCTGAATTGGTTCTATTTTTACTTCAAGCTGGGTGGGAACATTTGTGTAAAGTGTTTGGATTGCTTCAGCCGGGTCCACTTTGAAGAAGAGATTTGTATCCTTGCTTTTGTATCAGTGGAACTTAGCCTAGCAAGGCTCCTGTGATTAAAAACCTAGCAAGTTCTTTATAAAAAAGGAGTCCAGCAAGACTCCAACAAAAGGGACTCAACAAGTATTTGAGCTCAGCAAGACTCCCAACAATTAACAACTCAACAAGGGTTTAGTAAAAAAAAAGTCTAGTAAGAATCCAGCAAATGAAAACCCGGTAAGGTTATGAAACCAATAAGGCTCCAACGGATAACTAAAAGTCTAGCATATATAATCCAAAGAAAAATTAGAAAATGGTCCACTTCATAAATGGCAGGTCATCGGACACAAGCTGTTTATGAAAAATCATAGATATTTTTCACCAAAACTTCAACCCTACAATTAAGAAGTCCAATCTTTTCATTAGAAAGGACAAATATCAATCCTATAATCACGAAACATCAAAAAGTTTAACTTTATCATCAAGAATTTTAAATTCAACTTTATCATAAGAAAATCTCTATATTTAACTTTTTTACATAGTGTTTAACCTTTTCATTAGGAAGGACAAATATTTTCTTTTGAGTGCGCCTTTGAGCCATCGTCTTCCAGAGTGTGTTTTTTAGCCCCATCTCTTTTTCACACTACTTTTGGCACCTTTTGAGTGTGCATGTAAGCCCTTGCCTTCCCTATCTCTTTTACATACTTGCTTTTGGTACTATTTTTTTCTAAGTGCGTCTTTAAGTCATCGCCTTCCAGATAGTGCGCCTTTGAACCATATATCTTTTACATAGTGCTTTTGGCACTATTTGCTTTGAAGTGCGCTGTCGAGCCCTCGTCTTCCAGATAGTGCGCCTTTGAGCCCTATCTATTTTACATAGTGCTTTTGGTACTATTTTCTTCTGAGTGCACCTTTGCTCCCTCGCCTTCTAGATAGTGTGCCTTTGAGCCTTATCTTTTTTACATAGTGCTTTTAGCACTATTGGAATCTGAGTACGTCTTTGAACCCCCGTCTTCGAGATAGCGTGCTTTTAAGCCCTATCTCTTTTACATAATGATTTTAACACTATTTCCTTCCAAGTGCACCTCGCCTTCTAGATAGCACGCTTTTAAGTCCTATCTCTTTTACATAGTAATTTTGACATTACTTCCTTCCAAGTGCATCTTTAAGCCCTTACTTTCTAGATAACACATCTTTGAGACTTATCTCTTTTACATAGTGATTTTGACACTATTTTTTTCTGAGTGCGTTTTTGATCGCCTTCCAGATAGTGCACATTTGATCCCTATCTTTTTACATGATGCTTTTAGCATTACTTGCTTATAAGTGCGGATTTGATCCCTCGCCTTCCAGATAGTGCACCTTTGATCCCTATCTTTTTTACATAATGCTTTTAGCATTATTTGCTTATAAGTGTGGATTTGAGCCCTTGCCTTCTAGATAGCGCGCCTTTAAGCTTTATCTCTTTTACATAATGCTTTTGGCATTATTTGCTTCCAAGTGCACCTTTGAGCCCTCGTCTTCTAGATAGCATGGCTTTGAGTCTTATCTATTTTAAATAGTGTTTTTGAGTCTTTGACACTACTTTCTTCTGAGTGCGCCTTTAAGCCTTTACCTTTTAGACAATGCACCTTTGAGACCTCCTTTTTTATGTTTTTTTTAAATCTGTCATTCTTTGAGATATCTTTGAATATCCTATCATTTTGAGAAGAATTAACCACTTCTTGATTTGGTAAATCCATATCTATTTATTTTTTTTCTTTACAACTTATTATCTAAAGTCTCATATGAGACTTTCTGTCGTAAGCATTGTAAAGAAATGAACAATTGTCATAATCTAATTTTGGGTTCCTTAAAATTATCCAAAAAATAAATAATGAAAAACAACAAGGGTGAGTTAATTGAAGGTTGATGAATCATATTGAACCGAGTAGCCAATGTTAGGAGCCCAATTGCAACAATGAAGGGTCTAATTGAAGAAAACAATAAGAATTTAGGATCAAATTAAAGAAAGTTATTGAATATTAGGGGAAACTTGCAAAATAATTAAGTTCAAGGACTTAATCAAACTTTGATGAGCCTAAATGATTTAATCAAGTGCTTAATTAAAAGAAAAATTATTTTAGAAAGTCAATTGGGCTAAAATCAGAAGAATTAATTAAGTTTAAGGACTTAATTAAACTTTTGATGCGTTTAATTGACTTAATTAAAGAATTAATTGAAGAAAAATTAAGTTTGAAAGTCTAATTCAAACCAATTCACAATGATTGAAAGATTAGGGAGACAATTAGAGCTTTGAAAGGCCAGATTGATGCAATTAGGAGTTTAATTAAAAGAAATTTAAAAATTGAAGGTTGATTTAAGATTAAATTGAAGAATTTCGAGACTAGGAACCACTTTGTAAAAAGCATAGAAATTTAAGGAGATAATTAAAGAAGGCTAACTAGGGGTTTCATTGCAAAGTTCTAAAAGTTCAGGAATCAAATTAAAAAATACTATAATTTCATTATTCATTGTCTTATTTTCATTAAAACAAAAGAAAAAGATATCTAAGTAACAATTTTCAGCCCTAATTTCTTCCTCACCTCTTCACCACACCACACATATCTTATTACAACTTATATCCTGATACTTGTATTTCATCTAAGCCATAATTTCAGCTCTAATTGCACTAAAAATACCTTTAAATTCTCTTTCAAAAACGCTATTCAACACTGCTCCCCCTGTAAAAACAACCTTATGTTCTCTATTTTCCAGTTGCAGAGCAGGACAACCTTTTTTTTTAGTTTCAATGAATGATAAATCTATTTTTCAACATCAATAGTCGAGATCACATAAATTTAGAAGCCCTAGAACCACCATGTTTCCCCCATAGAAACCCCACAAACCCTAACCCAAGCAGTGGAGGAAAGGGAGATGAACACTGCCATAAATAACTATCTCTCAGCCAAGACTGTAACAGCCTTGCTCTTTAATCTTTCCAGCCTGAAATAAACCCATAAATAGCCCTCAAATCATCACAACCCCCCACAACAGTCCCAGTGATATCTCCTTCCAAAGCATCCACAACAAGCTACCACCGTGACTAGCTTCATCAGCAGCTGACTCCACCGAGGGCAGCAAGAGCTTAGCCTTAGTCTCCTCAGCATCAGCCTTCAACCTTCAACCATCACTAGCATCTCTTCTCAGCCACTGTGAGCAATTCCCTTACAGTCTCTCAGACTAACAATTACTTGTTTCAGTAATGTGAGCAGCAACAAAGACTGTTTTCCTCAATCATGTCTGCAACTTCAATTATCACTAGCAGTGGAAACTGCTCTTCAACAGTCAACATCTCTCATCTTTTCAGCAACGTGCGCAACAAAGATTTCTTCACCAGTAGCTCTCTCTCTCAGCAGCAGAGTTTGCTTCTCCTCACAGCAGCAGCTTTTTCCTCAACTTTGCAACAGCAGCATTATGAACAACAATATAAGATTCAACCAAAAAAAACAACAGAGGCAATTTCTTCTCAATCACAGCAGCAAAATTCTTCCTCCTTGCCACAGCAGCACCAGAGATACTTGTATCCCAGCCGCAACAGTAGAACTCATTCCAAGCTGGGAGCAGTAGAGGTGGTTCTCCCTAATCAACAGCAGCAAACTCCAACCAGTCAACCGATTGCCAACAAAAATTAAATCGGTCGACCGGTGGTAGGTTCCAGTAGCCGTGAGCAGCCTTCGATGTAATCGTGATCAGTAACAGGAGTATGAATGATAACACTACCTCAAAGCATGAACTTCCAACTTGTTGTTATGGAATATTCTTGTATGAATGATTATATGCTTCATGAGCTGGGTTTGGAAGTAACATGATGACTTGGATTGAGAATGATACATGAAATGTATTTAAATGAGTCAGTCATAGTCTTGTTCCTTCTTCTTCTTCTTCTTCTTCTTTTTTGTGCTACTTTGATTGCGAATTTTTAGAATAGTTGATGAGCTAGCAAATTCAAAATAGAAAATTGAATCGTAATAACAAATAGCGCAAGTTTAGATTATTGGCGGTGTGGATCATGAAATTTTGAGTTGATAAATGACGTTAAATGGCTTGATTTCAAGCTTGAAAGCTTGAAATCTTGATTAAGATAAATTATTTTGCAATTAATTTTGAGTATATATATATATCCTTTTCTATATAATATTTAGAATTATGATTGGTATATGATATGTTTTTTTATATTAAATAAATAAATTTTCTTTCAAAAAAACAACAATTTTTTTTTTAAAAAAATGCATTTAAATAATTTTATTGCATGTGGTTAAGTCCCTAAAAAAAATCATATTTGTATATTTTAGCATACTAAAAAATCATAATTTTTTTTCATGTATATTGTATTTAATAACTTGTTTATTAAAACCATGAGCACTTGGCTTAAATTAAAAATATATATAAAAAAATCAATTTATTTAATTAATATTTGGAGTATAAATTTTACAATGCAATGCATATTTTGATTTTAAATTAAATGAATTGAAAAAATAAAATGTTGAGAATTAATTGTAAACTTTAATATTTTAAGGTATAAAATCACACTGTAAAATATATCCTCGGCTATTAAAAATACAAATACATCATTAAAATTTGAGCATTAAAAAAGTTAGATTTTAGCATGATAAGTCAGTGACCTTCTTATTGATAGAGATGATGTCTTATGTCCACAGAGATAAGAACCTCATTATTGAGAAGAATCTTTCTTGAACCTTAAACAGATTAAGAAAAAAAAATGACCTAAACAAAACAATCAATAATGCAGCTTACATAGGTAGGGTGTATTGAGAGTGATATATCTTTTTCGTACACAACTAGTTCTCTTACTCAAACTCTTGTAAACTAATAGATTTTCTTGTGATCAAAATATTAAGCGGCGACTCTTGAACCTTGCAAAATCATAAATTTATGATTAATCTCAACACACTTGAAACCCCTACAACCCAAGAGGAAAACATGTCATTCGATGTTATGCACACCACGACAAGACATGTTGGGCACCTGATTTTTTTTTAAAAAAAAACAAGCATCACCAGCTGTTAAAAATTTTAGCCACTAAAAAGGTGATAAAAAACTTAACGTATGATTCTAGGATTTAAAAAAGTCATTTTCAACCTTTGTTTTACTTGAAAATGCCTAAAAACATGTTAGAAACATTAATAAACTCATTTCTAACCTTAAATAACCTTTAATCTGTAAAAAAATCATTTGAATAATAAAAAAAGCTTGAAGTCTAATCTAGCCCGATCTACTTATTACAGTAAGATAAATGATCAAAAACTTCTAAATGATACACCAAAATCTTGTTTTTTTATTGTCGGTAAGTGGTCAACCGAAAACTTTATCTTCTTTCTTATTTTTCGAAGTCACTCTCCTCTCTTATATTTAGGGACTAAAAATGAATAAAATAAAGTTTTGAATAAAAATTAAAAATCCAATCAACAAAGGGAGCAAAAATGAAAACATGAAAACTCCAAGGACCAAAATTTTAAAAAGCATGCCTCATGAATAGTAAAAAATTTGAAAGAAAATGTTGTTTTTTTGTTTCATTATCAAATTTAATCTTAAAAAAAATCTCAATTATTTTTAATTAATAAAATTAGATTATATTATGTCAAATCAAGGATCAACTTAACATTACAGGGAAGCACAATAACCCCATCTCAACCTCAAGTCCTAGATAACAAGGAATGTAAATTCCGGACCACACATCACCAGAATAACAAGTTATCAACCTCAAGTCCTAGATAACAAGGAATGTAAATTCCGGACCACACATCACCAGAATAACAAGTTATCAACCTCAAGTCCTAGATAAGATGCGTAAAAAACCATAATTAATGATGTAGATACTCATTGCGAGACTGGACCACACATCACCAAAAAAAGAAAAAGATGAAGAATATTGAAATAGGCAAGACATGTACTCTGTCATTTATATTTTATAAAAGGATAAAAATTCACTATCCTATAAACATATTTATTCATACATTTATATCTTTATTTCTTTAATTAAATATATTTAAGTTCCAAACACGATCTAAGATCAACATTCCAATCTACCAGATCCATTGGTTTCTTTGTAACCAAATAAAAAGAGTTAATTAGGATTTTACTTTAATGAAAAAGCCAATTTTTGATTTTAGATTTTTTCTTACTGAAATATTCATGGCATTTAAAGAGAAGTGTTACAATCACAACAAACATATTATTCATTTTATGTTATTTTGCTCAGAGTAATTTAATATAAACAACTTTGAACAAATGTTTTCTATGTTTTTAAGGATTAATCATATATTCGATCTCTAAATGTAGCTGTGTTATTTAAAAGCATAAAATACCCTGGCTGATTTCTTTAAAAAATAAAGCAGTCTCCTTGTAAAATGACACCGTTTTCCTTTAAATCTTTCAAAGTGACACATGCTTTGCTTTGAACAAAACATATATTAACCAAACATAGCTCACCTAAAAATAGTTGTCATTTTCAAAAGCATATTAATATCAAACAAACATCAAATCCTACTCGTTAGAATGCTGAATTCATATATATATATTAAATCCCAGTATTTGAATGCCAACCAAACCTCTAGGCAGTGACCCCTTCCTTCCTTTTCCAAGTTTCTCAGTAGATTCTAAAAGCAATTATTTACCCTAATGCCTACAGATTTCAAAAGTTGAAGACAAACTCATACAATCATGTAGGAATTTGAAATAGATTCCACGAACCAGATGGTTAGTGACATGATGGAACCAATAAACAAAAAAATCTCAGCAAATATGTACCTTGTCATGATAACTGCTACAGTGACAAACATCAACAAAAATTACATTATACATCAGAGAAATTATCAGATCTAAAACACGGAACCAAACCTTAAGAAGTATGTCCGGCAGTGCCTCAACCAATGTTATTACACATGAAGAACTGTGGTGATTTGAAAATAGAACACCTTTTACTATGAATGCACTTGTGTTAATGCTAACTTACTGTTTGTCATTACTCATCAACAGACTTCCATCCGCACCAGTGGCAGTTTCCTCCTGCCAATGTTCCTTGGTCATCACCGGCAAGCTGCTAATCTGTCGATTTACTTCCAGTGTAAGGTTACAATTTACACAGCAATACAAAATGAAATACTAAATGTTAAGTAGATATGTGAAAACTTACCATGGTGTGAGACTTGAGAGACGAGGCATCAATAGCAGGCATCAAAGATGGGTCTGATGGCCTGTGAAACAGCAAATGCGCTATTGATCGATCTATTGGATTGGTATCAGTTTCCATATCCATTAATCCGGTCCTGGATGAGGAAAACCATTAAAATACACAAAAATAATAACCACTAAAAGAGCAAGAATTTGAGCTCTAGCCAATAGCATAAAGGCCTTTTACAAGTGAAACTAGCAAATTACTCAGGTAACATTTCCCCTTGGTTCTCCAACTGTTTTGAAAAATTCTTCCAAAACTTAAATATTCTTCTATACCTTCAATGGGAGCCTTCCTAATTGTATCTCATAGAGCTGGCAAAGCAAGATATCTGAGATCAAACGCACTAAATCCTACTCATTTCAGTGCGCCATTACAATCAGAAATTTAATTAGCAAATAAATTGATTTGGTTTCTGATAATATTCTCCCTCTCATCACAAATATTTTTTTGGGTTAACGTAATGCAACTAAAGCAACCATTTTCATTGCATGTTCATCCCCATGCATCACCCAATCTTTTCATATATTGAGAACAGTAAAAGATGCTAGTGCCTATCAACGAACAAGTCTTTTCAACATAATAATGCTAGGCGAATCTACTTTTTTGCCAATTATAAAATCTCTAAAATTGAATAAACATGTTATGTGAGATTTTCGCTAATTCTCCAGAAGACCTACTCTTGCATGCAAATGGGATTTTGGAGATCAAACAAGGGAAGGTGCCATAGAAGTGTGCAATATTTTCTATGATTTGGACCATTCGGAATGAAGGAAACACTAGAATCTTCCAGGACAAACAACTTTCCTCCCATTAAAATAGGACAAAATAGTTTTTCTCGCATCTTTATGGTGTTATGTACTGATGCTTTTACTATAATATCCTTAGCAAACATACAGAATTAGAAAGTTTTTTTAACATTGTTCTGTTCTCTTTTGCTCTTACGAGAACGGGTTATTCTCATGCCATGTGCATTTCTCTTTTAGTAGTTCTTCTATACTGTCCAATATAAATTTCTCTCTAAAAATGATGTCTTGAAGATGTGAGTATTTCAAAGTTTTTCTTTTACAATCAGACCCTCTAACTCTATGGATACCCTGAGCAAGTACCGTGTATTCTTTCATGTATTCTTTACCATATTAATGAGATCTTTTTTGACTCAATTTTTACATTTATTCAACAAAATAGTTTGCTTTCCAAACAAGACCCTTGTGTCCTTTACAAGCCAACCTACTTGCTGCTATAACCATCTCATGAACGTGGAAATCTCCCAACACATCAAATGTAATCCTATCAGCACATAAAGCCGTAATCATCTCCCATACCCATTTCAGTTGTAATAAAAGATTCTTCAATACATTGTCCAGGTGATGGTTTGTCTTTGTTTCATCAAAGTAGAGTTTTTTAAAGATCAAGGAAACTCCAGTTTTCTCAATCTTTTGTAAGATCTGATAAGTTCAAAATTTTCTCTTACATTTGTTTAACAAACATGCTAACATCCCAAAAGACCTCCTCACCCAATTCCAACCCAAATTTTTATTTAAACAATCATTTATGTATAAATCTTTTGTAAGATTTGATAAGCTCAAATTTCCCTTTCATCTTAACTCTGCCTTCTATCTATGATATTGATTTCACAAAAGATTTACTGCTACTTTGTAACATCCCAAAAAACATTTCAGTTCCAATGGCTGACACCATGGAAGCACTAACAAGCTTTGCAACTCCTCCATCTTCTTGTCCTGGCATTAACCCTCAGAAATACAGAATTCTTTAGATGCCTACCATCACCCTCATTCTCCAAAGGCTCAACAATAAAACTCCTTTCAATTCTGATACATGAGGCACACCAGTGAAATTTGAAATCTAAATCAATTTATGCCTTAGCTAAAACCCAACACACCCAAAGGATCCCTTCAAACACTAAAAGAGTAATAATTTCAGAATAATTACTCAAATCCAGAAAACAAAAGGAAACAGCATTGATATTTGAGATTAAGAAAATGTATCTGAGGGATAATCTACTCAGTTATGCCATTCTCTTCAATCTGTTTATCTAGCTGAACCATAATAGTTCCAAGTAAAACAACACCCTCCCTTACAAGTGAATAACTCTCTTCAAACAACATTCACTCAAAGTATCAATTCTCTAGCCTTCGTACATAATTACCCAGGTCAACACCCAATTCCAACCCAATAAGAGTGCCATGAAATGCTTGGCTCCGGTGCAGCTTCGTGGGAGGAAGCCTTGAACTGTGCAAACGCGGAACAACCTCCGAACCCTTATATTGCTTGCAATAAAGTCTCAAATCTCAATTAGCTAAATCTTTCAAATAAACCCTCTATCTCATTGATCCATCATCTACTACATGAGATATTCCAACCCAAATTTTTATTTAAACAATCATTTATGTATAAATCTTTTGTAAGATTTGATAAGCTCAAATTTCCCTTTCATCTTAACTCTGCCTTCTATCTATCATATCGATTTCACAAAAGATTTACTGCTACTTTGTAACATCCCAAAAAACATTTCAGTTCCAATGGCTGACACCATGGAAGCACTAACAAGCTTTGCAACGCCTCCATCTTCTTGTCCTGGTATTAACCACCGAGGAGGGATGGCATTAATCACATTTCACCGCAATGGACCCACTGAAATCCCATCGATCATCATATCATTTTCCTTTAAGATTATTCCTCACCGATCACTAGTTGTTGAACACTTAATGGTAATTGACTTGTCCTCCAAATACAGCATATATATTAGGGTAACTTCTTTACAGAGTTTATTAAATTAAATTTCAATGTGCTGGGTCATTAGCTGCCATTTTTGGACACAGAATAAATGGATCAGACGATATGAGTTATGACAAGGAAAAGAAATAAGAGACAAGAAATGACATAAATGTAAATGATTTTTCATAGCTGAGTCTACAGACCTATATTCACAGATATTATATAATCACCTTTAAACAGGAGACGCAACAAGATTGATGATTGCCTAACAACCCATAATCATAATAGAAGTTGCACACAAACATAAGCAGACATGTGATCACACAGACAGAGAAAAAAAACATATACTGAACAAATCAAGTCAGTCTAGGATATCTAAATAAATCACTCTGTGCTGCATCGCTCCCCTTTTAAAAATAAGCACACTTATAGGCTTAAGACATCAGCAAATACAAACCAAGACAAGCCTGAAATTCTTGGATATAAATTAACCTTGAATAGGTGTCTGGCCTAAGTAGCATATCAATCAAATTGGACATAAAAGGAGATGAGAAGGAGAGTTTTTTATTTTTCAGCAAGAAGTGAAAGTAACCAACAAGTAGGCCCCACATAGAGGTGCAATATCAAGCTTAATGTTTAGCTTAACTGCCCGAGTCAAATTCTTGCCACATGAAGGAGCACAGAGGAACTTTAGCCCACTGGACCAATGTTTGAGAAAGTACCAAGCAAGAGAGTTTGGGATAAACTATGGCATCGTTTAAAGAACTCTAAAATAATCCCAGCGACCTTATCATGAAACAAATATTAATTGCTTCACCAATGTTTAACCCAGGTTATATCAAGGAACATGACATGATAACATAGGTTATTTCCACTTCAAAGAATGAATGAAAGGCATGAAAATTATGTAATTCATATTCAAACCAGCTAAAGCATACATACCATCCATGCCCTCTATGCGGGGCCTACTTGTTGGTTACTTTCACTTCTTGCTGGAAAAAACTCAAGCTTAATGTTGGGCTCAACTGCCCGAGTCAAATTCTTGCCACATGAAGGAGCACAGCGGAACTTTAGCCCACTAGACCAATTTTTGAGAAAGTACCATGCAAGGGGGTTTGGGATAAACTATGGTATCGTTTAAAGAACTCTACAAAAAACCCAGCGACCTTATCATGAAACAAATATTAGTTGCTTCACCAATGCTTAACCCATGTTATATCAACAAACATGACATGATAACATAGGTTATTTCCACTTCAAAGAATGAATGAAAGGCATGAAAATTATGCAATTCATATTCAAACCAGCACATGTAAACACACATAGAATTGAAGCTAGGCAATTCCGACTAGTTAGTACCCGGCTAAAGCACACATGCCACACACCCCCCCCCCCCCCCCCCCGAAACACACCCTCACACACAAATTGTGATTACTCAATCATAACAAGAATAACTACAATCAATAAACAATAACATGCATCTTAACTTAAGAAGTACTGCACAAATAAGAAAAAGAATGAAAGTAAAAAACGGAGAAAATAAAAGAGAGAAAGGTGTGACCATACTTGTCAGCTTCTTCAGCCATCAATTCCCCACTTCTGTCTCCGCCATCTCTCTTGCCACCACTTCCATTCCTATGATTATGCCTTTGCTCAGCGCTTCTAGCTAAGCGATACAGGCTATCCCTTATACATAGTTTTGTCCTAATATCCAACTGAATTCAGGCAGGTTCAGATCACTAAATCCCACAATATTGACTTTATAATAATAATAATGGCAGGATACTGCTCGTGCAGAGTTTTTATGTGCAGAGAATGATCATCACCAAGAGAAATATCTAGAAGCCTTTTTTTATCATGTCAAATGCTCAGATCCCATGCATACATACACATTTGCAGATATATAAACAACAATCATAATTTGACCATAATAACAGCACAAACTAGAAAATTCCATATCATTAAAAGAAGTATGTTACTGACCATCTCTTATATTATCTAAAGGTCAGTCAACATTTTCCCATTGGCTTCCCGTATAGCCATACATAATAGCTTAAGACTATGCAATGCTTTTTATTGGTATTTTGTCACTCTGTAATAGTTGTTGCACAATCACTACCCTTTTTTCACTCTGAATATAAACCTTTGGAGGCTTTGAATGAAACCGATTTACACCATGGACTGACAAGAGAGAGAGCATGTCGAAAATTGACATTAATAGTTTATGCTGCTATTTTAAAATTGCAAGGTTATGCTGCATTTTGTGAACCAAGTTTTCATATTTCATAATATTTTAAACACAATCAAGTGAAATCATTCAGAGCACTCACAGAAAAATGCACACACATACATAGGTTCTTCTAATGCTATGAAGATTCAGTTTTTATTATATCAATCATATAATGCAAATAACCAAAGTTTTATAAACCACCACACCTGTTCCATGACTTGTTGAAGTTGGCGAAAACTAGTTGCTTCTAGTGAAATTCCATCCAACACAGAACTCATGCAAGAGCTCTCCTGTGCATTTGAAGTGTCTAGTTCTGCTGGAATCCCTGTGCCAACTCCTTTGATATCATATTCAGACTGACAGGCTACCTTCTTAGCTGAAACTGGACCATAAAATTCTGCTGGGCCTACCATGTTTGCAGGTTTGAGATTCCTACCAGATGATGGTTCCTGGCAATGATACAGATTTTCCTCATTCTCATTTGTTGTTATAGCAGGAGCCTCAAAGTCAGGACCATTAGCACTCTCAATGGACCGTACATGATTTGATGCATGGGAAGACTCCTTTGGAGAAGGAGATGGGTAGCCATTGTTTTCAGATTTAACACTAGATTGAGTTGGACAGGTCGAAATTTGATCTGAAGAATGACTGTAGTCGATGTGTATCAATGGAATATGTGTCTGCATGTAATTTAAGGAATTGGATCCTATTATTTGTTTATGCTGCTGGATGCCTAGAAGAGGTAAAACTTGATGGGATGAGTCTCCAGATGAATGCTTTGTATCTGCGAAATGCTTCATGTTAACGTTGAGAGGAAAAGAACCATTTTCAATATCACTGTCTTTTCTCCTTCCTTCAAATCGGTTGTTGTGCCTTGCCTGCCTTTTGTTCCAATTCATCTGTCATGCAACCACACAATCAACAAAGCAATGAATTCACGTATACATATAAATATGTAACCTGGCAATCAACTAAAATGCTTATGGAAGCGCTCCCCCCCCCCCCCCCCCAATGAATTCACGTATACATATAATTCACCATTCAACTTTTGCAATGGTGATGGGAGGTGAAATGTTGAAATTGAACTCTTACTCAACTAAAGGCTCCATCAAAACTAACAATTCTACACATGCAAGTCAAACTCCCCACCTCAATCTTAAGTAAGCCTCCATCCCAAACAAGTTCAGATCAGGTGATATCGGCTAATCTAAACAGAATTGAAAAGAAGATATTGTTCAAAAACATGAAGACTTCACCAACCTTTTCCTTGAGTACCAAGTCATCCATACTTGCAGATTTTGTCTCTGACCCATTCAGAAATGTTAAGTAACCAAGAGAAGAATGGTCAACAGCACTGGAAGTCCTGGAGCTTATTTTGTCATCTGTGAAAATGCTTTTCTTGTTGGAATCATAGACTGAAGGGTCATCACTGCTTAGTTGTGAAGCTTCAGGATGTTCTGATACACTATCCAATGCACTTGCCTCAGAATTTAAGAACTTGGAACCCAGATTCAACGCATCATCAGATCTTTCAGTGAAATCAGAAGATGAAAACCAGCACAAGTCATCTTCATTGCTCAGACTCCCCAACCCAAATGTTGAATCACAACTTCTGCAAGATAAACCTATAGATATCATGCAAGAGTACATGTGTCTTTGTGTGCAAATACATACAGATGTATACATCAACTCTTATGCATATTTACATGCTCACGCGTGCTCGCGCGCGCGCGTGTACTCAAATAGATCATACAAAACTGTATCACTCATAAAATGAATATATTTAATTATAGAGATTGCAAATAATTCCACCAGTAGTGTGAATTTTCAAAAGTAGAGATGATGATGATGATGATGATGATGATGATGATGATGATGATATAGAAGGGGAAAGGTTGGACTACCTAAACATCCTATCAACATCCTCAAAATTTCCTATATCATCAGGCCACCCGTAATATAAGGGATCACTGCTTTCTTTGTCTTCACGGTCATTATCAAAGAAGCTGAGATCATTGTCTGTCTTTGAAATGTGACTGAGTGGATAACTATACAGGTTATTATCAACTGCGGAACACTTTTCATCTGATGTAGGATCACTGGCACAGAACTCACTGCCAACTGAATCAATATTCCCATTTTTTAAACAATGACTGGACATGCTTGTTTCTTCAGATCTTATTGTTATAAAATCTTTGACTGCGCCACTATCTCGTGAGGTAGGAAACACACCATCAGGTGTGTTAGACCACGAATCCTTTTCTAACATTGTATCCTTCTTTACCAGAGTAGGTAAGCTAGCTTCCTCCTCTTCCTGAGTGCTATAGGTAAGCGAATCATCTTCATTATTCGCAACATTAATTATCTTACTTTCAGGTTTCTTTTGCTTGATGCCCTGAGCTACAAAGCGATCTCCATATTCATGACCAGGATGAGGTACTATGTGATCATCACTCACACTGAATTCATCCCACAGATTATCTTCAAGCTGCCATAGATTATTAGAAACACACTGTAGCCATCAGTATCTTCATGAGAAACACAATAAAAACACATAGAAAATGGAAGTTAATAATTTGGTATGAGACAAGAACAAAAACTGAAGATTGCGCTGCATTTAATTATTTATTGGCCAGAGAAGACGTGCATATTATCAGGAGTATTGACCCAATAAAAAGTGAGTGAGATGATTGGTCTTGATCCCAATATGAGAGCTTCTTCACATAATTAATGGAATTTAGAAACTCTACGGTAAGGATAATATGATAGCTGCAAATAAATTTCAAACCGCCAAAATAAATGAATAGCTGTCAGTGGTTGCAAAGGGTATGTTTTCACTCAATATTTCAGGCCAAAAAAAAAGTCCCAAGAAGCCAGAAAGACTGTGATTCTGAGTACGTTAATAGATTACTAAATGCAGACAAATCCGTCCTGACCAATTGTTGTTCTAAAACTGAATAGCTGAATATTTTTTATTTTTCGCATAATGGGCTTAACCTGAAACAACATACAAGAATGATCAAATACCACAAACACACATAAAGGCATCACAAAACTATACTATTTGGAAAAAAAAATTAACCTCAAAAGAATCCCTACCTCATACATGCACAAATCTGACATTCCTCCACAATCACCTACCCACCATTGAGGCCACACACAATTTCTTTATATGATGTCATGTTCTTCGTTGAAAGTTAATGCCCCCTCCAAAAAAGAAAAGAAAAACTAACAGTCAATTTCTGTGTATTCGGATCAGAAGAGAACTAGATTCTTCACGCATCTGTTTCAAACCAGAACTCAACAAATTAGAGTTAAATACTTACAGAAATACCATTAACCTAGCCAGTTTGTAGCAGAGAATTAATCAGGGATTAGTCTTGCTTTACTGGTTACTCAACTACACGCAAATCTTTTCTTTCTGAATCCAATATATAAACATACCAGAGGAATTTCTCAACTCTTTTTTAATTACTATAATAAAAAAAAATATCAAAATTCAAAATAAAAATAAATCTTAAATCTAAAACAAGCATAATAATTGGACTGTTACTCTTCGTTTCTCACAAATTCTCAGCAACCAAACAAGCCATAAACCACAGACCAAACCGGATCTCGCGGAGTAAAACTCACCTAAAAAGAATCCAAGTAAACGAAATCTTCCTCCTCCGCCTTTACTGCAAAACGTTAACCCTAATCGAATCGCAGCCACTGATTTCCAGAAGTTTCTACACAATTTTTCTTCTTCTTTTCTAGTAGTCTACACCAGACCGCACTCTCTCTCTCTCTCTCTCTCTCTCTTTCTTTTTGGTACAAAAACAAATTTTTGAATTTTTTTAGTGGTTAATATTTTTTTAATTTTGCTGGGTGAGGCACGTTCTGACACGTGGGTAGGAGATCAAAACAAGGAAGCGTAACAGATATCAAAACAGAAAGCAAGAATTCGTGGACGAGAGCAAGGGATGAGATCCAATCACTTTCTACCATCCCATTGGTCCACGTAGCTCTCACCTTCGAATCCCTCGACACATGTCTGGGACCCATCCTTCGCCCCGAATATTTATGCCCTGCACGTGGTCATGCCCACTGACGTCACTTTGTAGCAGAGTACAGAGGGAAAGAAAAAAAAAGAGCCGACGGTTCTCTGTCTCTGGTTTCAAATAGTGGTTTCTTCGTCTCTGATTTCAAAATGTTTTTTTTTCTCTTTTTTTTTTTTATTAATAACCCTCAAAACTTACTTTATTATTTTCTAAATTAGAGTTTTCTTGCACTGATTTTATCACTCAATCAGATCAATTCTATTTGTTAGAGAATAATATATCTCGGGATCTTACTTAACAGTTTAAGTTATTGGATTGAGATGGTTTTTTAACATAGTATCATAGTCTTGATGACCAAACGGTTATGAGTTCGAATCTCATCATCCCTATTTATTTAATAAAAATAAAGCACAAGGTAATGTGGGTCTGCAAGTTTCAAGTCCAAATGACTTTCACTTGAGGGAGTGTGTTAAATAATAATATAAATCATATCTTGAAACCTCATTTAACAGTTTAAGCTATTAGATTGAGATGATTTTTTGATATTATATGATCAATTATTTTCTTAAGAGGGTTTTTTTAATCTGTTTGAAATTTTGATTGCATGAGTGATCATGATGATGGCTTCTGGTGCTGGTGATTTTATGAGCATTTGATGAAGATGATGGCAATGAGAAGAGAGGGAAGGGAATGATGGAAATTAGGAATGAATAAAACTAAGTAAGACTCTATTTCATATATTTTATTTCTTTCATTCTTTTTGTTTCAAATCTTGGAATTTAAAGAATCTTCCCTGACTAAAATACTTGAACTTTTTGCATGACTATGCAGATATAATGAATTGCACAGTATACTAAAAGAGATTAGTTTTTGGTGTTAGTGTACATCTTCTCACGTAATATTATAATACTGTGAATTGAAATAGTATTTTTAATTTTTGTTTTGGTATTTTAACTTTTATTTTGCTTGAATTTTAACTCAAATCAATACTCAATTACATATTCTTTTAGAATGAATGGTTAAATTAAAAACAGGAAACTTAAGTGAAAAGACGGGTAAAATAGATGGTGAATTTAAAATTTATTATAAAAGCTCATTTTACTCCCCTGTAGTTTTTAGCTATTAGATAATTGGTCCCTTTAATTTTTATAAAATTAATTTTGGTATCGAACTTTATTTTCCTTATTTTGTCTTTTTTTTAGGAGAGGGAAAGAGAGGGAGTCACTGAATTTCAGCATAAATAGAGAAAGTGGACACGTTGGCGATGATTATGATCACCAAAACAGTTGATTTTTGTGTTAAATGGTTCCATATAATGAGGGGAGTTGAGATGAGACTTTTTTATTACCTTGAAAGTGTCTAAAAAAACAAATCTGAGCTTGAGAAAATTTGGATTTTGTGTTGGGTTTTTGTGTTTTTAAAGGCTCTAGATTGGTTTTACAAGATTCCTAGAGTGTTTTCTAGATGTTTTAGGCCAAAAATGGGTTTGTTTATAAAACAAACTCTGGGACCTGTTTTTCTAGCCACCACAAAGGTTGGATTCCAGGGATTTTGAGATGACACGTTGTCTACTAATACAAGTGACACATTTTTTTTTAAAATGATTGGAGCTCCAACCCCATTAACTTTTTAAAAAATAAAGGCACGTGTGCTTGGGCCTGGCCTAGCAAGCTCAACGTAGGTCGTTGCTTGATGGGCCTAGCTTGCCAGGCTTAATAGCATCTGGCTTAATTCGTTTTTTTTTTTATTTTGAATATTTTATATCAATGCCTTATTTTCTATGTATTTTGTAAAATATTTTTTTTTGTTTTAATTAGTACCCATTATGTGTGATTTTTTTTGCTTATTTAGACTTTTTTAGATTGTGGTTATTTTTTAATGATAATGAGTGTGTTTAATTTTTAAAGAGGTTGAAATGATTCATCTGTGATATTTTTTAAAATTCTATATATATATTAATGTTTTTTTTTAAATAAACATTGGTTTTTTTCATAAGATTTTTAATATGTGCAACCTTACATAATTTTATTTTCTTTTATTGTATTTAATAAATTTAATGTGTGTATCGGTTTATATTACAAATTTATTTTGATTAATAAATTCATTAAACAAAATTGGATAAATTACCTGTGTTGCGATATTAAATATCTTGATCTATATTTGTCTCTTAGTGTTTTTAGTTTTGTTTTTTTTATTGTTGATTATTTTTCTTTATTTATTTACACAATGATTATTGATTTGTTAGTTAGATGCGTGTATAAGTTTTTTGATTTACATCTGGGATTTTGTTTATGTAAAAAAACAAGTTGAAAAATTATGCATGCTCGATTTTTTATTATGTTTTGATGTTTTAGATTTGATCTTTATTATTATGATTTATGATATTTTCCCTCAACCCTTTTATGCTCGATTCATGATTTCTTTGTGTGCTTTTCGGGTCACTACCCTGATAAACGTGCGACCTCTTTCAATTAACAAAATTTTAGATTTTTTTTACTCATTTTAAAATGTTAATATCACATGAATATTCTTTTTTACGTTGATAGAAAAGTAACTCGTCTCGTAGAGTAGTGCGAGCCAGTTATTTAGTTCAAACCTAAACAATGATGGATATTATCAAGCTCGTGAGCTAAATCAGTAACAACTTGTATACATGATAACCAAATGATGAAACTGTTTAACTAGGATTTTGTGGATTTCTAAGACAAGTAGATTAGAATCCTAGTTCATTGGAAGCTAATAATTTATGGGGTTTCTTTGAAAATTTTATGGGGCCTTTTTGTTTTTCATTTGTTGACTTGTGAGCTTAGAAATTAAAGAAAAAATAAAGAGTTTGCAGAAACAGAGGTTAGTAGGCCATAGAAGTATGAGAAATTAAAACTTTGATATTTAGATATGGCTTCTTTTTTAAAAATTCTTAATCTTTATGGTGTTAATTTTGTATCGATCATGGAAAAAGTCCATGAATTACAATAACATTTAAACCAAGATGCATTAGTTAACATATGGAAACAAAATAAATTTGGATAGCGAAACACATCTTTTCTTGTACC
The DNA here is from genome assembly GCF_000002775.5 of Populus trichocarpa. NCBI lineage: Eukaryota > Viridiplantae > Streptophyta > Magnoliopsida > Malpighiales > Salicaceae > Populus > Populus trichocarpa. Next base: position 20,972,110 of record NC_037285.2, on the reverse strand, counting down.
TACTGGTTAGTGCTCAGGGCAGATTATCTTTCTGAAATCTGAATGCTAATCACATATATGATCCTGTAGCATATTCATTTATAATTTTTTTATCTAAATAATCCTAAACTTAGCTCCAATCTAAACTTGTTAATCTATCTATTCTTTATCTATGTACTTATTAAAAAGTATCGGTGAAAATAATCATAAAAGATATTGCAGTTATAAAATTTGAATTGGCATGGAAATTGTAAAGTTCAAGCTAAGAAACATATACAAGGATATTTGTGATTTATACAACCCAAATTGCAAATTTATAAAACTTGTTTCACCCTGAGAATATATTTCATAACTCAATTTTGAATCTCCTAAAATTGTTTTAAATACATACAAATCAAAAAAATCCAAAAATATTTTGGAAACATGAGGAGATAAGCTCTCGAGCTACAACAAACCAAAATAACCAGACTGAGATATTTTAACACGATGAGCTAAAGAAAGACTTAACAAAAAAAATGGAGATTAAAATCCAACTTAATCAAAATTAAAAGAATTAATTAAGTTTAAGGACTTAATTAAACTTTTAATGGGTTTAATTGGCTTAACTAAAGACTTAATTAAAGAAAAATTAAGTTTAAAAGTCAATTTGGCCATAATTGGAATAATTAATTAAGTTAAAGGACTTAATTTAACTTATAATAGTTTTATGAATACAATTGAGGACTTAATTGAAGAAAAATCAAGTTTGAAGGCCTAATTCGGGTCAATTCACAAAAATTAGAAGATTGAGAACATAATTTAAACTTGAAAAGGCTTAATTGGTGCAATTAGGGGTTAAATTGAAAGAAATTTAAAGACCACAGATTTATTGAGGGTCATATTGAAGAATTTCAAAACCAAAGACCAAAGTGCATAAGGTGTGTAAGTTTGAGGACTGAAATTAATCAAATTAGGGATATACTTGAAGAAATTAAAATTTTAATGGTTGATAAGTATGAAATTGCATAATTTTAAAGCCAAAAAACAAAGGGCAAAAGACGATCAAATTAAAGGATTTAAATCAATGTTTTCTAGGGGTGTAATTGCTAAAATTGAGAAGTTTTAGGATCAATTAAGGATTCATATGCTTAAATTGGAAAGACAAGGACTAAACTGAAATTTTTCTAAAATCTTATTTTAAAAACCCTAATTTTTAGGATTTAAACAAACGACGTATCATTCGGACTTTAATAAAGAAATAAGTGACACGTCATTTGGTCTTCTTATCATCCCATTCAGTTGAGAAGGCTGATCGAGTTGTCTCTTTCAGACGAATGAACGTGGCATCTTCAACCACCTCACAAGCTCTAACCACTACTCGACTTAGAAACATCTCATCTACAAGGATTAGCTATCATTATCACATGTTTGTACCTCATTCGGCTAAATGAACTTAACAACATCTTGTCTATGATCAATCGTCTTTGCATTGACCAATTCAAGCTGATCAAGAGCTCACATTCAATTAATTAATTTGAAGTTTTAGACCTCTAAATTCAATTTGGTTTGCTCTTAATGACATATCTACATCTCCTCTACAAGGTTTAGGTTAATAAATGATACATTTATGACTCAATATCCATAATGATCTTGACAAAGTACCCAACTCAATCATCTATGACTGAAGAAAAATTCATCATGATAGAAAAGACTCCTAAGCTATTCTCTCACGTGTGATTTTGGTTTTCAGGAGGACAAAAAGGCACTAGGCAACACCTATTTCAAAAGGGAAGGTTTTAAAAGAGAAAGAATAAGAATCTTCCTTGAAAATCTCTTGGCCAAAAATTATCATAGTTTTGAAATTTCTGGTATTAGTTTGGTTATAAAAGAGCATTTGCTCTTTAGCAGAGGATGAGGGTTTTTGGAGAGAAGAAACAGAAAAGAAAAAGAGAATGATTAAAGAAAATTAAACCATTAAGTTTCTTGATAAAAAACCCATAAAGTATTAGTAAGAAGTGGAAGGAAAGAGGTAAAAGGTAGAGTTTGTGAGTCCAGGATTGGAAGAAAAATACCAGAGATCTAAAGCTTGAAGAAGGAACAAGAAATGCCTAGCAAATGAGACAACATTATTAGACAATGTATACCTTTAACTTTAATGAGGGAGAGGAGCTCAATGAGCACACTCCTTCCCTTTCTATTTTGTCTTTTAGATTTCTGCCTAAAATGTTTGTTAGGCATCCTTTGAAGTTATTTGTCAATTTAAATGTAATAGATGCTTGTTTTTAAGATGTTTAGTTATGCCATGAATCATGTATGTTCAAGTTTTGTTTGATGTCTATTTTGTGCTTTAGAGTTTATGATTAAGTGATGAATGATGGTTTAAAATGTTGTTTTGGCATGATTTAATGCTTAGTTTAATCAATAATATATTTAATGCAAAATATGTTAGAGTGTTTAATCTATATTTGTAATGCTTAGGTCCCTTTTCATGGTTTTATGCTTTTCTTACGGGGTTTTAGCTTTTTGGGCATTTCTAGATTTGTGTTCTTGAGTGTTCTTCAACTGAAATTTGGGTTCCCTCATAATCTAATGCTTTTGTTTTCCTTGTGAGCTTCGATTGAGTCTCAGACCTATGTATGAGTGTTCTATGCCATTTTTTATTCCTTTTATTACATGTTTTGGATCAAACGATCGTTAGTTCTCTTTAATGCCTAGGTTAGGGGTCACGACTGTCACGTTTGATTTGTTGAAAATAAGAACTTGTTATTACTTTTCAACACATGATTGTGCATTAGTTCTCAATTTTGCATTTTGACATAATCTAGCCTATATTTTCACTTTGATTTTTGGGTTTTGTCGCTGAGTTATTGGTGTTATTGGCTTTAGATTCAAATGAAAAACTCTTTTTGATTTTCTTTCTTTCTTTTTTTGTTTGTGGGTCGTGCTTTTGGGCTTGGACTAGGAAGCTCAACTTACGTGGCTGGGCTAAGCCCATTCCAGGTTTAAGGCATTGTTTGGTTGTACAAAATTTTACAAAGAAAAAGATGTATTTTTTTTATTCTTAGGACGTGTTTGACAAAGACGCCCTAGCGAATTTTCACTAATTTTTTTTGTTGAATTGTTTTTCTTGTTTTGGTAAACAAACCCCAAATAATTTTAAAAAATTCTGAAAAAAATCCAGGGATCATCTTAAAATTATTTATGGGTCCTTTACATATTTTTCAACCATTTCATTTAATATTTGGGCTGCAAACTTGCATTGTAAGATATTGGCCCGATATTAAATATACATGCTTTTCTTTAAAATTTTAGAAAAATACAAAAAATCCAAAATTTCTTATTTAAAAAGATACAAAAATATATTTTTGTATGTGTGCATATGGACAAATTCTAAAAGTTTTCATGCATATATTACAAAAAAAGATAAATTATATTTTTATCATACTTTGTTATGAGAGCATATCTCTTTAAATTGCATATAATTTTTCATATAGCAGAGCATCTAAATAGTTGGATATTTTCAGGATGAATTAGAGGCAGAACTGAAAGAATTGGAAAGGAGTTGAATTGGAAAAACTTTTTCAGCCAATAATAACAACTATTTTATTTTTTGATTGATTTCAAAGTTCCTTCTTAGCTAAAAATAAGGAGCATGTATATGAATAATATATACTTGAATGCTCATCTAATGTAAATAGCATGGATGTGATCATATTTTTTTAAAGAGTTAGCTAAAATGGTTTTTTAGCTATTTTAGTTAAAAACTTAGCCAGAAAATAAAGAGCATGGATGTAGATGCTCTTATACATTACTAGAAGTTTGCTAGAGGTTTTTTTTTACCAAAATAGCTTAGTGGAAAAAAAATTAACATTAAAAAATAAAAATAAAATTAACAAAAACCTAAAACTAATTATGAAATTATTGCACATCTACTCACATATTATTATTCAGTAGATCCTTCTTAGACTTTCAATTTGCAGATTCTTCTTCTTTTTTGGCTTTCTTTTCTTTTTTTTATCCTTTTATTAATAGGTAATCTAGAGATATTTTTATTAATATTTGATTTTGATTTTTATCCCTAATAATTGTCGATTTGCCACCTATTCATGCCGTCATTTTTTTAATGACATCTTAAGCTAGCATTTTCCATGGTTGTAGGGTGTAATGTTTATGCATTTAATGCTAGCAATTTCTTGGCAAGTAAAAGATGAGTTAGTTATTGTTGATTTGATTTATGGTTTGGTTAGATTGCTAATAAAAATTCTTGGATTTATCATGTATTATATTATGCTAACATGTATGGTTTTTGGTCTCTTGGGATTCTAGTTTCCTCATTCTAGTTTCCTCTTTCTCATAAATAAATCTTGTGATCCTTTTTTAGGTTTTGTAAATGCTTTGTTTTTTATTGTGTTATTGCTTGTTGCATTGGTTTATATTCCTCAATAGGAAAGGTATTGCTTTTCTCTTATATTTTAACCTTTTATGCCATATTCTTTGTCATTTGTTGTTACAAATATTTGGTTTCAAAACTAGGTCTCTATGTATTTGGTTTTTCCCTTTCAATTAACTTCTATCTTCACCAAGCTTGTCATCATTATTTGTGCTTTACTTAGATGATTGATTTCTACTATGAGACTATAATTTTTCTTCTTCTTCTTCTTTTGTTCTTTGTGAAAATCTCTTTAAAAGTTTGTTTGCCTTTCTATTTGTGTTATTAGTCCATCTAGGTTTTCATTTTTGGATATATAATTAGATTATGAGTTATCTAACATGACAAGATTAGAATTGATGTTAACATGATATTTTCTATCATGTATTATGAGTGCTTTAGACAAGGATATGATTTTATCTTTATTGTTAATTTTTCCTCAAGAGGAATTTGATGCATGAGATCAACACTAACCTTAAGTTTTTTTTTTTTTGAAGACCTACATCTATCTGTAATGGAATTTCCTTTTTAATGGGTTCTTTGTTGTTTGGCTGACATATTTTTTTATTCAAATAAGCAGATCATTGATAATTATGTTATTACTATTGTAAGTGTTTAAAATATTGGTTTCAAAGGTTTAATAGTGATATGTCTGTAATTAAGTTTGATGTTGGTTGCTCTATAGGTTATGACATAATAATTTGTTTTAAGTATTTGACATTGTTTTTTATGGCATTGAAAAGATTATGGTGCTCACTAAACAAATAATTGTGCTTCTTTACATGATTTCTATTTTTTTAAAAATCTTCTTAAAATAGATATTAAAGTCTATTCTATTTAGAGTTTTGGGTGATGAATGCCACAATATTCATAGGTTTTCTAATGGTTTTCTTTTACTTAAAGTTTGAAGCAAAGAAAAATATTTAAAAAATTATTTTTTTCAAAAACGCTTTTAAAATATAAAAACCAACTTAGATATTAGAGTCTGTTCTATTTAGGTTTTTGGGTGGAATGCCACAATATTCATAGGTTTTCTAATGATTTTCTTTTACTTAAAGTTTATCATTGGTTTTTATAATCTTTGATAACTTGTGATTGTGTGTTTATATTTTCATGGGTTTTTTCACTTAATTGATTTATTAAGAGTCTGTTTGGTATTGTGATGACGGTTGCTTTTCATTTGGAAATGCATCGAAATAATGCTTTTTTATTTTTTAAATTTCATTTTGATATCAACATGTCAAAACAATTCAAAAACACAAAAAAAATTAATTTGAAGTAAAGAAAAAAATTCAAAAAAATAATAATTTTTTTCAAAAGCGATTTTAAAATGTAAAAACAAACAGATTCTAATATACTCTTCCCATATGTTTGTTTTTTTTCTTTTTTCTTTTTTGCTTTGCAAGTCTTTATATTTCCTTTCTTTCCTACCACCTTTTTTTCTTTCGAGTATTGAATCCTTAATATTTGAACAAGTTTTAATGATAGAAATTATTTTATTGTGTACTTCCATTTTCTAGCAATAGTTTAGATAAACAAATAATTAACAGTTGGAGCACAAAAATGCTTGAGATGTTGCTTAACATGTATTAATTATAGATTTTGCAATGAGATACATTTTTGGTTTCTCTTTTACATATTGAAGTAATTTGTAGGTTTGCTTGTGAAGTTTTGTATGCATTGTTGCGGGGGTGCGCGACATCGAGAATGACGAGCCTGCCTATTGAGATGTGTTGAAAGGAAAGAGTTTTGGGTATAATCATAGAGTTATAATTATAAGGTTCAAGAGTCCCCACCTAGTATTATGGTTATTAGGAGACCTATGGTCTGCGAGAGTTTGGGTAAGGGATTGGTTGTGTAAGGAGAAGACGCATCAGCCCAATGCACCTTACTTAAGATAAGTTGAATTATTGTTTGATTTTTATTCTAAGTCGCGTTTTTGTTCATTGGTCTTGTCTAAGGTTCAAGGCAGATCTTCATTCGTAAGGAAGTCTCTACCTTATCAAGTTAAATCCTAACCATTCTAATGTCTAAATTTTAGCATCGCATTTATTTTGCACTTTGTATCTTTAATACCTAAGGGTATACTTTAAAATGTAATTTTATACCTCCAAATATTAAAATCTACAACTAAATCCTAACATTTTAAATATAAATTGAACAAAATAATTAGTGAATGATTTTTGATATTTTGGTCAAACCCTAACGAATAATCATAAACTGTTTATGATATCGATTTTACATTGTAAAATATAAGAAAGATGATTTTTTTTGTTTTTTTTATGAAAATATGCTTGGAAAAGTTTTAGGATTCGATTGTATACACAAAAACAAAGCATTTTTTTTGTTTTTCAAACGAAATTTTATTTTTAATTTTTTTTAAGTTTCGGAGGAAACCGAGTATTTTTAATACCGAGTCTGTATCTTACAGTGTAAGTCTATAGCCCGATAGGATACAAAATTGTTGGAAAAACATACTAGGGGCTCACAAATATTTTTAAAATGCCATTTTGAAAATTTGAAAAAAAATATTATATATATTTTAATACTATTATATTATTATTAAATATCTTGGTCTGGGGCCCGGCCCAGCCATCTAGGCTAGACCTAGCCGGGTCGGGCCGACAGACAACCCAACAGACCTAGCATTTCTCTTTTTTTAGTGGGTTGGACCCAACCCAGCCTAGCGCAACTTAGTGACTGGCCCAACCCAATGACTAAGTTGTATTATAAACAATAAAGCGTGAATTATAATTCACGTTCTGCATGTTTACATGTAGAAGAATAAGAAAAACAGGGGGGGAGTGAAGATGATTACCTGGCACGAAGATGATTGGTTGGTGGTTGTATTGGGTGGTTCAGTGTGAGGAGGATGAAGGTGCTAGTAGCTCACGGAGGCTGTGTTGGTTGCTGGGAAAAAGGGTTGACAAAGATTATTGTGTAGGGGAAAGAGAAGGAGCTCACGGTGGTTGCTCCTGATGCCGATTAGAAAACGAGGTTGCAAGGCTGTTGGATTGTTGTTGGATATGGTGATTCTGAGGTGGTGGTGGCTGAAGAAACCAAAGTTGTGGTGGTGGAGGAGAAAAGAAAGAGGCTAGCAGATGAAAAACTAAGGGAGGGACTGAGTTTTTTCAAACTTTGCACCTTGATTTCTTCCCCCTCAATGCCTGGAATCCACCCCTTTTTATAGGGGTGGAGGAGGGATATTTTATCTCTTTTAGGGACTAGTCTCGACCCTTGATTTGAACAGAAAGGATCCTAATCGTTGGCTCAAAATGATCATCATAAATTGTCAAATTTTGGTAGTTAAAGGTTGTTTAAGTTGGTCTCTTTGGGCCGACGCCATAGTTGTTGTGGTGTCAATCGACTACAAAAAACCATACTAGGGTATGATCAAGTGTCAGGTCATCATAGTGGTGTATGGTTTGTCTGGTTTGATTGAGAGATGAAGCATTAAATGCCTCTGAAAAGCAGCCACCTAAGTAGCTTTTTCAGGAAAGAAAAGGAAGATGAATAGTACCTAGACGACAAATCATTTGGTCCTTATTTTTACTATTCAAAACGGCATCGTTTTAGACTTTTTAGGGTTTTAATTTAAGGGTTTGACCAAAGTTCAATTTGGTCCCTCGACTTTTAATTTTTTTCAATTTGGCCAGAGATGTCTTAAAGGGACGATATAATAGGGCTCAAAGGCACACTATCTAGGAGATGAGAGCTCGAAAGAGCACTCAGGGGAAAATAGATAAGGCTCGAAGACGTACTATCTGAGAGATGAGCAAAGACGCACTCGAAAGGAGATAGGATTATAAAACACACTTCCTGGGAAATGAGGGCTCAAAGACGCACTCGAAAGGAGGTAGGGTTAGAAAACACACTTCCTGGGAGACGAGGGCTCAAAGGCGTACTTGAAAAAAGGTGAGGTTAGAAAACATACTACTCGAGTTGAGGGTTAAAGGCGCACTCCAAAGGAGATAGGGTTAAAAAATACACTACCTAAGAGATGAAGGCTCAAAAGAGCACTTGAAAAGAGGTAGGTTAGAAAACGCATTACCTGAGAGATAAGGGCTTAAAGACGCACTCGAAAGGAGACAGGGTTAGAAAACACACTACCCGAGAGATGATGGCTCAAGAACACACTTGAAAGAAAGAAGATAGAGCTAGAAAGCACACTATCTGAGGGATGAAGGCTCAAAGGTGCACTCGAAATGAGGTAGGGTTAGAAAACGCACTACCTGGAAGATGAGGGCCTAAAGGCGTGCTCGAAAGGAGATTTGTGGTAAGACACTTGTCAAAGATCAAAGTATAATGTATTATGATTAAGGTTGAGCATTTTCGGTTCGGTCCGGTTTTGGACCAAAACAAACAACCAAACCAATTTTTTTTTTAGTTTTTGAACCAAACCGAACCGAAAACCAATTCAAACCGATTAATTTTGGTTCGGTTTTTTTCCCTTCCAAACCAGTCGGTTCGGTTCACTTTTAGCAACCCAATCCTTATCAAGAATCTGTACAAGCCAAAACAGGGGTTTGAATCCTTATCAAGTATCAAGAATCTGTACAAGCAAAAACAGGGGTTTGAATCCTTATCAAGATCTGTACAAGCCAAAACAAGGGTTTGCTTTTAACAACCCAATCCTTATCAAGCCAAAACAGGGGTTTGCTTTTAGCAACTCAATCCTTATTAAGAATCTGTACATCAGCCATGGCACAACCTTTTGCATGTAAAGGATTGTCTCGTTTTTTTTTGTTATCACATGAAAGCTTCAATAGCAACTGAAGAATATGTACATCAGCCATGGCACAACCATAGCTCGTTTGAGTTGAAAATTTAGTGTGTTCGAGTTCGATGAAGAAAAAGAAAAAGTCGAGGAGAAGTCTGTCTGTGAGATTTATCAAGTAGGTGTTTGTGTGTGTGCCTGTAGGGGGGTTGCTGGTTAAGATCTAGAGAAGAAGAGATGCAGAGAGCAAAGACAAAGGGAGGGCTTGCTGAAGATTCAGAGAAGGAGAGAATTGAGAGATGCATAGACCAAAGGCAAAGGGAGGGCTTCCTGAAGATCCAGAAAAGGAGAGAATGGAAGGGAGAGATGCAAAAAGCGGCGGCTGGTTTTGTGTTTAGGAATGCTACTTTAGGTTTATGGTTAAAACATTTTCTATTTATATTTTTTTTTTTTTAGTGTTGGCCTGGTTGAACCGGTTCGGTTCGGTTCGGTTCAATCGGTTTCAGACTTTAGAAACCGAAACCGAACCGAACCGGAACTTTTTGTGATTTTTTAATCGGTTAATTCGGTTTTTTTTTTCGGTTCGGTTTTTTCAGTTTTTTTTTTCCGGTTTTATCGGTTTAATCGGTTTATCGGTTTTTTCGCTCACCCCTAATTATGATCAATATGTATGTGTATTTACCTAAGAAATATTGGTCTTCTTTTCTTCATGAAGTTTCTTTTTTCTCAGAAGTTTGAGTCTTTATAGTAAGCTTTGATGATTTTTTTGCTCTTATTTACTCAAGTCACATCTTGTGATCTTGATATCTAGGAATGACATGATATCAACATATTTCTTTGCCTACAAACTTTTATCTTAAAGGTCGCTAACTCTACCTTACATTTTGTGTTTTCTTAGAAAAGAAATAATGGAGTCAACCTTATTATATGCCTTTTTATTGCCCCAGCCTGATCATGCCCTCAAGCGTTCAATTCGGGTTTTCTTTGGGGATTTAATTATTTGAAAGAAGATTTGATTATTTTTTATGGATAATTTTTGAAATTTCAAAGCTATTCCAAACATAAAAACCATTTCGATGTCAGTTTGAAGTAAACTTGTTCTGAAAAAATTCAAGCGATTTTCATAAGAGTTGAAAAATTTTGTTTTGCTTTTTATTTAGTTATCCTGTTTGTATGATCCTAGTCACGAGTTTTAGTGAAATTACTTAAATTTGTTGGTTCTTTGTTTTCTAAATTTTTTTTGTTAATTATTTTTTTCTTCTATTTCATTTTTAAATATTTAAAATCTTAGAGATTGATGTTTGTATTTTTTCTTGATTTTTTTATAATATCAAGTCATGAATTTTTTCTTTTCTTTCAAATACTTTAACAGCACTTGAACATCAATTTTTTACTGTACAGAAAATTCAGCCAAGTCCACGGCGAAAACTGGCACGGCTACCGGCAAATTAAAAGACGTGTTGTTTTTCACATTTACGAAATAAAGAGGATAAAAGATTGAATCGATTCCGAGCACGAGCAAGCCAGGGCCCCATCAGTTGCTGGCAAGCGAAGTCTATTTCCCTTTAATACCCCTTCTCTGTCTTTTTTCGAGAGCAACTCATAAATTGAGCAAAAATGGAGAGCAAGCGGAAGCGCTCTTTCCTTGAAGAAATCGAAGACAATGAATCTGAAAAATCCAAGTGAGCTGAATTTATTGTTTGGTTCTTCATATATATATATACACACAGTTTTTCCTCAGGTAATGATTTATTTATGTATTTTTAATTTGCAGGCAGAAGAAGGTTAGATTTCCTAAAGGTAAGAAGGTGAAGAGTGGAGATGAAATAGTGGACAGAGGCAAAGCTGGAGAAGAAGGCCCAAGTGAGAGGAAGGATCCTCGTCTCGCTGCCAAGGAACGTGCTATTCTTCGCAATGAAATTACTGCTCAAATTTTTAGTGAAGATACCAATGATCCCTCTGCTGCTGAAGTCGCTTATGAGGTATGGTTAGGGCTAGGGTTAGGGTTCTTTCTCAATTAATCTATGACGGGGGATTTTTCTTTTCGCAGGAGAATGAGAACTTTGTTGAAGATGGCATTCAGATAGAACCATTTAATCTCGAGAAAGAGAGAGAAGAAGGTTATTTTGATGCAGAGGGCAATTTTGTTGAATACATCAATCAAAATGAAATCAAGGTTAAGCAAACTCTATCTTACTGTCTGCATTCTTGTTTAAGACTACAAAAGCATTGCTTTCAATCTTTGTGTGTGGATGGGTTCTTTGCAGGATGCGTGGCTGGATAGTATTCAAGTTGATCCAAGATATGCTGGGAAAAACTCTATGGTTAGAATTAATGAACATGATGACAAAGATGATGTCCGTGAACTTTCTTCCAAAGAAATTGGAGCAATGAAGAAGCGCATTGCCAACTTGCTTGAGCCAGGAGAAACAGTAAAATTGATTGAAGCTTGATTCTTTGATTTTTTATTAGCCTTTTTGAAGTAGTTTATTCTTTCATAATTTAAATTGTATTAGAGTTGTTCCACTTGATATGTCATGGATAAGTGTCCTGCTGTCATTGATTACTGCTGTGCAAGGACATGGTATTATTAAAAACACTAGTATATCGAACCTGAAGTCCAGGCTTAGAGTTGCATATGGTTAATTATCTATTTGTGAGTAATGCAAGATGGTTATGTAGGTTTTTTAATAAGAAATTTCATGCAGGATAACTTTGAATTTGTATCCCATAAAGGTTTTTGCTTGTGGTGAACCAGAGATTCAGAGAGTTAGGGATTTTTGTCAGGGGTTTGAGTTTATAGGAGTAAGAGTTGATAAGGGGCTTGGTTTAGAAGAAATTGGAGTTGTTCGTTGTGAGTAGTAACCCGAGATATTGTAACAAGAAGATTTTGGAAGAAGAAAGGAAGAGAATAATATTTAGAGAAAAGAGAGGGACACACTCTTCGCAGGACTCGATCCATAATTACTCAAAACTCCATTATCAAAGCCCTAAATGTTAGATAGAATCTGTTTTATTTATAAAGGCACCCAAATCCCCAATGATTCCAAGTAAAATAGGAAATAGATATCCAAATGGGCATAGATCTTATGTGATTAAAATTACTAGATAAACTGGTATGTTGAGAATTTAAAGTTGAATTAAATTAAAATAATTTATGAACTTCTTATTATTACTACTGGATTTCTGAATGATGCAGTCAAGGAGAGAGAAATTGAGAATTGGGGCTCCATTTTTTTCTTTTAAAACAATTTGTCTTTGGAAATATTTTAGATGAAAAGTATTTTCCTATGTTTGGTTATGTTAATGTAAACTACTTGAAAATACTTATTTGGTGTTTGGTGTGTGGAAAAATAAGTGCTAAGAAAGAAAAAAAAGAATTGATTAGTGGAGGGGTCCCTTTGTTGACAGGTCTTACAAGCTTTGAGAAGGTTGAAAGGAAGATCAAATAAGAGCAAGGAAAGGATGCCGACTGAGACACAGCTTCTGTTTGACCAGCTAACTGAAGATGCCAACAAGTTGTTGGATCATGGCGAGTACAGTTAAGTGTTTTTCCCCCTTTCTTAAGGTTTCATTGAAGGGAAAAGTATACCTGAGTATTTATGATTTCCATTCAGTCTTCATTTTTGTTTGCTGCGCCCCCCTGCTCCATTGTTTTGTCCACTCTTACTGATTTAATCATCCACTATGCAGATGTATATTATGACAAGCAAGAGGTTTTCAGGCGTGAGGCAGGTTGGTAATTTTCCTTTTACCTTATATATGTTACCAGTGATACTCTGTTCCAGTTCAACTTTTGAATAGAGGAATTGGGATATGGTTATGTAATCTGTTATAGTATGCAACAATTTGAGCTGTCCTATTGGATTGTCATTGAATATTTTCAGATGGTTAATTGAATTGACATCCACAAAAATGTGTTATCCATACATGTCACGAGTCATGGTTTCAGGATGATGAGTTTTGGAAAAGCTTCTATCTGCAAAAGTTTGCTTTCATCACCTCTTCATGGGCTTTTGCAAATGTGTGGAAATTATTTTTATGTGTTTATTAAATAATTATTTTTTGTAATGTTCTTTAGAAGGATATGAAAGGTTAGCTTTAGCTAGGGGGAAGGGCACATCCATCAGTGATGTCCTGGAGGATTCTGATTCTAGCATGGAGAAGGACTTGTCATCTGGTGTGACTGATCGTGGTGCAGCCTCTTCAGTGCTCTCTGATATGGATGTGGGTACTTCAATCCCAAATGTATCTACTGCAGAAATCTCAGGCAATGACGGTAATGCATACGACATGTTTGGGGATGATGAGGACAATGCTATAGCTGTTGCATCGTCTGACGTTAGTAATTTGGTCCCTGGCACCAAGTCTAATGTAGCCTGTCAACCATCATCAGATGGTCTTAATGCCATCTCTGGAAGTAAGCTTTTATAATTATCTGAGTATTGTAGAAGTTTTGAGATGAAATAATAATAGCTTAGTCAATTGTACAGATGAAATAGTTACGCATCCCATGCTTGACCTTTTGTTTCTAATGCTTTTTATTGCTTGTTCTGCAGCTGGACCCTTGCAAAATGATTATGTCTATGATGAGACTTCTGGGTACCCCCCCCTCTCTCCAGGCTTTTAAGTAAATTGCAATAAAATTTCTTGTAGTATTTTGTGTATCATTGAGCCGTGTGCAACATGTTTTCTTGTTCTTGCTTAGTATAGATAACCTGACTTTTGGGTGTTGGTATTGGTTCAAAATTTATTTCCAAGCTTTTGAAGCATATTGTTGTTGTCTGTCTCAAATATTGAAGTTGAAGAAAAGAATTTGTGCAATCAACTTCATTAATTATTTTTCTTCCATAATCTCTGTTGTTAGAGAGACAATCTGACAATATGGTGTGGTGTTAGTTCAAAATTCATAACCCAGCTTTCTAAGCTTTCTAAGAAATGTTGTTGTATCTGTCCCAAATATTCAAGCTAACCTGTTTGTTAATTTCGTCTGAAGTCTTAGAAAGCAAGGTCTTCTATGTATTGACATTGTTTCATGATCAATATTGAAAATGAATGACAAGATTTGAGTTTGATCTGATACAGAAAAAGTGAAACAAGGTTTCTTAAAAATGCATGTTTCAATGGAGTGAGAACTTAGTAATATTATATTGTAGAACTGTCAAAAGAATTCTTATTTCGATAGACTAGGTATAGCTGTGTCAAATTACTTCCTACAGCTGGTTCCTTTATCATTTGATTCTCTTCTTATTTTGAAAGATGATCCCCTTTAGGCCCTTTAAGAGTATTGTGGGTAGACATTTTGATTGTTTATATGGATGTTTGCAAGTAGTACAGAACATCTTCAGTAATCCATATTTTAATTGACTTGTTTTGCATTTTTGAATTATTTTATCGTTTTCTGCTCTCATTGCTTTTGACTATTGATGTATCCAAATTCATCATATTACAGATTTTAGTTATTTGGGCTAAAAAATCTTGTTTTCGCACAAATCTTACAGCTGCGGTTAAATTTCAATAATTATCTAGAATTTATCTGTGAACACTTCTTATCTTTCAATTTTTTATTTTTCCAGGGACATGGGGTAGCAGAAACTACAAAAACAATTTTGTTAAATACACTTAGGGTTTTCATAGAATTCAAACTAACATTAAATTCCCCATGTCAGGTACTACTACAGTAGCAATTTGGGATATTATTATGACCCATCTACGGGACTGTTCTGCCAGGCAACATCAGGGCAATGGTAATTAAGTTGCAATTTCTATTTTAATTTCATTTTACTTACAGTATAAGAAAATCCCAACTTAATGAGTTGTTTGATTTATGATTTGGGTGTTGCTTTTTGCATGCCTTGTTTTGATATCCACATGCAGGAAAGAAAAGAAATAGATGCCCAGTTTGAAATTCAAGTGATCAACATATATAGATATAAATAGTTGGTAGTATAGGAACATAATGATGCCTTCAAGATTTGTGTATAACATCTCACGTGTGATCTCTAACTAGTTTTACCCAAGGTGTACTTCTGAGATGCTCCAAAAGAAAAACAAAGTTGTAATTCTCACAGATGCCCTGTCTAAGGTTTTGTGTAGCCCATAACTGAAGATATTGCAATATAAAGAAGTTAGGTTATGCTTTATAAAGTTCGGTTGTTGCTTCATATGACATATTAAGGCAAATGTCTCTATTCGTGTCAAGTTATGGAGATCTTTATTGCTGGGTGTCTAATGGGTCTTTGAATGCCCTGTATTTCTTTGTGGGTATAAAATAGATTGCTAACATAATAGATTTTCTTTGCTATAATGGCCTGAATAAAAATCTAGCAAGGTGGGAGTATTGCCAAGGGAAATCAAATGGGTCCATCCCACACTTGAAATGTTCCTAGAAAAGCAGATCCATGGTACCAACATACCAACTCTTAGTATGTCCAAGCACATGAGAATGAGATTCAGGCCGGATTGTTTAAACTTCTCGCGATCACTTTCCTGCACTTCTTTTTTATGGAGCAACTTAGATCACTGCCTCTCTGCCTGATGAGAACCATGTTAAATTAAGATTGTAGAAGTGTTGTGCCCGTTAATTTCATCAATCTGTGTAGTTTCAAAGCTATGTGCACATCATAAGCTTTTTTATGCAGCAGAAAGGTTTTCAGAGGATTTTTATAATAGGCCATGCGATTGTTTAAGAGGGTTTTCCAAATGATTTGCAATATAAACAGGAAGGTGTTTCACCATTGCTTATCTTGTTATTGTTGTGTAGAGATTCCCTATGAATGTCAAATGTCCATGGGGAATAAAGAACCCAATGGATCTCCTCTCCAAAGCATGGGAGAGGAGAATGCACTTGGTTTTGTGTCCTACTTTTGAAAAAGAGAAGGAAAAATGAAAACAGACTCCCCTCTTGAGTGTCGGGTGAATGGAATTTAGTTAAGTTGGTGGCAGTCATTAAATGAGATATCTACAGGCATGTGGTTGCAATAATACATGGCCCACAAGCTAATTGTTTTTTCTTGCTTTTTATGATCAGGTACTTATTTAATGAGGAAACTGGCACGTACAATGAAATTCATAATGAAATTCATGAGGTTGCAACCAATGCAAACTAAAGGAACTGGTTTTGTTGCTTGTTTGAGGAGTTTGTACAGGTTTACAGAGGAAAAGTTGTGATATGTGAACTGATATAACAACTGTTCTCTATGCTAGTGAGCTGGCCTGACCCATGAAGTGATTTATCATTTTGAAAGATGAGCTAAAGTTTCTCGATTGTGAATGCTAATGAGGACTTGTAGGTATGTGGTGTTTTACCATTTTGTGTTTAGAAGCCTATTATCTTCAAAATCTTGATGTTTTGTTGTGACAAGGATAGGATGAAGCAAATTTATCCAAGCATCTCTTAGAAATTTCTCTCAACACTTCTGAAGATTGTTATTCCATTGATTGAGTTACTTCTCTTTGGGTTTGATATCTATTATTGAGGGATTATCTCTTTAGGTTGGAAGTTGTTTTGAATTTTCTAGTGCCTTCTTTGTTCTTGTTGGTTGATTCTTCTGGAATTGCATGTATAATTGGCACTGCCGCTTGTCATGAACTTTTTGTAATTATGCAGTTTGCTGCATATAAAGATTTCACATCGCTGCTTGATCTAGTCTTCACATTGAGCAGCATTACAGAGTGACCAAGAACCTAAAAGCAGGGAAACCCTGCTAGTAGAAATTTTGAAGCTTTGGCGATTCAGAAATTGTGTACTATATCAACTTTTCTTGAGATATATTGGATGGTTGAACTTCCTGCTGCTAGAAATTGGTGAGTGAAGATTGGAAGATACTTGATTGTGAGTTGTTTCCCATGTTCTCTTTGTAAGACCATGTTCTTTTTTTATATATTAAAAAAAATATTCTGTGTCAGCAAATAGAATATATTAATATGTGCGTTGTGCATTTCCAATGGATTAGAACTTAGAATCGAAATGAAAGGAAAAAAATGTAGGGGAGGGAGAAAATCAACTTAGTTTGACATATTGCTCATCAAGAGGGTTTATTGTGTCATGGGGAATGAAGAATCCAAATCTGCACTTGCTTTTAATTCCAATTCTATTCAAAATCTGTATTGATAGTACAAGATGAAGTTAATTTGATCGTTCCATGAACCAAAAGGCTCTATCCAAGTAGAATTGTTTTAGTTCCTTTAATGGGTTGTCAGTATAACATGTTTTCATTTGATAGTGTTATAAAGTCCAACCTGACCTGGTGATATACCGACTTGAAACCTGGCTCAAGGTAGGTTTTATTAGTTTTTTTTAAAAAAGAAGCTTGAGTTGGTTATTTGATTAGCAAGTTAACTCATTCAATTCATGACCTGAGACTTGGGCAAGGTTAATGATAGTAATTAGGCGATAATGGAATGGAAAACTTACCCTGCAAACTTAAAGCTCCTAAATTCTATTAGTTATTCTAAATTTTATTCATTGCATCAACATTGATGGCTTCGATGTCGGCCATGATAGTTGTAATGGAGTTAAATTTGTTAGGGATATGTTGACAAAAACAGTGTTGAAACGACATATTGAACAGTGGCAGCTCGAGGGACTGTCAAAATCAGCAACGTCGACAAAATTGACAGTAGGGGTTGACGATGAGTCTAGATGATGGATAGTCCAAAGCTTGTTGAAAACACTACTAGCACAAATGGCAACATGTATAAGCAATGACAGCGTGTATGTACAATGATAGATTAGGTAGCAATGTACATCTACCGATTCAACAAGACATTGGTTGATGTTTGACACGAATTTTCACTTGGACGACAAATATTTTAAAGCATGCAAGCACACCTATTTTGGCAGCACTTGAGTTGGTAGAATAGACAACTGGTTTGTTGGGTGGCAAGCCAAGGGAGATGCAATAGTTGGGGCAGTTATTAGCATTTGATTGTTCACAAAACTTGCATGTAGTCTTTATATAGTTTTTATATAAGTGTGTAGCATGTAAGTTCTATGAGTAGGTAAAATCATTGTACATAGCACATAGCACGCACAAATAAACTTGTGTATTCTTTTTGTTGAGATTAATAAAAGGTTGGGATTATTCTTATAATTCAGTGTAAATAGACTTGTGTATTCTTTTTGTTGAGATTAATAAAAGGTTGAGATTATTCTTATAATTCAGTGTGTTAAACTGTGTATATCCTCTCTACTTTTGTATTTCCACTTGTGTTACAACATGGGATAGTGTGAGAGGAACTTTTTGGTAAGGGGAAACACTTAGTTGCTAGGTAAAAACAAGTGGGTCGACAAAGGGAAGGTTGAGTCTGGTGGGGGCTGAACTGTCCTATAGAGGCATGGATTTTGACGAGAAAGTCAACCTTGTGGCAATTAGTATTAGAGCATGGGATGTTTTGGACAAAACAACGAACAATACTTTGGGCAAGATAATAAACAGTTTTGTTGAAGCCATTGTGGGATAGTTTGCGAAACTGGTGGTGTTACATCATATGCCAAAGGGCATGAATGCGATTAGGCAAATATTGGAACGTCTAGAGAATTTGATGGGGTTAATTTTTGAAGATGAAAATAGTTCGTTGAACGACAAATTAGAGCTGGCAATGGATGCTGTTGAAAAGGCTGATGGACTATATGTTGAATTTGAGACTGAAATTGGTTGAAAGTTGTAGGTTGTTGATGAAAAAATTGTTGTCTTGAAAGGGGTAGTGTCTTAGGCTATGGTCAATGTTGGTTTTTCAAAGCTTAAGGTTCTAGAACCTAAGCTGTTTGGTGGGGCTAGGAGTTCCAAAGAGTTGGAAAATTTTGTGTGGGACTTGGAACACTATTTTAGCGTGGCAAAGATCAATATTGATGAACGAGTTGACATCATGATGATGTATTTGTTGGGTGATGCAAAGTTATAGTGGTAGACAAGGTCTAAGGAGGACTTAAATGTTAGGAAACCAAATGTGGAGACATGAGAGGGTCTGAAATAGAAGATAAATGAACAGTTTTTGCCCAACAATACGTCCTGGATTATGAGAGAAGACTTGAAAAAGTTGAGGCATGACAGGTCGGTGAGAGATTACGTGAAGAAATTCAGTTCTTGGATTTTGGATATTGACAACGTGTCTAAGGAGAACAAATTGTTCAACTTTTTGTCTAGACTTCAACTGCAGGCACAGTTGGAGTTGAGGAGGAAGAAGATTGAAGATTCCAGACTTGTCTTTGGCCATCACTGTTGCCGATGGACTGGCAGAGTTTAGAGTTGAGGCCAGTGAAGGGACTGCTGGAACTTTTGAGTTTTTGTCAAAGCTTAAGGGGAAGGATGAGACAAAAATGAAGAAATTTGGTGGGGGAGAACCCAAATGTGTTGTATCGGTCAGATGGGAAGGCAATCAGTAAGGATTCAAAAGCAAAATTTTGATGCGTTATTTGCGATGGAAATCACTTTGCCAGGGAATACCTGAAAAAGGGACATCTCAATACTGTCATTATGGAACATAGTGCTGAAGATATGGCATGCATAAATCTTATGTGTGCGCTTAACGGCTAAGACAACATTTGGTCGTGATGGGGCCAACCTGGAGGAGGACATGGCTTGGCTAGATTGCGTTGGGTGGGGCAAATTTAGGGTGTGTTCTGTGTAGTTTGATGACAAAGACAGTTGGCATGAAAGGAGCAGAATGGCTTGTATAGACATCTTGGCTAACAAATATGCTATGATGGGAATTCATTGCACCTCAATGATGGGATTGCTTTGAGATTAATAGAAGGGCGGGATTGTTCCTGTAATTCAATGTGTTAAATTGTGCATATCCTATCTACTTATGTATTCCTGCTTGTCTTGCAATAAGAGATGGTGTGAGCGAGTTCTTAGGCAAATAAGAGTGAAGTGATAAAAACCATCTAGGTAGTGACCTATGGTAAGAGCTTGGGACTAAGAGGTTTGCTTCTTCTGTGGTCTCAGGTTTAAATCATGTGGTTGCTCATATGATGGTCATTGGAGGCTTACATGGTCGTTAACTTCAGGGCCCGTGGGATTAGTCGAGATGCGCGCAAGTTGGCCCAGACACCCACGTTAAACTAAAAAAAGAGTTAAGTGATAAAGAAAAGGTTGAGTCTAGTAGGGGCTAGACTGTCAGGGTATAGATTTTGACAAGAAAATCAACCCCCATGCTAATAGTAATAACACAAACATTAGCTTTCTTTTGTTCCATTAATTGATATTAACGTTTTCATTTACCTAAATTGAAATTCGTTTAGTGTAATAAAGCTAATGAGTGCCTAGAAGCATTTGAAAAGGGAGAATATTGTAGTTATCACTCATTTAAAGTCACTGTACAGAAATTAAATTTACTTAAAACATAATTTTATTTTTCTCAAAGAGCTTGTTACGTCCTCCCATTCTTTTAATAATATTTTGCTTCGAACTTTTATTGGTAAATCCTCCCATCTTTTTTTATTTAGAACTGGTTTTTATCAACAATAAAAGTAAAGATTGCTAAAAAAAATTATAAGCCTATCTAATTAACAATAAAATTCAGTTTTTGTTCTAAATATTTAGTGTTGAATTTTGCTTTTTCTTTAAATACTAAATTTTTTAGAGTTTGGAAAATTAATAAAGTGACATGTTTTGTAACATAGTGCTCCATTTTTAGAGTTTAATAAAACATTTTTAAATAATTGTGGGGTATGTTCGAGGGTTTTTTTTTTTTGGAAGTGCAAGAAATTAGAAGTTTAACACTTAAAAGGAGGGTTTTTTTTTTAAGAGTTTGATTCAAGGTGAGTACTAATAAGGGTATATTTGCTATTAAAAAAGAACATTACTAGCACAATTTTCGTGCAGTGTGTAGTTTAATAATTATATAGAAATAAATTTCATGTGGAAGAATTCATAGAAGTTGTTGAAATAGCTTTAATATGGAAAATTTTAGAGTGCTGAATGGGTAATTATTGTTATTTATTTTTTTGGTCTACTTTAAACAAAAATAGATGATGAAAGATAAAAATAAATTCCAATTTACTAAAATTTATTAAAACTGATAATAATATTTTCATATATAGTAAAAAAACTATTTTTTTTATCTTTTATCTCTCTCCCTCTCTCTCTCTCTCTCTCTCTCTATATATATATATATATATATATATATATATATATATATATATATATATATCTTATGAAGTAAGTAGTAGTAGTCACTCTAAAAGTTCTCGCTTTAATGCTCTAACAAGTGCTCCAAAACTCATTTTCAAAAAGTTAGAATAGAAGTAGAATCAAAAAAATATTTTAGGTAGCTCCTCCAAGCACCACAAATATCCAAAAGGGTCCCCTCCTACTCCAATTTTTGCATAGACTCACCCTAAAGGGCCAAATTAATTTTTTTTTTTTTTGTAAAAAGTAATACTTAGATGCTGCAAGGATGTTTTTTTTTTTTTAAAGAAAAACTCGAGATTTTAGTTATAGACCAAGTTAGATCAAATAAATTGATTTTATTTTAATTAGATGATAACAAAAATTGGCAACAATATCAAATAAAAAAAATGATTAAGATAGCTTGGAAAAAAAAATTTCAAAAGAGGAAAAACATGTAGCTCAATTCTTAGCCAGTTAAATATAGAAGAATAAAATTGAATAAAAAAAGAAAACAAAATGGTCCGAGTCAACTTGAGTTAGAATGACAAACCTGTAACTCGGGTAATAAAGGTTGAGCCTACTTGGGGTTAACCTGTTAAACCCGCGACCTAGGTTATTAGATTAGAATAATCTGATAGAAAAGAAAACGAAGAAAACCGCAAAGCCTTTTTATTTTAAAAAACTAATGAAATTGGAAAAGAAAATATGTAAAAAAAACGATGTCAACTTACGTTAACTTTTAAAACTCATAATCCGAATCATTACATCGTAAACACTACATCTAAAAAAACCCACGAAGTCCAATTCCTAATCAATCAAATGTTAAAGGGTGAAATTGGAAGAAAAAAAACTCAATTATACAGAAGGATCCAAAATAAAAAAAATAACAATTAAAAGAATGAGGGAAAAAATTAAATAAAAAACAAATTAGAGGACAATTATAATTTTTTTTTATTGAATGGTTAAACTAGAAAGAAAAATCAATTTAACAAAAAGACAAAAAAAATCAAAAGAATGAGGACCAAAGTGAAAAAAATAATATATCATAAACTGGGATTGAATGATGAAATTGAAAACAAATTAAGATTTTACAAAAAAAACCAAGAAAAAAAAAGAAATCAAAATAATAAGTATTGAAGTTAAAATGTCAATAAATAAGAGAACAATTCTGAACTTTTGAATGGTTAGCGTGAATTTCAAGAGGAGAAGAGAGAAAAGAGAAAGAAATCATCATTGGCAACAAACCATCCCACCATTACTGCCACGCATTGCCATACCAGGAAGAAGGCATCGCGACAATTCTAATGATACAACGAAAGGGGAATTTTTAATGTCGGTAGACGTTGCATTCACCAACCACCTTTTCATTTAAATAATATTTGGTATTTATTAAAAGACCAGAATACTATCATTCAATTTGATAACAAAAAAAAAAAAAAAGATAGAATGAAAAGATGAAAAAGCCCCTAGACACAAGTTTAAGATTTTTTTTTATATTTAAGAGTAATTGAGTCATTTTACTTTTGTTAAAAAGTGAAAAGACAAAAAAGACCCTAGATGCCATGTTTAAAATTTGTGCATTTAAGATTAATTTAGTCATTTCACTGTTCTTAAAAAAAGACAATTATACCCTTGATTAATGTAATAATGACAGATAGATATTATGAAATGACTGAATTACCATCAACACCAAGGCCATTGATATTTTTGGTAATTCGGTAATTATATTATTCTAGTGAATAGCTATTTATGTCTAGATGTACAATGAATATTTTTTTTTAGTTTTTTTTTTATATATACACACTTCAAATGATACTTTATTATGCAATTGGTTTTAAACAAAACACGAATTCAGATTACACCTAGCTAGTGTCAAGAACAAGTGGTGGTTAAAAAAATAAAAACTAAAAATTTTAATTTTTTTTAAATAATAATAAATTAAAATCTATTTTATGACTTGTATAGAATTAGAAGATATATGCTTTGAAAGATAAAAAATAATTTTTTTTCTAACTTTTGAAAAAAAAATTTATTTTTTATTGATTTTATAGCTAGATTATCTAAAGATATTTATTTCAGGTGAGCTAAGCTAATAGGACAAACTAAACGAATATACATATTGTGCACATCCTTTAGATGAGCTATATAAACTTAATAAAAAAATATAATATGAAATGAAAAATAAAATTAAAGAAATCAAAGGAGACCGGATTCTAGTTTAGAGAAGTCTAAACTAGATTTTTCTTTAAAGTCATTTATGCAAGTAATTTATCCTTTTAAATATATATTAAGTATTTATTTTTTGACCGAGAGGTATGAACAAAAAAAAAAAGAGAAGAGATAAAAGATAGTTGAATTTTGTTTTCTTTTACATACCATTAATACTTTATATTTATATTAATATACTTTTTACTCATTCAAAAACCTAAAAAGACTATATCTTCAAATACCCTGCAAAGTTGATAATATAGGCTGAAGTATCTCATATTTATTTTGCAAACTTGTATGTTTTTCATTTGAAAGAGAAATCCAGGCTCACCTCTAAACACCAACCTTTGTCAGGGTCTACAAAAAGCAAATGGAAGAGTTCAGCTAATACAAAAACAAGATGACTTCTTGAGAAGAGAGAAGTTAACCGATCTACTAGGACAGACCATTCACTCTGGAGAAAGATCCTATTACATGGAAGGTAATACTGAAAAGTTCATTATAAATAAGTCCCTTGTACCTCCACATGTCCTTAGAAGAAAAGGGTTTCAAATGTTTATCGGGTTAATCAAAGTTTGTAAATTTTTACCTCCAACACCTAGAGCTCATCAGAGATTTATGATGTCTTGCCTCAGAATTCACTGCAATTCATTACAAACCAAATACATCAAACTTCTTCACCTTTGTCCAAAGCCACTTAAGTGAAAATTGCAAGAATTTCAGAATATCAAGTCCGTAAGCTGATGAGCAAGGGACAAGATGAGTTTGTAAAAGATAAAATCATCTACCATATTGTCACCAGACCACCTTCAATATAACAAGTGGTTGGTAAATACTGACAAGACACAAATGTTGTCGGAGAATTTGACCCAAGAAAAAACATGGTATTTATCAAACTTCGATATTATGCATTTTGGTTTTGGGATGCATTACATGCCTTTTTAGTCTCTTTATTGTTTTGAAATCAAAATATATTTTTGTGAAAGTAATAATTTGGCATTATATTGTCCTCTATGATTGGATAAATATAATGGTATAAATGATTGAACCTCAATATGTGTTATGCAAGAAACCAAGAGGCAATCCTTATGCTTTTGGAACTCATAAAATTGACCCTCATAACTGATTTCATGGCTCTTTTCAAAATATTGTGACCAAATCAGTTTTTTATAAATAAAAAAACCCCCTGCCAAAATAACCTTGAAAAATTGAATTTGATTTTTTATTTTAGAAATAACTCGATGTTTGCTTAAAACAACATTTAGACACCCTTTTATAAGGAGGCAAACAAATCATTCAAGCAATTTTCATTTCGAGGTTACTAAACAATTTTGAATCAAGACATGGAAAATGAAAAAAAAAAAACCATTTCCCATGTTTTTTGGGCCATATTTTAGTTGTATGCATAATCACATTTAGTTGGATTTGCTAGTCATTGATTCATAAAAATATAAGTCTTTATGCAAAAGTTCTAAATCATTACACTGCACGGGGACAAAATTTATTGGTTCTAACCGCTTGTGCTTGAAATGAAGAGAGGCCATCTTTGTTAACATTTCACGTTCAAAAAATATATCCTTTGTGGTCCCTATTTGAGCCTGAATAATGTTTTCTTCATAACAACCCTGACTAGGATCATGCCTCATGCTAGCAGGCAAGTAGAAATTCAAAGATCAAAGAATAAGGAGATGCCATGAAAAATCCAAGAAGCCCAAGAAATTTAAATATTAGTGGGCATGCCCAAATGAAAAACAAAAATGGCCATGTCAAGGTTAAAAAATATGAGGATGCCCCGTTAAACCAATAAAAAATGGCAAATCGAAGAAATATGATGAAAAAATATTGAAAGACACGATGGAAATGATCCTAAGTCTTTAGACCTTTGAAACACTCTTTGAGCTTACGAATCCCTTTCTTTTATAACCAAAAGCCATAGCCTGTATTATGTGCCTTTAAAATTCATTTCTAATCAAGAAAGCAATCAATCTGAACCGATAAATAACGCTGTTAAAATACAATTTGTTTCCATAAGAATCATGACATTACAAATAAGCTACTCGTTATTATTCATGCTGATAAAATAAGTGCTAAAAAAAAGATAAATCTTTCTCAAACAAAACCTCAAGTTTGTACTCGAGCCTCTTGCTTTGAAACCCACAAAAACATAATGTCACCGCATCATTTACCTTCATCAATTTTTATCTTACCTGAATAAAAGATCAAATTATCATTTTTCTAAAGATTAAGCCCTTTAGGAATTATAAGAATTCAAAAAAAAAAATTGTTTTGAACTTACATCGGATAAATTTCTGTTTTTAAAGTGTAAGAAATTCATTTGAGCCATGAATAACCCAACTTTAAGCTAACACTTCATTCTCAACCTTTACCTTATCAATCATCAATAAAAAAAACACACAAAAGCTGCATCTTAGTGTTAGATGACGTGTGTTGGGGTTACGATAAAAAAAACACTTTCAAAATCACATCTCATGATTTCTTTGTAGCAATTAAACTTAAATGGATATGATCATTGAAATTTTTGAGTTAATTCTAAAGCAAGAAAATGATTTTTAAACAAAAAAGAGCATTGACCGAGTTTGCAAAGTCCTTGATGGAAATGACATTGACACTTCTTATAAGTCGTTATTGAAAAGTTGAGCAGCTAAGGGGTAATGCAACAGACCTTATACGGGATAATAAACTTTACTTTCTAAAATCTCTTAAAAGACTTTATACCGTAAGTGTTGTAAAGAGATGGGCAATTGTCATAGCCCAGTTTTGGGTCTCCAAAATTCTTTTATAAAACACACGTATATGTGTGTATGTGTGTGTCTATATATATATATATATATATATATATATATATATATAAAAGTTCTTTTTTATTCAAAAATTCAAAAAAAATCATAAATTCAAAATGCAAAAATGTTTTCAGAATGCGATGAGATAAGCTCTTGAGTTACACTGGATTAAAATGCCAAAAGAATCAACTAAGTTTAAGAACGTAATTAAACTTCTAATGAGTTTTGTGGATTCAATCCATGACTCAATTGAGAGAAAATTATTAAGAGAGGTCTAATTCGGGTCAATTTACAATAATTAAAAGATAAAAAAATTAAGGACTACATTGAAAAAACTAGAGACCAATGAACACTTTGTAAAAAGCGTTGAAATTCAAGGGTACAAATAAAGAAGGTTAATAGTAAAACTAAATGGACAATTTAGACAAAAACCCTACTTTTCTCCTAACGGATAACAAGTCATTTATCTTTTAAGCCTAGACCTTGAATGACATGTCATTCAATGACTATTCATTATCATCTTCCCATATAAAACAAAAACAAAGGTTGTTAAATGCCCACTTTTCATCCTTAATTTCTCCCTCACCTCTTCACCCCACCATACAAGTCTCAAGCCAACTTATTTCCTGGTACTTTTACTTCACTCTAAGCCAAAAGTCCAGCCCTAATTGCACTGAAAACACCTGCAAATTCTCTCTTAAAAATGCTACCTAACATTGCTTCACATGTTAAAAACAACCTTGTGTCCTCCATTTTTTAGTTGTAGAGCAGGACAAGCGTTTATCCTTAACTTCAATCAATGACCAAGATCTATCCCTAAACATCAAGGGTTTAAGATAACCTAGCTTATTGGCTCTAGATCCTTCCCCTTTATCCCATAAAATATCAAAAAAAACCTAACCCAAGGGCCCTGGGGGGAGGTAGATGAATATTATCATAAACATTATCTCTCACCCACGAGTATCCTTCTCCTTAATTTTTCCAGCCTAAAACAATCCTCAAATCATCACAAAGAAACCCCCACCAAAACACTCTCTTAAGCAAAAAAAAAAAAAAAAAACAAGACAAGACAAGATAAATTATGTGACCTCCTGAATTGAGAAGAAAAGGAAAAGAATAAAAGAATGACTCTTTTTGAAAACAAGAAATATGACTTGACTTCTCCCAAACAAGTTGCAACCTCTCCAAGCCTTACACCACTACAGCAAGCACCACTACAACAAAGCAATCTCCACTTTTTTTTATCTACTCGCAGCATCCACAACAATAGACTTCTCTAGCCAATAGAAATAACAACATTTTTGTCAGTCAAGAGCAGCGGTAGATCCCTCAAGCTAATAATAGCAACCATTCTAGCCAAGAGCAACAGAAAACCTAGTCCAAACCGAGAGCAGCTGTTTGGAGTAGTTCAGTTCATCCTCACAACAAATTAGTGCAACCTTTAAGTACTAAAAGCCTCAAGTTTCAATAGCCTTACTGCTTTATTCTTTCATTGAAACAACCGTGAGTAACAGCCCCGCTCCATCTGATTTGGATTTTAGTGTAAAATGTTTTACTATCTAGTTTCATGCTATCAAACATAACTATCAACTCGACCATTGGATCATGCTAAAATTTTCACAAGAGTTTTTAAACATTGTTTTATGTTGGGGTAAAATTTTAGATCAATCAAAGTTCAGGAAGGCCTTGTGATATAAGTTATAACAAGCTATATGAATTTTGTTATTTACTTCTTTTTTACTTATAAACTTTGTATTTGGCAAGGATATGGTAGCTTGTTTTGGAAATTTCCTAGTTTTACAAAGGTTTTTAATGGGCTGCAACATAATTTCCAAGTGTGACAAGAATTTATTAATGTTCCAAAATCTTTTTCGTCAAGGATTCGCTATTCATCCTAGCTACGCCAAAAAATAAAGGCTGGTGGTATTTAATGATAGATTGGTTAGCTTATTTTAGGAAGTTTCCTAATCCTACAAGGAAGGTTAAAGGAACGAAACAAGGGTTTTAATGTTTTGAGGGGATTCTTTAAAGCTACAATTAATTATCCTAGACAAACAAGAAAACTAAAAAGGAGACAACTTAAGTAATTAATTTCCTAGCTTATTTTGGATATCTAAAGGTGGCAACAAAGATCCTAGTGTTTCTAGGATGAAAATTTTGTTCATGACATTATTTGAACTAGAAACTTTATCTATTTAAGGTTATTTTGTTTAATTAGGTGCAATAATTTTAGTTTTTGTTTCAGATTTGTTATTTTTTATTATTTTCTTCATGTTTATGCTTAGCTAACATGCTTTAGGTTTATTGTAAGTGGGTAAATATTAGCCTACAAGTTTTGGGTCCATTAGGGTTATTAGTTGAACTATTATATAAGGTTTTGTAAGTTGAAATTATTAGAAGACATGAATTTGTGAAATAAACTTGTGTTTTACGTGCGCCACATGTTTTTTTTATCGGGACAAAGAAAAAATTTGACTTATTAAAGACTAACTGACTTCATGGCGTCTTTATTATTCTTTTCATTCCCAAATTGATATTCGTAAGACGGGGGGGGTTCTTATTCCAATAGTGCTAGTGCCTTAGAACAAGTTTCTATTGTGTCACACTCCTATTAGACCTGTTTTGGCTTTCTGGGATTCGTTGTCAATCTTGTTATAGGTTGTGTGACCATATAATCATGGGGTTCACATCACTATCCCTGAGGATCAGTCTCTATTATAACTAAGAAGACTGCCAAGTATGACACTTTACCCTTCTATAAGTGCATCACAATGATAAAGTTAGCTGACCTTCTTAATATGGTTTTGGTTCACTTAGGTTGTTCTTTCTTTTTATTCTTTTGTCTTTACTTATGATAAGATCTAGTTGCATATCTTTCATATTTGCATTTGTATGCCTAAGGTTTTTTTTTGTTATTAAATTGCTCCAATAATTGCAAATAAAACATGATAGTGAGATGAAAAGCAGAAAACTTAGGTAGGCTTTGTAATGCATATAATGATTATATATATAAAAAACACCTTTCTCTGTTACACTCGCCATCCAAACCCATGACCATTAGCTTTTAAAACAAAAGGTAGTATGTGTGATTTTTTCCTTTTCACTTTAAAATTTATGGATAAGTTCTTGAAAAATAACACGTTATATCCATTTAAACATATTAGTTTGTCTTTGTAAGTTGTTTATGAGTCAAGCTCCAAGTTCCATTTGGTTTGTACGCAAAACTGGCTTGAATGACATTTTATGCTCTGTTTCTTATTGAAATCAATTATAGGGATAGTTGTTGAAAAAATAGCATGTTTGATCTGTTACATACATAACTTTGCTTCTTTATTTTGTTTATGGGTCAGGCTTCATTTTCTTTAGTCTTTTTTTATGGATTCGGGTTAACCTGTCTCCAGTTTGGAGTTTTTTTTTCTTGTTTTAACATGAGCTAGGCTATAATATAGGCATGTGTTATATATTGCCCAAGCTACATGGGCTAAGCTTTGAAAGGCTTAAGGCCATGTTTGGCCTGACAAAACTTTGTCAAAGAAAAATTCATTTTTTAGGTCCTCGAGGCTTGTTTGGCAAACGAGCCCCAAGGAAAATTCCAAGCCTTGTATTTCTGCTTTTTGTAATGTTTTGCTAAATATGACCTTAGTCTAATTTTAATAAATATTCAAAGTTTTTGAATATCATTTTATAATTAATTTTAAGTTTTTCACATTATTTTACCCTTTAATATTTAATATTTGAAATTATAACATACACGCGAAGCGCTTTTCCAATTTTAAATAAACTTGTTTCTTTATGCAAAAACAACAAAAATCTTTCTTTAAAAAATATAACTTTATCTTAAATTACATATGGTCAAGTCTCTCAAATAAAAATCATATTTGCATAAAAAAATATTAAAAAAAATACGTCGCATGATTTAACATTTTTTTAATACCAAAAATAGTTTTGTTTATATCTTTGCATGCATTTTTGGATTTAATAACAAGTTTATTAAATCCATGAGAGTTTGACCTATATTTCTAAAATACCAAAAAAAAACTAATTTGTTTATTTGTTTATTAAGGATTATGAACTTATACGTAAAATTTATTCCCGGTATAAAAAAATGCAAAAATATTTTTGGATTTTAGAATGGCTAAACTTGACCCATAAAGTCATGGTCTACTCTACTAAGATGAACCGACTTTTAACTAATAGACAAACTAATAGTTAGAAAAACACAAAAGTGCCTTAGTAATTAGATGAATAAACAATATAACTGATCTTAATTAGGGTGTACTATAAGTGATATTATCATTTCTATATATAATCAATTTTCTTATCTAAACTCTGAAGACTAGTTAAGGTTTCTAGTGACCAAAATATTAGTTGACGACTCTAAACCTTTTTAACTGATAAAGGTCAAAAATTTCATGTTCTTTCCACCCACACCTAAAGACCCCGATCCGGGAAGATGATCACCACGATGCCGTATATTTATGACATACCTCTTTTTGAACCCAACATGTTTGGCCTTCCTGACAAACTGTCAAGGTCTCCCCATCAATAGATGTGTGACATACATAAGAACAACATTATTAACAACATTATCTTTAAACTTTTTTACTATGAATGAAAACAAAACCGTTTAGTCACCCTAATTTCTATACATTCATTCAACCATTGAAGTTTATATGGCATAACATGCTTAGATGTTTTCAGGTTCAACTTTCTAACTAAAATTAAGTTGGCAACATTAATACTACATACCTTATTATCAATGTATCACCTAGTATGAAAGATATTCTCTCTTTGTTACTTTGCATCCTCTTCACAAACCTAAACA
This sequence comes from Populus trichocarpa, assembly GCF_000002775.5. NCBI lineage: Eukaryota > Viridiplantae > Streptophyta > Magnoliopsida > Malpighiales > Salicaceae > Populus > Populus trichocarpa. Next base: position 20,941,053 of record NC_037285.2, on the reverse strand, counting down.
CTTAAAGATCTCCTTATAACCAAGGATTCCCCTTGCACAACATAATCCACATCACTACAATCATCAAGATTTGACATCTGATATTCCCCTCTCCTGCATAAACTTGAATCTGCTATTTAAGGCTGGATGGGCAAACACTTATCCTATGCTGGGCGGCTGGAATTAATTAGATCTGTTCTCTTTGGCATGGTGCAATTTTAGCTCAGCATTTTTCCCATGCTCGATACTGTCATCAACCAAATTACATGCATTTGCAGGAACTTTTTATGGATTAGTAACACAGCCAGAAGAAAGTCTGCCTTAATAGCTTAGAAACACATTTGTTTGCCAAAGGATGAAGGGGGTTTGGGGCTTTATACCATTAATTAAGGCAAGGAACCGTTGTTTCATTGCAAAACAGCTATGAAATATCTATTTAAAGACTGACTTGATTTGGATTAGATGGGTGCACCATTTTTACTTGTAGGATAGTTCCATCTTGTTGGTTCCTTTAAAGCGAACCTCATTTCCCCTATGGAAGTCCCTTCTTACTCTTCAAGATCAGCTCCTTGCAGATTGTGGCGGTCAATCAGAAGTGATCTCTATGATGCAAAGTTGGGACAATATTTATGAGCCCTTCTCGGGTCATGCTTATGAGTTTTTAAGATTCAAATGAACCTCAGTGTCATGGGTTAAGGTTGTTTGGGAACCTTGGTGTTTACCAAGGCATAGTTTCATCATTCGGCTTGCTTTGCTTGGGAGGCTGAGAACAAGAGACAGGCTGCACTTTGTTGATACTAATGCTAGCTGTGTCTTCTGTTCGGATCATGAGGAAAGCCATAGTCACCTCTTCTTTGCTTGCAGTTGGACATCCTTCTTGTGGTCAAAGGTGAAATCCTGGCTTCGGCTCTGCAGGGATATGACTACCATTAGTAGTGATGTTCGGGGCCTTAATATCAGAGGGAAAACATTGTTGCCAAGATGAAAAGGGTCTCCCTCGGCATTGTTGTCTACTTGATATGGGAAGAAAGGAATCGAAGAGTTTTAAAAAACTCATGCACACTGGTTGAATATGTTTTTCAGAGATTTCAGGTTTTATTCTATATGATATTGCACTTTCATGAGCACAATCATCTTCAAATTTCTGTGCATTGACTGTATTGGTGGTTGTTCTGGATGTTCTCTATTGTGGAATGTTGTCTTCTTTTCGGTTGCAATCCATATAGTCTCTACTTCTGAGCTAATCATATGGGTTGTTGTTACTTCTCTTGAAGTTTTGTTGTGCTGCATGATGCTCATGTCTGTCACTCCTTGTAATTTATGGTACCCAAGGCGTCTTCTTTGTGTTTCCTGTTTCAGTTGGTACCCAAGGCGTCTTCTTGCCTACTTGTCTTGGCTTTTGCTTTGTGTTAGGTTGGGAACCTTGTAATTTATGGTTCATCATATAACCATTGTCTACTAATTTTAGTTTGTTAGCTATGGCTTAGATGTAAAGTTTTTTCAGGGAATAGGTTCCCTGCTTTTGTAAATCATTGTATATGAACTTGCTGGTTCTCCAGCACTATAAATTTTTAATCTATTAATATACTTACATTTTGATCCAAAAAAAAAAGATTTGGCACCCCCTCCAAATCATCATCACTAGTCAATTCCACCTCACTATCATCTTTTATAACCATAATTTTCTTATTTAGACATTAATATGCATAATGTCCAAGCCCTTGACATCGAAAACATCTAATCTCTCGCATATACTTTGATTGAGCAATATTTTTTTTCTTTTTCCTCCAATGTCGTAAATTGCTTCCTAACAAAGAAAGGTTCGGCTACTTTAGGTGTGGTCATTGGTTTCACTTGTACATTACCCTCTCTCCTAAAATTCAACTTCTAACTCGAAGAGAAACTTGAATATCCATCAGATTTTACAGTACCCTTTCTCCTCAACTGTTTCTCCATTTTTACAGTTAAGTGTACTATATCCTCAGTCTTCATACAATGTTGTAATTTCACCACATTATCAATATCTTTATTCAATCCATTAAAAAACCTAGTCATTGTGGCTTCTCTATCTTTGGAAGCATTAGCTCTAATCATAACTATTTCCATCTCCTTAAAGTACTCATTCACACTTCTAAAACCCTGAGATAAGGTTTTCAATATATTATAGATCTTCTTATAATAGTGAGCAAGTACAAACTTTTTCCTTAAATTCAACCATAACTAATTTAACTTCTTTTTCTTCTAAATACCTATGGAAATCAAACACAAACTCCACTTTCTTTTCTCAATCCAAGTAAACTATGTATCACTATTTCCCTGAAACCCTGAAATTTTAAGTTTACACCACCTAAATTATGATCTAAACCATCATGCTCCTCATAAGTTCTACCCTAGCTGAATATATTAATTGGTCATGACCTACCTCTCATTCTCCTTCTAGACCGTGAGTCATACATAGGACTTTATTGCATTCAAAATTTCCTACCATAATCAACTGCATCATCCTCCATTTCTTCCTTTAAAATTATCACCCATACTCTTATCATTCACTATAGCCCTAATGGTAGGCATTTCAAATTTATTTTCCTTACAAATAGGAGCTCCTTGTCTACTAATTATCTAATCAAACTTACTCATTGATGCCTCTATCATAGCTTACATTATATTTTGTCTTTCCTCTATAGTGCTCGCCTTTTTTTGTTCAACACTTTTTGAAAATATTGTTTATATTTGAAATAAAGGTTAGCAGCAAAGAAAAGTTTTCCTCACACAAACCTCAAGTGTTTACTCTCATAAAAAAAATTCACTCCTCTCATGTTTCATATAATTTATTAGGCTTTTCACTCTAATAGTCTCGTTACGCCTTTTACCACTCTATTCCTGTACTTTTGTTCTTAAAAGTAATTTAGCAAATAATCGAACAGTTAACCAAATTATGCAATGATTTATTTTATATTTAAAGACTCAAGAATAAAAAAAAAATTCAAACTTTTCAAAACAGAACTTGAGGACAAAGTCATGAGTAGCAATGTAAATTTCTGAAAATATAATGACAAAAAATGAAGACATGAAATAAAAGTAAGAATTATTATTAAGAAATAATGAAAACTATGAAATTCAATAAAATAAAGAAAATAATGCAAGAAACTAAAGAAATTGATGCAAGATAATTCTATTCTATCTAAATTTGCATGAAATCAATCAAGTTCCCCAAGAATTTCTAATACAAGTTTTTGTTAATACCCTAATTCATGCAAGATCCAAATTTTCTAAATTTCTTTTCCAAGAATTCTTTCAAGTTTGCAATTTTGATTCTTCTTTCTTTTGTTTTTTTTATATGTTCTGAATTTCTCAAGTCACAAAGATGAATATAATTTGTTGTTTTGTATGTAATTTTTTGACAACTTTAAGACTTTTTCCTATTAAAACCGATTTTCTTCTTCCATTTTCCTTATGGATTAGTCGAAACCTTAGAGAGAAAAAAAAGCAAGAAAACAAACCCTAGATATGACAAGATATAAAGAAAACCCTAGAATTGCTTGTAATAAAAAAAAATTAAAGAGATATAACCTAAAATTAGTCATGCTCTGATACCAAACTGATGTGGAATTGTCTATTAGATTGCTAATTTAAGGTTTGAAGAAAAGTTTGCAAATTAAACCAACAATAACCTTGCCTTGGAGAACTAAAGCTATATGCAATTAATCACCCCCACCCTACGCCTATAACGAGACGCAAATGAGAAATATAAATCATAATGAAGTTGATCAATCCTTCAAAGAGTTTACAAGTTCAACCAAGAACTTAGTATGAGAATCACTCAATCACACAAAAAGAAATAAAGCACATAATATGTGGCTAACCCTAATTTGACTTAATGGACCTAAACTTGATAAATTGGCCTTAACACATTAAAATCTCAAAATAATAAAGTAAACCAACCCAAATAAACCCTTAAATGTTTTAGGCCTATAAACTAAAATATAAATAAATAATATCCCAACTAATTAAAACAAAACCACAGTCAAATTTTGTAATTTGTTGGCAAAATTGAAGCCCAACTTCAAACAAATAGTTCTCTCTTATCTTGATGAATTAGAAGGTTTACCATATATCACTAGAAATCTATGGATGTCTAATTTCCAATGCAATTAGAATCACATCAAAATTCATTATATAGATCCAGTTATGGCCAAAATAAAAGTGAACTATCAAAATTAGCAGATTTAATCTTCTTTATTCCAATATTTATGTAATGTCTGGATGCTCCCCTATATACCCTTCTTGAACATGAATCAATTTAATCAAGGCTTGTTCTTCATTCTTTAATATCCTCTCGAAGTCCACCTTAGCTCATGTATCTTAAAGAAGTCTATTAATTGCTTCATTGAACCTCTTTACTTTAAGTCTTGTGACTAGACCCAATGAAACCTCTAATGAATCTCTTGGTGTTGAAGCTAAAATCACATCATCTCCCCTTTGATATCAACTCTCAATTCTTTCATTTTTCTTTTAATGAAATCATGTTTCGTTACATATTTAATTAAGCTCAAGATTGGCATAGTTTGGATCTTAACTATTTGGCTCAGCAACTTAAGCACGTTAGCATATACAAAAGAATTGTAGGGCAAAGCTTTTAAAGACAAGATTGAATCATTAAAAATGTTAAATTGATGGAGAAAATTGTTGGGATCTTTATACATATGGCTGAACAATCTTTTTTGTTTGGACTTTTGTTCCCAAGTTTAGTGTACGTTTGGGAGAGTGGTGGCTTTTGTGGTTTATCTTAGACACAATAGAAATCAAACTGATGCTTAAGTTGTGGACCCCACGTTAAAATTGAGGTATGGCCGCATGTAATAGAAAAGCAAAAATTGCCAGCTTTTCACGTGAAAAGCTGGTCAAGAGATACTATCTAAACAAGGAAAATAAAGGGTGCTTAATATCGTTGCAAATATTGGACAAAATTATCCTCCTCATAAAAAACGCAACACTATAACTTGTTTCTCTAGAGCTTCATTTTTTTTCTTCACTATAGCCTCCTGATCTCTAAGCCATCACTCTCCTTAAAAGATCTTTTTTTCTTCTTTACAGATCTACAAACCCAACTATTATTTATAACAAAAGCTTGCTTGATTCGATTGCAATGACCGTCCCACACCCACCCTGAGTTTCGCTAGAAATCTGGTAATTTGATTCCTTCATTTTTTGTCTAGTTTTTCCATTTATCAAGTGTTTTTCTTTTCTACTATTTGGTTTTTGAACAAGTTGGTTATGTGACCACCATATGTTTCTCCTTAGAGATATTTTTTTTTCTTTGCAAATTTACAAACCCAATTGTTATTTGTAGCAAAAACCTGTTCAATCTTGTTCCATGATGTCTAGATCTAAAGTTCCTTTAATTATAATTCGTACTATTTTTTCTCTTATGCTCCAGATATGCTTCAGTGCATTTGATAAAGCTACAAACCCTGATGTGTTGGATCATCATGTTCTAAACTTCATAATAGTTGGTAAGTTTGCAATGTCTTCATACAGACAAGCTAGTGAAAGTTTGTGACATGTTTTGTTTATCAAAACATTTTTAAAAGCTGCTTCATGATAGTTTTCTCACTGATAGCTAAAAGCAGGGGTGATCATTTTCTGTTCGGTTCGGTTTTTACCTTTAAAAAACAACCAAACCGGAAGGCAAAAAAAAGAAAAATAGGGACCCAAACAGAACCGGAACCGGTCCGAACCGACCGGTTTCGGTTCGGTTTGGGTCCGGTGTTTTAGGTCCTAAACCGGAAAAACCTATGGTTATTTTTCTGGCTTCATAATGGGCTTCGTAATGGGCTTTTAATGGGCTTCGTAATGGGCTTTTAATGGATTTCTAATGGGCTTATAAATGATATTAATAATATCTAATTTTATTTAAAAATTCCAAAGTATATTTAATTTTTTTGCCACTAAATATTCATTTATATTAAGTTGTTATTGTCAATCTTGTGTTCAATATAATTTTTACCTTTCTAATTTTTTTTCTCCTTTTTTCTCCTGCTTAAAAAACATTTAAATAACACATAGTCACACATCAATAAGTTAAAATCCAAATTAATCCAAATTACAAACCAATGCCTTCAAAGGGCTTAAAGAAAAAACAACAAATAACATTATAATAAAACAATATTGTATACTTGTAGGATGAATTTTGACTTGGTCGACAACCTGAGGCAAGATTGAAGTTTCATTAACGATAAATATCAAAGATTTGAATAAGAATTTTCCATATAAATAAAGAGCACAAATCCAGCAGTAGTATAGCTTATTAAGACCAGAAATAAACTGGCATCATCATTCATGAAGCCCAATATTGTCAACATAATTATCTATCATAAATCAAGCCACACTTAACATCAGCACTAAAATCAAAATTGTGCATTACCAATACCTTTTTCTTTATAATCAATCTTACCAAACCCGACTTGCAGAGGAAAGAACTAGTTGCACCTACTCTAGCAACAATAACCAAGAAACAGAATTATATCTTGGGTTCCATCAATTCCATTCAGAATTGATGTAGATCAAACAATCAAATCTAGAACCCAACAGAAAGCAAGAAAACAGTACCTTATCTGTGCCATAATATAGAACTATGTTTTCATGTTCAAACCGACTTAAAAGAGCAATCTCCTGAAAACGACAGGGAAAGTAAATGATCAGGGAAATAAAAACAAAGATGTTGGTAAAAGATCAAATCCAGTTATATACCTCAGGATAAATTATTTTTTGTTAGCAAAGGGTAGAGAATATTGACACACCATAAAATAAGATAAAGATTATCTCACCTGCTCAAGTTGATAAATACTTTGTTTTCCCTGACTTCCCTGATCAAGCAGTGAAACCTCTTTGACAGCAAAAAAGAATCCATCGCTGAAGGAGATAAACAACCAATAAAGCACAGTTTACATGAAATCATTTCTTTTGATAAGCAAAGACACAAAGCATAGCATGAGTTTCTTCAGAAATTCGCCCTTCCAAGCCACACTCAAAGAGATTTGAAAACTATTTTCCCAGCAATCGGCTAATCCATCTTTGTCAGACTATGTTTCAAGTTTCATCTCATATAAACTAATTCATAATCATGCAATATCTCAAAGCTTAAGCCATAGTAAATAATGGGGTCAATTTTCAAAAAGCTAACTTCAAATACAAACTTTTGTTGGCAGTTCCAAATTCCAATCTACCAGTGAGAAAGAAAAGAAGGAAAAAAAAATGAGGACATACTGTTTGCGATTTATTGTCTTCTGAGAATCTGAGACAGGGACAACGATTCCAATTTCCTTTGCAAATTATGTTCTTTCGTCCACCTTCATTTTTACATTGTTCAAAATAATTAACACATCAAAATAGAAAAATAGAAATAATATAAAATCAACAAGCAACAATTAATTAAATCTATAATTACATGACAAGATTACCTGAGCGATGTAATCAGCTTTGATAGAAGCAATAGATTGAAGAAGATCTGGAAGTGGTAACAGTTTCGCCACCTCACACGCACGATGGTTTCTTTCGAGATTCGAAGAATGGTCGTCCGAGAATAGCCTAACTCGTTGACTGGTGAAGAGGAGGCGGCTGTTAATGGGAGTAGGGGTGATTGGAGGGGGTGGCTGTGTCTGTGAAGTGTGAAGGGTGAAGTGTGAATGAAGATTGAAAGGGTTGGAGGGGAGAGGGCGGTTGTATGAAAGAGAAAGCAAATAAATGGTCTGCTAGGGTTATTGAAGGGGAAAGTAATGGGAGGAGGCGGCCTGCTTGGTTTATATATATTTTTTTCATTCCTAACCCGAACCGGTTCGGTTCGGTTCGGGTTGGCCGGTTCAGGCACACCAAAACCGGAAACCGAACCGAACCGGACATTTTCCTAATTATTTTAACCGGTTCAATCGGTTTTTTTTACCGGTTCGGTTTTTTCGGTTAATTTTTTTCCGGTTTTCTCGGTTAAATCGGTTTTTCGGTTTTTTTGCTCACCCCTAGCTAAAAGTCAAGGGTGCAGACACACACATCATAAAAATCATGAAAGTTTCCTTTTATCAATCTTCTCATTGAATTACCTTGGGCTATATGAAATATCTGGATCTATCTTCTTATTGAATTACCTTCGGCTGTTTGCAATTTGTTCTAATTTATGATATGAAATATCTGGATCCATCTTCTCATTGAATTACCTTTGGTTGTTTGCAATTTGTTATGGTTTATGATATGAAATATCTGGATCTGTAGATGTTGGAGAGTTTGAAAATGATAGGAGTTTGGGGTTCCTAAATGGACCTAGTTTGAACGATCAGCTCTACTGGAATTTATATCAAATATTATTTTGAGGTGATTTGACATTATATTTGGTGATATTTTATTGTGAAAAAATAATTTGTGAACTTAGAATTCCATTTGCTTTTGAAATTCGAATAGAATCATGGATGATAACGGTGCATCTCTGGATTTTTAAAGGTGGTATTTTGAAGTTGTCGAAGAATTGCTTACCTTTTGCCTTTGATTTGAAAATTTCATTTCCTCATTGCATCCTTCACAATATTCAATATTCAATGATTCTTGTTTAAAGACTGGTACCCAAATAATTATTATTAGTAGTATATATTTATTGCATAAATAAACACAATAGGGATACGTGTTTGAATCAATTGCATTGATGGTAGCATTATCACATTTCTTAATATCAATTTTGTAAGAATTCTCGTGCATATAACATCTTTAATAGCTACTACAAAGTTTAAATGCTCATGTGTCCTTTTATGGTTGATGAATCATGTTAGAAAAAAATAATCAATAGAAGGTGTTGAAATCTCAGATAAAGCATCTTGGACTAAAGAGATGTTGCATATATTCTGTGATATTTGTATTGTCGTTATTGATAGAAGACCTAGGCCAAGCACTCATTTTGATAAGGCCGAATGAAAATTTGTTATGGTTATCTTTAAAGAGAAAACTAGTCATGAGTTTAGTAAGACTCAACTTAAAAACAAATGGGATGGTGCAAAAAAAGACTGGAGGATTTGGAAAAAATTGATTTCTGAAACAGGAGTAGGATGGAATAGTGAACTTAGAACTATTAGTGCTAGTGATGAGTGGTGGAAGAAAAAAAACTCAGGTTAGTTATTAATACCTTTTTTTTGTTTAGATTTGTCTTTGTCTTGTCCTATTTCTCAAACTATTTAGCATCTTTTATATGGTTTATGCATTTGATGTTTTATATTTTTTTATATAGGAAATCAGAGGGTCGAAAAAGTTTAGACATGCTGGGATTGAACCATCACTTTACAGTAAGTTTGATAGAATGTTCAGCAATGTTGTGGTGACTGGACATTATGCTTGGACTCCATCTTTCAGATCTTTATTTGATGATGATGTGAATCAAAGCACGCAGGATGTTAATGTTAATGAAGAAGAAAATTTAGAGGAAGGAAGTGGTGATTTAGAGGAGGACGGTATTCCCAATTATACAAACGATGTCTGCAATTTAGTTGCTAGAGTTAATATAGGAAATAGCAGTACCACAAATAGCAGTGGAAAGAGAAAAGCAAGAGAACAATGCGGTGAGCAAAATAAAAAGAAAAGCAAAAAATCTTATGGATTTGAAGCTCAATTGCTTTCATGTTGGGATCAATTACTTGATCGTGTTTCAATCAGGAATGAAAAGTAGGGATAAGATAGGGTGTAGTATTAGTGAGGTGATGGCAGAGGTCCATTCCATACCCGAAATTACTTTTGGTGATGACTTATATTGTTTTGCTACTGAGTACTTGTCTATGAGGAATAAAAGAGAGACGTGGGCATCAATTGGAGATATTGATAGGAAGTATCAATAGCTTCAAAAAATGTACCAGAGAAGTCAAAAACACTAAATCAAGGTTAGTATTGTTTTAATGATGTGCTTTTAGTTTTTGTTTTGTCCTGGACAATTATGTTATGGTTAATTCAAATATTTTATTGTCAATTGCTTTAACAATTGGATGTTATGGGAGTTTTGTTGTGGTGCCAAATGATGTATAGGTTTGGAATAATGGGACAATGACTCCTAAGGCTGATGGATTGAAGCATAAAGAGTAGTGTTAATTTCATAAAGAACCATCTTTCTTAATTATGTTTGCAAATTGCTAACCTAACATGTTTTACATTTAATGGAATATTGTTAAACTTGTTGTGTTGTCTGCTGTTATGTTGAGGGAGAATTATTATGAGTGTTTAATTATGTTTGCGAATTATTAATCTAACATGTTTTAAATTTACAGCCATATTGGTTATTCTGGTACTGTTGTGTGATGTTATATTGATGGTGAATTATTATGAGTATTCTTATCCTAAGGCTGACTATTATTCTTATCCAAGTACTGAAGAAAATTTCCAAATCCCAGCTAGTTCTAGTATTGCAATGTTATTGATAGCAATAGTAATTCATAGTCAATTATATGTTAAATTCTCAGTATCAGCCTTTATGAAACATGAGGGTGAAATCACACATCACCAACAAATTTAGAAATTTTATGTATGTTTACATTGTTTCAAATCATAATAGGATAAAAAAAACAGTGAGACACCAGGAGAAAGAACTGAAAAACAGAACATGAAATTACAACAAGTAAATTGAATTGGCAGTTCTTTATTTATATAAGAAGATTTGAGAAATAGACAGGTTGAACATGGATATGTATGTCTGGCATGAAGCTATGTTGGGATATGGAGTCACAAGTCCAGAGTCATGTAAGAGCATGGTAGAAGATGAAAGGGAAAAGAGGAAGAGAAATGAGTACAAATAGAGAGGGGGTGTTATTTAGTGGAGAAATCTGTTTTCACAGGGTAATTAGGCCCCTCAAAATAGATTACTTCTTTTTTCGTTAATTTTTTTTGTCAACTTTAGTGTTGCTCCCAAATAAGAAAGTAAAGTAGTAGCATAAACTAAAAGGGGCCTATGTCAGGTGGGGCTTTGGCATTTTATAATAGAACAGGAAGTTATGGAATACAGGTATAACATCAATAATTAAAAGAGTTGTGGTTTGCAGCTTCATGTGACATAAAACTATTCTAGCAATGTGTTCTTGACAGTAATTATATATAAGGTTGCAAGTTGAAAAGAAATTCGAGTACATACAATTGAAAAGTCAAACCAATATTGTCAATTTGTAAAAGTTTTTCAGAATATATGTCAGACATATTTGTAATTGGGGCTGAGATATAGTGTGGGCATTTTGTTAATTTGTAAAAGTTTTTCATAGTACATTGATGCATACTATAATTGATATGTTATTTGTTTGGTTATAATAATTTATTGAAATTTGTGAAAGCATTTTTGTCATTTTTTTTATCCTACAATACTTGCATATATATAATGCATGTTGTAACTTCAATATGACAAAATCCTTCATAAACGTTTAATACACTACAACAAGAAAACTTTCGATTTTGGGAGCTCCTACAACATAAATTGTAGTTGTAAGTTCTCCTACTTTAATCAATTTTTTTCCATAACTTTCAGTGCAAAACATAGGCTTATTTGTTTTTAAATTTAATGTCAATGAAGTTCAATGGTATTTCAATACAAGCCCAGTTGTATCTTTTTATCAATCTTGAATGAATTATATGCAATTCTTTACTATTTATCCTCAAACTATTTTTTTCATGCTAGTTTTTTGCATACATGCATTTCAGTGATATGCAGTATCAAATGAAGTTCATTTTTTTTCTTTTCTATATATATTCTGAGTAAAATTCATGTTATTAATCTATAACATGATATTATTATTTTTTTCATATCTTTCAAAGTGATAAATAGTGTTGTCAATTGATATATAAAAAGTGATGGATTTTTTTTTTATGATATGAATTGTAATGAACACAAATGTTTGTAATTGAATTTGTGTAGGTAGATATGACAGATGAATGGGTTCATGCTATGTTTGGTGTTAATTATGACGACAATTATGATACCGTGATGAATCGTGTAATTGATCATATTAATTATAGTGGTACCGTGGTAGTGGTGGAGCTATTAGTGATCGCAATGGTGGTGGTAATGAAGGAGTTAATGTTGGTGGCGATGATTCCAACATAACTAATGATGATGGTGATAGTGATGAAAACAAAGATGAAGATTGTACTGATGACGAGGATGAATCGTTTTGGCTATAAGAGTTTGATCATAAAAAACTATTATTATGTATCGCTGGTGCTTTACACATGTACTATGCTACTTATGTGTATAAGAAACCTTGTATAGTTTCATATAACACAAGGATGAGATGGTTGAAAGAAGTCGTACGAGGACACTGGAAACGGTGTGTTAGCATATTTAGGATAGATGCAACGACGTTACAAACCTTTGTTATGACTTGAAAACACAATATGGGTTGAAACCATTGAAAAGGACGAGTGTCATTGAGAAGGTGACAATGTTTTTGTACACCATTGCATTAGGTGCAACAAATAGGCAAGTCCAAGAAAAATTTCAACATTCTAGTGAAACCGTGAGTCGATATTTTAATGAAGTGTTGAAGACAATTTGTTTGTTACGGTAGATATAATTAAATTAGAGGACTCTGAATTTTTAAACACTCCACGAGAAATTGCGATGAGTCCTAAATTTATGCCTCATTTTAAGGTCAGACAGATAGTGTTTATAGCAATTAATGACATAAAAATTAGTTTCAGATTCTGCTAGTCATTATTTATGAAATATTGGTTATTGTTTTGCTTTGTTTTGCTTTATAGAATTGTATTGGTGCAATAGACGGTACACATGTTCAGGCTTTTATTTCTCAAGAAAATCAAATACCATTTATCGATAGAAAAGGTGTGCCGACACAGAACGTAATGGCCGCATGTAGTTTTGATATGCAATTCACGTTTGTTTGGGCAGGATGGGAAGGTAGCGCTTGTGATACTCATAATTTTTTAGAGGCTATTAACAATCCAAGTATAAAATTTCCAAAACCTCCTAAAGGTAAATATATGACAATAATTAATTGTTATTTAAATTTAAAATATGTTTTTCTATATTTTTTTATTAAATTTTATATAATTTTCTTACTTGTTATTGCAGGGAAATATTATTTGGTTGATGTTGGATACCCAAATGAATATGGATATCTCGGTCCATATAAATGTGAGAGATATCACTTCCAAGATTTTTGGCGTCGAGGGCAACCACCAAGCCAGGAAGAGCGATTCAATCATGCACATTCATTACTTCTCAATGTCATTGAACGTGCATTTGGGGTGTGAAAACAAAGTGAAAAATTTTACAAAACATGCCAGCATATCCGTATAAATCACAAGTGCAGATTGTACTGATATCAATGACACTACATAACTATATTAGGAGGAAGTCATAAGAAGATGTTGCATTTACAGAATATGATCACAATCCTAATTTTATTCTTGATAATTTTTTAGCCGATGTTATCTTACGTTCTCAAAGCCAAGGCAATCTGATGCATTCTCAAATGAATTATGTTTGTGATGGAATAATAAATAGTTTAATGGAATGATTTGAGGACAACAATAATGTAACATTATTATTTTTTTATGTATTACAAAAAAAAAACCCCTCACAAATGCTACTCACAACTTGAAAATTCACACATGTTCTTCTTGGTAATTTTATTACCAGAAGCACTTACAAAAACAACTTACCCAAACACATATAAATTGTTTTTCAGAAAATTTTAATTTCAATCACAGTTTTAACCAAATATATTTTTTTTTATAAAAAATCATAAAAAAATAATTTTTAAAAAAGTATTTTTTAACCATCACAATCACAAAAATCCACCACTCTTCTAAACATAGTTGAATTTTGTGATCCTTTGCATTGGAAAATGTAGTGGCGTGCCTAACGTCCCAGATTATTGATAAGTTATTACGTCTCAAGTCTATAACTGTTATCATAAAATTTTGAAGCCATTTACATTTTGTTTTTAAATTTTTATTTATGAACAATTAAAAGTGTATAGCCATTGCACTACCAATAATAAAAAGCCTTTTTTGCCCAGTTTCTAGGATCATACAGGAAATGTTTTCTTAATAAATAACTTAAGTATTAGAATATTCTTAATAAATAATAAAAGGATATTAATAAAAATGTCAAAATTTAATATTTTTTTATCATGATATTAATAATAATTATCTCTCAGCTGCGCGTCAAATATTTTTTTATAGAATTTGTTATTTAGTTTTTCTCAAATTTAATATTCTTATATTTTTAACACTCCAATGTCAAAATTATCAATTTATTATTCAACTTGCTTCTAGATTTATGTTAAGTTTTTATTTAAAAAACAAGACTTTAGTGAAAATAAAATTTTCAAAGAACAAAGAATGAAATAATAAGAAAATGGGTTTTTATTAAAGAGATGCTTTTATATCCTTATTTCAAAACGCTTAAATTTTATTTTAATTGTTTTTAGTTTTTATGCAATGAACAACATAATTATATATTTTTTAAAAGGACATTAATAAGAAAAAGATAATACTAAAAAAATTACTCTTTTCCTACAACATTTAAGTAATTACTTTTTTTTTTTTTGCATAGATTCATTTTGTTGTTGTATTATAAAATAAAAATAAAATAAAAAATGCCCTGTGACACGGGTTTATCTTTTGATTTTCTATTTTATTCTCTATTTAACATTTACAACTCTATCATATAATTTTTTATTTATTCTATTAAATGCAAGCATGCCCTTTCCAGTTCAAAGTTTTTAAATATGCTAACAACACTTGTATATATTTTTTTACATTAGAAATTAATTTTTTTTTTTTTTTATCATAGCACATGTAAGTTAGCTAGTGATGTGCTAATATATGAACAAATAGAGCAACTTGATCTTCTACTGTGTTGTAATCCAATTTTTAATCTCTTTATTTTTGTATATATTTTGAGAAAAAATAGAAAAATAAAAAAAATATCTTTTTAGTAATTTTTAGTTAATTTTAATCATTTCATTATTTTATTTTTATTTTTATGTGTCAAGAAAATAATATAATAAATTATGAAAATAGCTTACGTTGAAATTGGAGCAATGATTAAGCATCACTATCACAGACAAAAAAGAATGAAGTTTGCATTTATTTATTTATTTATTCATTATTGAGGTTTTAAATTGAAAAGAAAATTGAAAAGATGACTTAATTTGATTTAATTCTGCTAAGAGTGAAAGAAATTTGAAGTTTAATGATAATTTTGAAACAAATAGCCAAGTTAGAAATTAATAGAGGGTTTAATTGAAAATGTAATTTGAAATTGGAAGTCAACCTGAATTTGCAATAAATAATTAAATAAAAAAGAATAAATTAATTCAAGTAAGGGTACAATTGAAAATTAATAAAAATATGATTTAGGAGTTTTGGGAAAATAAGAACTAAAATGAAATTGAAAAAATAAATTAATTCAATTTAGAGTTTAAATTGAAAGAAGTTTCAAAATTAAATATATTAATCAAATTAAATTAAAAAATTCAAAAACCAATAATTGTAATGAAAAGCATAAAATATAAGGGGACCAATTGACTCTTTTTTTTTTTTAATTTCATTTTAGTCTTGTTTGTTTCATTCCAATTAATTCAGTCTTATTAATTTCATTCCAGTCCAATTATTTTTTATTGATTCATTTCGGTTCAAGTTAATCAAGGAATAAAACTCCCACCAAAATTAGGGGTGAGCAAAAGAATTGAAAAATCGATTAAACCAAGAAAATAAAAAAAAATAACTGAAAAAACCGAATCATGAAAAAAAACCGATTAAGCTGATTAGAATATTTAAAAAATATTTGGTTCTGTTTGGTTTTGATTTCTTAAATCTGAAATCGAAAAATCGAACTGAACTGAAAAAAATAAAAAACCAAACCGAAAAAACTAAACCAAATCGAAACCAAGCCTATTAGAAAATAAAAAAAAAAACCCCCCAAAAAAATATAGTTTTGGTTTTTAATATAAAATAACAAAACCAAACCACACCAAAACCAAACCAAACCAAACCAAACTAAACGTAACCAAAACCGGTCGGTTGGGTTTTGGTTTTTTAATATAAAATAACCGAATAGAATCAAAACTGATCGGTTTGAACCGGTTTCAGTTTCGGTTTTATTTTTTATTTTATAAAATTTTAATTTAATTATTTTTATAGATAAAAATCAAACCGAACTGAAAATAATCACCGCTGCCCAAAACCAATTCTTCATTAACTCCAATATCAGTCTTTCCTCCTCAAACCTCAATCAATCAGTGGTCTCCCATTTCTTCCACACAAGACACCATTGTCTCTTTCCTTCAACAATACTGCCCGAAAACAACCCCCGTCAACAGTTACAAAAAACAAAAAAAAACTACCACATCTTCTCAACTAGACCACCACAAAAGCCCAGCAACGACCTTCCCTCACCACGCTGACAGCCACTCCCATAGCCGTTTTCTTCCTCACCCAAATCCCGTCACTGTTGCTTTTTTCTCCACAAATACCAACGGTAGTAACTCCGACCACCCACAAATACCCACAGCAGTACCTCCCACCAGCCTTCACCGAGCAAACCACCATCACAGATCCAAAAATCCACTAGAACCACCACCAGCTACAGACTTCAACCTAATCTAATGACCCATTTACTCCTTAGCCACCTAGAAGTTCCTCTTTTTTTTAACCAGAACCACCAAACTCAACCGCCAGCCCCAGTCAAGTCATTACTCATCATTTTCTCTATCACCGACACGAATAGCAACCTCGCAACCATCATCACCATCGAACCAACCAGTACCACCACACCGACCAATCTGTCAGCAACAACCACAACATCCCATAATCCTCCTGTAACATCATGGTATTTTAACGACGCTTGAACCCATAAAAAACGTGGGAAAGTATATATATGGTTTTACAAATGTATACAATTTATTATAATTCTTATTAAGAATTAAATCCACGATAACTATTTATAAATTTTTATTTTATAAAAATATAAACATATATTTTTTTATAATATTAGATTGTTCAATTACCCTATAAAATAAAATTTTTAAATAAATATCTTATCTTGTGTAATTAAATATCTTGATTTATATTTATTTTTTTAATTTTTTTAGTTTTATTTATAGTTAATGTTAGTATTTTTTTAATTTATTATCATACATAATTCTTAATTTGATTTATTTGATTTTATATATATATATAAAAACTTTTTTATTTGCATTTAAAAAAGTTTTTAGTTAAAAAATACATTGAAAAAACTATCATACATAATTTTTTTAATAAAAAATAAAAATATATGATTTGCAGTGTAGTGCATCATATAATTAGTAAGATAATAAAACCTAATTTTATTCAAGTTATTAGATACCTTTAATTTGAATAACATTGAAAAATAAAAATTATAATAAAAACTAAATAAAAAACCACCTCAGAAGCACTGTTCACCTTATTGTGCTTATGAAATGTGAAATTTATAAAATATTATTATTTCTAAACGTGATAAAATAATTGTTTCGTTTTAAAATAACAATATTTAAATATATTGTACTTTTAAAGTGCAATAATAATTGTCAACTGGTCGACCGATTTGATACAATTATATAACCAATAGAACAATGGTTATACAATTATACATTCATTTATAGATCAATATGACAAGTTTAAGTCTACGAGGAGGTTTGGTCGCATTATACTAGAATAATGACTCAAAAGAACTATAACTTTTAATTTGATCGTTTAATCGTGTTTAAATATTTATAGAAGTTTTTATAAACTGTTTTTTTTCAAAAAGCTATGAAAAAACTACTTCGATCATTAAATCTTTAGATTTCAAAGATTTCATTTTAGGATCTTGTTTTTAAAATTTTTGATAGTTTTATAATTTTTTTAAGAATCAATTGATTAATTAATTTTGAATTTAAATAAATATTGTATATATAAACCATAATATCAATTAAATTTTTTATTATAATTACTAATTATGTAATAGATATTATGGTTTTAAAATCATGATATGTAATTAAATATTTATATATCACAGTTCTTAATAGCATATTCAAAAATATATTATTTTACCAAAAACTTCTTGCTTATTAAGTATTTCGCAATTTATTTGCATCTTCCATGCTAATTTCACAATTTATCCTTCAACCATTCGCCTAAAATTGAGAGACCACGCGATAATTTCATTTTCACCCATTTTAATTTATATGTATAATTTTCTGAGAATTTGATTGATTAGATTGATTGAATCGAATAGAAAAACTAACGGAGGACAAAAAAAAAAGGAAAGGAAAGGAAAGGACAACAGAAAGAAAGGACCCTAAGGGCCTGTAATCCCAATTTGATCGATCTTTTGCTTATGAAACCCTGGTACAATTCCAATTGTAATGGCAGAGGAGAATGGCGTTGGCAGATCCGAGATAAACGGTAGATTTGCTTCGAATGACTCGATGGAGTTACGGTGGGTGTTCCAAGACGACGACGACGACGACGATGATGATTCAGTGATGGACGACGACAACGGCAACGACAATAGTAGACAGCGGCACGGCGGTGGATTAGAATCTGACGAGGAAGATGAAGAGGACACAGGTGAGCAACGGCTGTTTCGAACTGGCCCCCTCATCGACTCCTTCGATGTGGAAGCCCTGGAGATCCCGAGCGCCCACCGCAACGATAATTACTACGAGGTGGAAACCATTATTATTGTTGTTGTTGCTGTTATTGAATTTGGTTTGTAGAAAAAGAAAAATTGATTTGAAAATAGAAAATGTTTGGCAGGAGTTGGGTGTGGGAAGGAGAATAATACTTGCATTTCAAACACTGGGAGTTGTATTTGGTGATGTTGGAACCAGTCCTTTGTATACTTTTGGTGTTATGTTTACAAAGGCGCCTATCAATGGAGAAGAAGATGTTGTTGGTGCATTGTCTTTGGTTTTGTACACTTTAATCTTGATTCCACTTCTCAAGTATGTTCTTGTTGTTCTTTGGGCTAATGACGACGGCGAAGGTACTACTTAGTAGTTACTACTGCTCACTTAATTACTAATTATGCCTAGTTATAATCTTAGTATACATTTGATTCTATTCACTATATTGCAGGTGGTACTTTTGCTTTGTACTCTTTGATTTGTCGACATGCTAAGGTCAATCTTCTCCCTAATCAGCTTCCTTCCGATGCTCGTATATCTAGCTTCAGGCTTAAGGTGCCCTCCCCAGAACTTGAGAGATCTTTGAAAATCAAGGAGAGACTTGAGACTTCGGTTACTCTCAAAAGATTGCTTCTCATGTTAGTGCTTGCTGGTACCTCTATGTTAATTGCTGATGGGGTTGTTACTCCTGCTATGTCAGGTCTGTTTTTGTTTCTTTGGAGTTTATCAGAATTATGATATTGTTCTTATGTACGAAAAAGCTATTCTAGATATTTATTTGACGTGCCCTTCTTTTATTGTTTTTGTGCAGACCATGTTTGCCATATTTTCTTTGGTTCCTAGTAACTAGTACCTTATGATTTACTTGGGTAACTTTGTTTGTCTCAATGCAGTAATGTCAGCTGTTGGTGGTCTGAAGGTTGGAGTAGCTGCAATTGAGCAAGGTGATCTAATATTCTGCTAGCCATATTTTTTTTATATAAGAGTTAGGGTTTCTTCTTAACTTATCAGTCCGAGTCTGGCATTATTCCTTTGAGAATTGGACATTTGGAGCCATTCATTTCCTTTCTTTCTCCTTTTTTGTTTTTGTTTGGGAAATTGGGCTCTAGATTTTGATAGGGGGCTATTGTAACCTGGACCACTGTCAAATAAATTAATAAATAAATATAGAAGGAAAGTAATTGTAACTCTGATAACATAAAACTTTGTTTGTTGTGTGATTTATTGGAGATCTAAGATAGTGTAATCATAGGTGGGGTTTGTAATCTGATTTTCCATTGAATGATAGGAACAACAAAACATGATGCAGGAAGAGGCTGTTTCTGCATGAAATAGTTTATATAGCAAAACTTTTGTAGCAAAAGCTGTAATAGACATATCATTTACTGGTTATATGGTTCAGAAGGTGCTCAAAACTATCAGGGCTGATTTATACACCCAATTTAATATCTCTTCTAAGTCCCCAATGGCAACTAGGGGAATGGGTTCTTTCCACAGACCAATGCCCTCTGTAACTTAATGAATGTAGTGCTTGGCTTGGGCATGGATCAAGACTCTGATTCATTGTGAACATGTCTGAACTTTTCGAACAGACCGTCAATTTAAATTTACGATGTGGATGAACTTTGTCTCCAGTTCTCATGCTTTTGATTGTCATGTTGGGCTATAGTTTATGCCTAGCCCTCCTCTCCCCCTTGCTGCCAAAAAAAAAAGGCAAAAAGAAATTTCTGGCAAGTTTTAGGCTGTGTTTGTTTTGTGTAAAATATTTTCCTGGAAAATGAGTTAAATAGTTCCTGTTTGAAATTAATTTGATTGCAACCAAATTAGCAAACCTTGCATGCCTTCTATTACATTGTCAAATTTAAATGTCCTTGCCTTTTTGTTTTTTCGCTGTGGAAAACGAGCTATAATATTGAGTTAATTATTTTTGTTATTTGTTTTGTGCAGAGCATGTGGTGATGATTTCAGTTGCCTTTCTTGTAATTTTGTTCAGTGTACAGAAGTTTGGGACCAGTAAAGTCGGACTTGTTGTAGGCCCTGCTTTATTCTTGTGGTTTTGTTCTCTTGCAGCCATTGGGATTTATAACCTTGTTAAATATGATAGCAGTGTCTTAAGGGCATTTAATCCTGTTCATATTTATTACTTCTTCAAGAGGAACTCAACTAAGGCCTGGCGTGCACTTGGAGGCTGCTTGCTATGTGCAACAGGTAACACACTAATATACGATTTTTTTAGTGCTTGAATGCAATGGTGCTTGCTGTTTTTGTTTAGTGGTAAGGCTTACTGGTTGATTCCCATCTGTAAATTTGGCTGGCTTTCTAATTAGTTCACAAAACCATTTTCTTGTTTAGTGCATGGATAATATTCACATTGCTTCTAGTCCAAACTGTTATGAAGTTCGTACAACCTTAAGAGTGTTGGATAATTGATGTTTGAAGCTCATGAAAGAATTTAGGTTAGTGCAGCAGAAATTTTAAAGTTCATCAATAAGTGGTGGCTGATTGAGGATAACTGGATTTGATTGGCCTAAAACGATTGATCTTTTCGGTACTAGTGGCAATGCAGATGGCTTAATTTTCATCAACTTATGAGAGTGTTCGATAACCTTGTCATTTCTCTTATTAAATGGAGATTGCAGTTGAGTTAACCTTGAAGGCGTGATGGAGCTATGATGTCAAAAAGTGTGGAGTCACTTAAACTACCAAGTGTCAAAGGGTAGATCCCCAAGTCTCTCTAAGCAGCACCCTATTTTTTCTAAAAATAAAAAAGCGGTAACAAAAATAGAGATGGAGGGGATTTGTTTTCTAGAGAATGTTTGGATATGGGAAACTTCCCTTTTGCTTTCTTCTTGGGAGGATGGTTAATTCTCCATTAAGCTTTTGTAATTCCCTTTTATATGTCTACTAATAGCATGGGAGGTATGGGCCATGCCTCCAATTCCAATTTTGAGATTAAAGAAAGGAAGTGTAATTCTTACTGAATTGTCCTCTATGGATGGAAAATTAGTAGCTAAAGTACCCTCCATGAGAATTAAAGTGGCCCTTACATGATTATCTGGAATTGTAAGGGACTTGGAGAAATTGACTTGTGTTCTAGCAAGGGCAGAACACATGTTTATACAGGTTCTTTGTATACAAGTGTTTTCTATTTAGCCGAGGTCTCTTGAAGCAATTGCTCTCAAGTAAAGGCAGAAATTCTGTAGTGTAGCGTGGAACTCGTAAAAAATTCACACCAATTTAAAGAACGCCCGAGTCTTGATGATAATATGAACTTGGAAGGTGATGTTTACAGCTGTCATAACTGAATCCTATTTTACACTTTTCTTTTATGATTGCTTCTGATGGATTCTTCCATCTCTCTCTGTTTGTTTTTTTAGGATCTGAGGCAATGTTTGCAGATCTGTGCTACTTTTCTGTGAGATCTGTGCAGGTAAAGAAGCAAGAAAATACCTGTTTAATGTATCCGATATAGAATCTACGTCTTTCTCTGATTATGTCAAGTGTCACAGAATTTTATATTCGTTGTTATGTTCTGATTGCTGCAATTCTGATTTATTTAATAGTGATCATTTGCAGCTTACCTCTGTATTTCTCGTTTTGCCATGCCTTTTGTTGGGTTATTTGGGCCAAGCTATTTATTTAATAGTGATCATTTGCAGCTTACCTTTGTATTTCTCGTTTTGCCTTGCCTTTTGTTGGGTTATTTGGGCCAAGCTGCATACCTTGTGGAACATCACACTGAAAATATGGCTGAGCTAGCTTTCTTTTCTTCGGTTCCAAGTAAGGTTCATTCTTTATCTGTATCAATATGGTCTATGCAATTTAATTAAGTAGAATCTAATTGCTACTTGCACAGCCTTCTTGTGGCTTGTATTCTATGTTCTTAGAAAATAAATTATTTATTGTGGTATAAAGTTGAATTCAATCCTGTTTTACATTTGGAACTTTTTACATTCAGTTCTGTTGCAACAAGTTTTATTCCGTGTCTCGCAGGTGGTGTTTTCTGGCCTGTCTTCCTCATTGCTAACTTAGCTGCATTAATTGCTAGTCGGACTATGACTACTGCTACGTTTTCGTGTATAAAACAATCAACAGCACTTGGTTGCTTCCCCCGTCTTAAAATCATTCATACCTCTCGGAAATTCATGGGTCAGATTTATATTCCTGTCATAAACTGGTTTTTGCTGGTAGTTTGCTTGGTGTTTGTCTGCTCTATCTCAAGCATCACTGAGATGGGAAATGCATATGGTAATATACTTGTTCCCTAGTTTTAATTGAATTTTTTCTTGGCATTCCAATTGCTACTGTTCATCAATTATTGAGTTTGCTTTTCTTTTCCGTTCTTTTTAATAATACAATGAATGTGTTGAAAAAAGGCCAAGTGAAGGATACATAGGAGTATACAATAAAGCACCACCAAAGAAAGAAATAGGAAATGGTCATATCTTACATTCTAGCAAATAGAGATCAGAGAAGACCAATCACGCAACATCCCAGTTTTAATTTCACCAGCAGCATGCCCCATCCCTTCAAACGCTCTGGACTTCAAAGACTTGAGTGGAACCTTCTGCCATGCAATTATACTACTGCATTTCTTTGACAGTTCCCCTCCAGGTATCTACCAAGTACTGTCTTAGATATAACCCAGTGAATACCAAATAAGGACAAGATTGCATACTGTATTTCTTCAGCAGCCAAGAGAAAAAACAGAATCATTATGACGAAATTATCAACCATGAAGATGTGTGATAATGCTGCCACCAACACTAACTTGAAATGCTGGTGCAAACTTGCAGTTGACACTTGCATAGATATAACGTAACTGGTAAATTACACTACATTTCAAAATAATTTTATCTTGAAGCACCTTCTTGTATACATGCCCCATTGAACAAAGTTTCTCGCTACTGTAATTGCCCATCCTGAATGGTGGTAAAAATAATAAGCTAGCTTTCGATGCAGCACTTCTATATCTCTCTTATTAGTGCAAGTTGCAAATAAGTTTGGTTTTGTTTTGTTTCTCCCCCCTTTTTTTTACTGTTTGCCATTATTTGAAAGTAATTTTTGTAGCCTGCTACTCGATGTTTTAATCAATTTGCTGAATAGCATACTTTGCTGGGTACTTGAGAATACTTTTCTTTTTCCCACTGAGGCTCGAGTAGTTTCCCTTGGAACTAAGCAAAAGAAAAAGTAATGTTAAGCTCACAACCCTTTAACCGATCAGCAAATGAAAGAATTTCCTTGGATAAATTCGTGTGCATCATTTAAAACTTCAGGGAGACAGGTTTGTACTTCATAAGGAAATGAATCATATCTTAATAGTATTGCAGCTTTTGATTATTTGCTGAAGTTTCATAGGTTGGATGTTTCTTGTTCATGGTATGTGGCACCACAATGTTGTAACTGCTGTTACTGTTAATTTTTTGGTGATTAGTTTATTTCTTCCATACCATAATGTGAATATCTGGGAAATGAATTGACTATTGAGCTTCTTCGGTTCTTCCAATTATCTTTGGCATGTCTTTCATCCTATTTGAAAAGCAGTTACACTACTGCTATTCTTGAGTAGCACATTTCATTTATAAACAGTTGCATTGAACATCATGCAGATAGTGAAGCCATGTTTTGCTTCAATTATTTTGGTCTGTATGCAATGTGTTGACGGTAATAACCTGCTCTGTGTCGGAGAGTCTAGTCACTTCAAAGTTATGCATCAAACTAGCTTGCTTTTCCATTGCAGTGATTTATATAAACAATTTAATTGTTCTGATGGTAATCTGTTATTACAGGAATTGCTGAGCTGGGGGTGATGATGATGACAGTGATTTTAGTAACTATTGTTATGCTTCTTATATGGCAGATAAACATCATTATTGTCCTGAGTTTTTTGGTTATTTTCCTTGGAATAGAGTTGGCCTTTTTCTCATCAGTTCTAGGGGGCATGGGAGATGGAAGTTGGATAATACTGGTTTTTGCTGTAGTTATGTTTCTTATAATGTTAGTCTGGAACTATGGGAGCAAGCTCAAGTATGAAACTGAAGTTAAGCAAAAGCTTTCCATGGATTTGATGCGTGAATTGGGACCCAATCTTGGAACAATCAGAGCCCCGGGCATTGGTTTGCTTTATAATGAACTGGTGAAAGGAATACCTGCAATTTTTGGCCATTTTCTTACTACTCTCCCTGCTATCCATTCAATGATTATATTTGTGAGTGTAAAGTATGTTCCAGTTCCAGTAGTGCCTCAGGGTGAAAGATTCCTTTTCCGACGAGTCTGCCCAAAAGGCTACCACATATTCCGTTGTATTGCGAGGTAATGAGTTCAATTCTTGTAAGTAGGAGTTGTCAACTTGTCATCTGATGCATGGAAATGTCATTTCGAGTTAAATAAATTGGAAACTTAATTTCATGATGATAATTTTATTGCTAATTGTCATTTTTTTTTCTTGACTGTTTAGTTTACACAGAAGTACCAGCAGGGGCACCTCACAGTGTTTGGGGTGTTAATGGGCATTAATCTTATAATTATCGGTGTTCTGTTTTTCTTCTTACCTTAGTCTTACCCTATTGCCTTACAAAGTTCAATTTAATCACTTAAAACAGGTATGGCTACAAGGATGCTCGGAAAGAGAATCAGCAGGCATTTGAACAGCTGTTAATTGAGAGCCTTGAGAAGTTCATTCGTCGGGAAGCCCAGGAACGTTTGTTAGAGAGTGATGGGGATGATGATACAGACTATGAGGATGACTCCTCTAGTACAAGAGTCTTAATAGCTCCCAATGGAAGTGTCTACTCACTTGGTGTGCCCCTACTAGCCGAGTACAGCAACACAAGCAAGCCCATTTCTGAAGCAAGCACATCTGAGGCGGCAAAGCCAGGGACGCCTGGAGACCCTACAGGTTCTGATGCAGAACAGAGTCTTGAAAGGGAATTGTCTTTTGTTCGCAAGGCTAAAGAATCTGGGGTTGTATATCTTCTTGGGCATGGAAACATTAGGGCAAGGAAGGATTCCTGGTTTATCAAGAAGCTGGTCGTAAACTACTTCTATGCTTTTCTGAGAAAGAACTGTAGAAGAGGGATTGCGAATATGAGTGTACCCCACTCACATCTCATGCAGGTTGGCATGACTTACATGGTTTGACAATTGATCTTGATACAAGCTTTAGCCAAGCCTTGGTAATTTTCGATACCATGTAACCGCTGTTGATTGGAAGTAGAATACACTGGTTCACACATGGTTAGGACAATTTATCGACATGAGATACATCCATGTGTTTACACATGCTTACACATCTTTCTAGCTATGCCCGGCCATTAGGATTGCCAGCCCATGGAACTCTTTAATTTGGGAATTTTGTAGTGTTCATAGTTTAGGTTGTGTTTAATGCAACTGATTTTTACTGTAATGAGAGATGAATATGGGAATTAACTCGTGTAGTTACCATTTCAAAGTGATGTGAATCTGATATGGAGCCAAAATCCCATTTCATATTGTCCTAAAAAAAATTGATAACTCAGTTGAGTTTTATGAAGATGATGGTTTTCATCTGATACCACTTTGCTGTCTCTCTTGTTGACTCCAGCCATGGTTACTTTTCAACAGACTATAAGATTATGTTATCTTTCTCATTCTCTCTGAGCTCTCCATCGGCATTAAGAGAGGCAAAAACAAGAAGGCTTCTTTTCCTCTCTTTAATTTGCTTTTCTTTAGACTACGGTGTTGGGGGTGATTATAAAGAAAAGGGCTTTATATTTTCAATTCCATGGCACGAATTTTTGGTTTAGATCTAGCACAGATTATTCCTCTCCTTTTTTTTGTTCTTGTGATTTCTTGTGATTGTTTGTTGCTGCCATTTTTTTTTTGTTCATTTGGAACAGATCTGGTACGTTAGGAACCAAAGAAAGAAACAAGCTCCCAAGGAAACTAGCACCAGTAGCATCACCACACGAAGCATGCTGAACCAGCTGCAATGGAGACCACGACCAGAAAATGCACAATGGAATTTCATGTTAAGTGGATCTTGTAATGATGTGGTTAAGAATCATAGTGTCGACACAGTTGTTGAGACTCAAGGTGTATTGTCTCTTTCTTGAGCAAAAAGTACTTGAGAATAAGTCCACTTCTATCACTGAGGTTCACAAACTTGTAGATATTTCAGGTGGGCCTGGCATGTTGGAAGTACCAAGGTTAGCTTCTCCAGTTCTAGAGCCAGATTCTTCTATTGGCAGAATGCAGAATATTGATACACCTGCTACCTTAACTTCAAGTGTTGATGGAAACGAGTCCATATTCGAGGAAGAAGAATGCATTTTGGATTTAGGAACTTCAAGTTGTGAAGAGAGAACCTATGTATGAAGGTAAGCCAATTATATTTGAACAAGCTGATAAAACTGTGAAGTCAAAGGACAAAATCACTCCATGACAAGGGAAACTGGTAAGGAACATTTTGAAGAACAATGCTAGTCAGTTGATCTTTCCTGACCTATTTTGCTTACAAGATGGGCTTAAAGAGCGTGAGCTGAGGGTCTTCATTATGGACAATGGCGAGGAGCTTATTCCTGGGTACCTAGAATTTATCAAGGAGATCGTTCATTATTGTCTGTATTTTGCAAGAGGGTTTTGCAAGAACGAAGAAAGTTGCAGGTTTTCTCATGGTGTTGAAAATATGGTTGAGGTTAATGGTGGTGGTGTTCTTGTGAGTAAAATAGAGGAACTTTATTTGCAGCAACAAAACAAAACGAGAGATTGGGGACAACAGCAACTACGATGGGCGACGGATTTTGCAATTTTGGTCGGCTCCGTGGTGGGAGGATTATTTTTTTGCAATGAGAATTGCTGAAAAGGAAAATTTGGCATCCAGACAGATATAATTGATGAAGATGATTCGGATTATTTCAGTTCCTTCGGACCAGTTTAAGATATCAGGATGAAAGTATTTGAGTGGAGAAAGAAAGTAAGAAGAGGGTTAAAGACAGCAAGAGAATGTCTGCTGTTTTATTAAAATTAAGGGAATTGATTACTTACTGATTGAAAGCAATCCTTGCATATTTATTTAGTAATGAAATAAACTAAATTTTAATTTATAGCACTAAATCATGCTATGATCAACTCACAGATTAACAACTCCTAAAGATTAGGACTATTATTTATTTTTGCTATAACTAAAAAATTTACATAATAGAATCTTGACAGCTTTAAAATAATTTTCAACACTTTTCTTTATTTTAATAGTTGCAAATTCTAATATTTTATCTTAGAAACTCAAACTTGCTTATTAGAAGAGGTTTTGTAAACAAGTCAACTAGATCTTCAGACTTACAATAGATCAACATAACATCATCATTTTTCTGCACCTCTTGTAAAAAATAAAGTTTGATGTTAAAGTATTTGTGTTATGAACAACGTCCACGTGGATAAGAAGTTGGCTAACGTGGATAAAAAGTTGGCTCAAGAGAAATGTATCAGAGGTGTGGCTGGTGTGGCTGCTGAAGATTAGGAGTTGTGGTTGCTAAAAACACTGGAAGTTGAAGCTAGGATGGCCAGTATTGCATTATGCTCCAGATGGCAGATTTCATGCAGATTTCATTTTATTTTATTCAATTGTTATTTCTATTTTATGTTAATGGTTTAGATAGTGCAGTAGTGGTGCCAACTTTTTAGGAGTTGGTTATTGAACAATTTGTTTAAATTGTAAGCAAAGACATGAAGTAAACAAGACGAAATGTAAATTTTATTTGCATTGAGATCGCTGGGTTTTCTCTTAAACGAGCCCTTCACATATTTTCAAAATAGGTCATAAGAGAAGGAGGTCGAGTAAACACCATTCTTTACAGGTGGATTTTACAGTCAATCGCCCTGTAACTCGATCGCAATCTTGGGACCATAACAAATTGGTATCAGAGCCGGAAGTTATGGGTGATTCTTAAAACAATCTACAGGTGCAATTTGAGACCTTCATGAAGATGTATCAGGAGAACAGCCAACACGATCGAACCGAAAGGGAGCATCTTTCTGCTCGCATCGAAGAACTTTCTCGGGACTTAGCGGCCACCAGATTAGAGGCTCAACATGGAGATGATGGAAGTGTGAATCGGGGACCAAGAGGACATCCTCAGATGGGTAATCGTTTGGAGGGGCGTGTACAACTACCAAGATATAGCCGGTTGGAATTTCCTCTTTATGATGGGAAAATTGACCCGCTTGCGTGGCTTAGTCGTTGTGATCATTTCTTCCGCCACCAACATATTCCAGAGGAAGAAAAGGTAGAAATTGCTTCGTATCACTTAGATGAGGATGCACAAGTTTGGTTCCTCAAATTGGATAGGGATCGTCCTGGAATCTCTTGGGAAGACTTTAAACGACAGTGTCATCTTCGTTTTGGTCCATCCATTCAAAGCAATAAACTGGGGGTACTTTCCAAGCTAAGACAAGGAGGCACCGTGGAGGAATATCAATGTAAGTTTGAGCAATTGGCAGCCCGAGCTGGTCCTCTCACAACAGAGCAAGAAGTGGAGATTTTCATTAGTGGGTTACAGGAATACATCACAATTGAGGTAAAATTGCACAGACCTAGGGATTTAATTAGTGCCATGAGTCTCGCATGTTTATATGAGAGGCGAGGTGGAGCCAAGCGGTTCCTACCGCCTGTGTATAAACCATCATCAAATGCATCATCCAGTTCTTCCAACCAAAAAACTTTCAAACGACTTAGCCGGACTGAGATGGATGAACGACGAGCCAAAGGTTTATGCTTCAACTGTGATGAGGTTTACAATTGAGGACATCAATGCAAGCGTCTGTTCTGGCTAGATAGTGTGGATGAATCCGTCCAGGGAGATATCGAGGACCAGGAAATTGAAGAAGATCTTCCACCAGAAATATCCTTGCATGCTATCAGGGGAGAGAATTCTGGAGGCAAAACGATGAGAATTCAAGGCATCACTGGGCAAATCACTTACTGATTTTAATTGATTCAGGAAGCACTCATAGCTTCCTGGGCTCTCGGTGGGTGACAAAACTAGGACTGACGTGTGAACCAAAGGAAGGATTGCAGGTTGTGGTCGCCAATGGCAGCAAAATCAGAAGTCCAGGTCAGTGTCAGAATGTTCCTATTAGGATGGGAAATCAATTAATTCATATTGACTTCTATATTTTAAAGTTAAATGGGGTTGATGCTGTTTTGGGAGTGAATTGGCTACAGACATTGGGTCTCATCCTATGGGATTTCAAAGCCAAATCCATGGTTTTTAAACTGAATGGCAGAGTTATGGAACTACACGGAACTGATAGTCCACATTCTACTACAACTGTACAACTTCAAGCTGCAAAAATGGGATCACCTTTCGATACGGATCTTGACAATCTTTTGACTGAATTTGATTTTATATTTCAAGAACCACAGGGCCTTCCACCCGCAAGATCCTATGATCATCGCATCAATTTGGAGCCAGGCACCCATCCTGTCGTGGTGCGTCCATACAGATATCCTCATGCCCAGAAACATGAAATTGAAAGGCAGTGCAAAGATATGTTAGAGCGGGGTATCATCAAGCCTAGTCAATCTCCTTAATCCTCACCAGTCCTTCTGGTCACTAAAGCAGATAACACATGGCGATTCTGCGTAGATTACAGAGCCCTGAATTCTAAGACCATCAAGGTTAAATTTCCTATACTGGTGATTGATGAGTTATTGGAAGAATTACACGGTGCAAAATATTTCATAAAATTGGATTTGCGCTCAGGGTATCATCAAATCAGAATGTATACAACAGACATAGAAAAGACAACATTTCGCACTCATCACGACCACTTTGAGTTCTTGGTGATGCCTTTCGGTCTTACCAATACACCTAGCACATTCCAAGCTTTGATGAATAAGGTATTCCAGCTATACCTACGTAAGTTCATTCTTGTGTTTTTTGATGATATTCTTGTCTATAGTCACTCCTGGACAGATCATTTAGCACACTTGCGGCTTGTCTTTGATATCCTTGCTACTCACCAATTATTTCTCAAGCGATCCAAGTGCTGCATTGCTCAACGCCAAGTCTCCTATCTTGGCCATATTATCTCATGAGAAAGGGTTGTTGTAGACCAAAGCAAAATTGCAACCATGATTGACTGGCCAAAGCCGACCACTGTGAAAGGCTTAAGAGGTTTTTTGGGCCTCACAGGCTATTATCAGAAATTTATTCAGAATTATGGCACTATTGCAAGTCCCCTTACGGTTATGTTACGCAGAGATTCATTCAACTGGACAGAAGATGCAACTCAAGCATTTGATCATTTAAAAATTGCAATGACCTGCACTCCTGTCTTGGCACTACCCGACTTCACCACCTTGTTCATTTTAGAATATGATGCATCCGATACAGGAATGGGAGCTGTGTTACAA
This sequence comes from Populus trichocarpa, assembly GCF_000002775.5. Lineage (NCBI taxonomy): Eukaryota > Viridiplantae > Streptophyta > Magnoliopsida > Malpighiales > Salicaceae > Populus > Populus trichocarpa. The sequence continues at coordinate 20,910,018 of NC_037285.2, read as the reverse complement.
CAAAATGGCCAACCAATTGCATACTTCAGCAGACCTCTGGCGCTTCGTTATAAAAGTCTTCCTGCTTATGAAAAAGAGCTCATTGGCTTAGCTAAAGTCGTTCGACATTGAAGAGCTTATTTGTGAGGGCGTCACTTTCTCATCCGGACAGATCATTACAGTCTCAAATTCTTACTGGACCAACGCATCATCACTTCACCTCAGCAACACTGATTAAGTAAACTCATGGGTTTTGATTTTGCCATCGAATATCGTGCAGGTAAACATAATACAGTAGCTGATGCTTTATCTCGTTGCTTGGAGGACCAACCAAGCCTTACTTCCATCTCCATGCCACTCCTACCTCTTTTCAATTTGATTCGCATGGAGATTCAGAATTCAGAGCAGTTGTAGTTGTTGCTATGTAATATCCAACAAGGGGAAGCTGTGGGACCGTGGGAATACAAGGATGGTCTGATTTTTTTTAAACGACGGGTTTATTTGCTACACACTTCTCCCCTGGTTCCATCCATTATTTCTGCTCTCCACGATAGTGGTCATGAGGGCTATCAGAAGACACTCCATCGTGTGGCACAAGATTTCTATTGGCAAGGGATGAAGACTTCCATTCAGACTTTTGTGCGTCAATGTATTGTCTGCCAAAAACACAAAACTGAACATTTGCATCCTGCAGGACTTCTCCAGCTTTTACCTGTTCCCCTTCAAATCTGATCAGACATCTCTATGGATTTCATTGAAGGCCTGCCTCTCTCCCAAGGAAAGTCGGTTTTATTGGTGGTGGTTGACCGTTTTTTAAAATATGCACATCTCATTCCTCTTGCTCATCCCTATACTGCAGTGAGTGTTGCTCGTTTGTTCTTTGACAATATTTTCAAACTTCATGGTTTGCCTGAAATTATTGTGAGTGATCGTGACGTCACATTCACCAGTTTGTTTTGGACTGAATTGTTTCGCTTGAGTGGAACCAAATTGGCTTTTAGTACAACTTATCATCCCCAGAGTGATGGTCAGACCGAGGTTGTCAATCGCACTATAGAAATGTATCTGTGTTGCTTCACCAGTGACCGTCCTCGCCGCTGGTTTCAATGGCTGCCTTGGGTAGAGTACTGCTACAACACTAGCTACCACTCTTCTCTTAAAGCCACTCCTTTTACAGTGGTTTATGGTCGGTCTCCTCCAACTATGTTGTCTTATTATCCTGGCTTAGCTAAACTCGAAGCAGTGGATCAAGAATTATTCAATCGCGACTTGGTTCTTCAAGACCTTCGCAACCGTTTACTTCAAGCTCAAAATTCCATGAAGGCTCGGTATGATGCTAAACATCGTCATGTTCACTACCAAATCGGTGATCAAGTTTTACTTAAACTGCACCCTCACCACCAACTTAGCCTTTCTTCCTCCAAATACATTAAACTCTCCCCCCATTTCTATGGCCCTTATCCTATTATAGCCAAAATAGGCATTGTTGCTTACAAATTAGAACTTCCTTCTTCTACCAAACTGCATCCTGTTTTTCATGTTTCCTGCCTCAAACCTTTTCATGGCACATTCGTTTCCATTGAACCTTCCTTACCTGTTCTCCCACAAGGCGAACTTCAACCTCTGCCCAAAGCTATTCTGGATTCTTGTTTTATTCACAATACACACCAAGTTTTGGTCCATTGGGATGGTTTGTCACCTGCAGATTCTTCTTGGGAGGATGTGTCCTTTTTTAGTAGCCGTTTTCCTTCTTTTGCACTTGCGGACAAGTGTCATTTTAATGGAGGCGGTAATGTTATGAACAACGTTCACGTGGATAAGAAGTTGACTAACGTGGATAGGAAGTTGGCTAAAGGGAAATGTATCAGAGGTGTGGCTGGTGTGGCTGGTGTGGCTGCTGAAGATTAGGAGTTGTGGTTGCTAAAAACACTGGAAGTTGAAGCTAGGATGGCCAGTATTGCATTATGCTCCAGATGACAGATTTCATGCAGATTTCATTTTATTTATTCAATTGTTATTTCTATTTTATGTTAATGGTTTAGATAGTGCAGTAGTGGTGCCAACTTTTTAGGAGTTGGTTATTGAACAATTTGTTTAAATTGTAAGCAAAGACATGAAGTAAACAAGAAGAAATTTAAATTTTATTTGCATTGAGATCGCTGGGTTCTCTCTTAAATGAGCCCTTCATATATTTTCAAAATAGGTCATAAGGGAAAGAGGTCGGGTAAACACCATTCTTTACAGGGGGATTTTACAGTCAATCGCCCTGTAACTCGATCGCAATCTTGGGACCATAACAGTTTGGTTTTTCCATGAAATATTGGATTATGAGAAATTGTTATGGCTGCTTGATTGTCCACTAAGATCTTTGTTATTTCTTTCTCCACCATGTGCAAATCATATAGAATCTTTTGAAGCCACAATGCTTGATTCACTGTTGTTATTGCTGCAATAAATTCTGCTTTTGCAATAGATTGTGCCACAATGTCTTGCTTCTTGGATGACCATGAAAACATTCATGATCTTAGGTTGAAACAGAATCCAAAAATGATTTTCATGTCATCAATATATCTACCTCAATCACTGTCAGAAAAGCCATACAATTTTAACTTTTGACTCCTCTAAAATTGAATACCAAAGTTGATTGTTCCTTTTATGTATATTAGAATTTGTTTGGTTGCTCTTAAATGTATTTCACTTGGACAATGCATGAAATGAGATAGAATACTTGTTGTATAAAGTATATCAGGTATGGTTGCCATTAGATATATCAAACAACCATTTAAGCTTCTGAACTTTTCTTCATCAACTCTATCAGTTCCATCTTATTTGCTGAATTTGTTTTTTTAATTAATTGGAGTGGTTGTTGGTTTGCAATTCTGCATATGAAATTTCTTCAAAATTTCCTTTATATACTTCTAGTATATGAATATTTCATTCTTGTTTTGCTTGATTTCCATTCCAAGAAAATATGTCATGGGGCCAAGATCAGTCATTTCAAAAGCTTGCATCATCTTCTGCGTGAATTCTTCAACTTGTTGTGTATTGCTTCCTATCACTAGAAGATCATCAACATAAAGTGACATTATGAGAATATCATTGTTAGTCTTCTTTACATAGAGAGTTGCTTCAGACAAGTTTTTCTAAAAGCCAAAGCTTATAAGATAATCATTGATTCTAATATATTAGGCTCTAGATGCTTGCTTTAATCCATAGAGTCTTTTATAGCAAGTCAACTTTATCTTCTTTTCCTTGAATCACAAACCCAGCTGACTGTTCAACATAAATCTATTCTTGCATAATACCATTTAAAAAGGTTGACTTAACGTCTAACTGGAATACATTTCAGTTCATGTGTGCAGCAACAACAAACAATAGTATGAAAAGTATCTGAATAATCAACACCAAATATCTGAGCATACCCTTAACAATCAGCCTGACCTTATGTTTATTGAAGGAACTATCTGTATTTAGTTTAGTTCTGAACATCCACTTTACTCCAATGATGTTTTTGTCTAGTGGTCTATTAACCAGTTCCCAAGTGTAATTTTTTTGGATCATTGATATCTCCTCCTCCATTGCTTTCTGCCATCTAAATTCTTGGAGAGCCTCTTCATATCCTTCTAGTTTACAGACTACTACATTGCTCCTTTTATAAATGTCTGCAAGAGATGTTGTGCCTCTGATTGGTGAATCATCAATTGATTCATCCTGGCATTGAGGTTTATCTTGATCTCCAAACAACTTGTTGTTTTGTGAATCTTTCCAGTCCCATTGTTCCTCTTAATGAAAATGAATATCTTTTGTAATGGCCATCTTTTGTGTTAGGGGATGATATACTTTGTACTTTTTAGAAACAAAATTATAACCTACAAAAATACCTGGTATGGCCTTCTTGTCAAGTTTATCCCTCTTAATCTGTGGAACATGAACAAAACATATGCTACCAAACTTTCTAAGAAAGCTTAGTGAAGGTTTGTAATTATACCAAGCTTCAAATAGTGTCTTTTCTTCTAAAAATTTGGTTGGAAGAAAATTCTAAAAGAAAACAATTGTGTTAGCTGCTTCTGCCCAAAAAATCTTGGGCAAATTCTTCTCATGTAGCATGCATCTGATCATTTCCATTATATATCTATTTCTTCTCTCACTGACTCCATTTTGTTCTAGAGTGTGAGGAGCTATGAGTTGATGTTCAATGCTAGTATCTTCATAGTATAAATTGAACTTTAATGAAGTGTATTCTTTATCATTGTCAGATTTGATGGCTTGAATTCTGCATCTACTCTAATTCTCCATTTTCTTTTTGAATCTCCAAAAGATCCTAGGTACTTCTGACTTGTATTTCATAAAGAAAATCCAATGCATTCTAGTAAAGTCATCAATGAAAAGAATGTAATAGTGGCTATCTTTTAATGAAGGTGTTTTTAGAGGGTCAGCCATATTAGTATGGATTAATTGGAGTTTTTGTACAGATCTCCAAGTTTATTTTGGAAATGGTTTCCTACTTTGCTTACCAAACTGACAGACTTGACAGTTTGGTAATTGATCAGTAAATAAAGGCACACCTTTTACAACATCATTCTTCTTCATACTGAGCATTTGTTGTTGATGACAATGTCCCAGCCTTTTATGCCACACTTCTGTGTTATTAAGTTTTGTTGAAAAAGTTATGTGCTCTTCCTCAAATGTTAAAAATGAGAAACGTTTACCTCTCATTTTAGCTTGCAGTATTTTTTGTCCAACAACATAAAAAATATGACAGAATTGATCATTAAAAATCACCTTCATGCCTTTCTCTATTAGTTGCCCAACACTTAACAAATTCTTATCTATATTAGGTACATGAGAACATCTGAAATTGTTTTTGTACCTAAATGTGTTATGATGGCAATGGTTCCTTTTCTCTTAGCTGTTATACAATCACCATTTCCAATTCGAACCTTTGCAATTTCTGTAGATTGCAATGTTCTGAAAAGACTTTTGTCAAAAGTCATGTAGTTTGTGCAACCACTGTCAATGAGTCAATGATCTGAGGAGTTTTGAATTGAAAAACACGTGGCTATAAACATTTGATCTTTATCATCTTGACCAACTACTTAAGCATCTTCCTCTTGTGTCTGAGGTTTAGTTTTGCAAATAACAGCTTCATGTCCAAGTTGATTGCACTTGCTACACCTTGCATCAGGTCTCTTCCAGCACTTGAATGGTAGATGGCCTATCTTGTTGCAATGTTGATATGGTGGAAATTTTCTTTTTAAAAATTTTCCCTTGTTCTGAAACTGATTGGCACTAAATTTACTATTTGAAGCCTGGTTTTTCTTGGAAAACTTCTTCTTATCATTTTCAGAATCTTAATGTTTGGCTGGTAAAGCTCCTTCTGCAAAATGATCCTACCTCATAAGTCTTCATTGTTCTTAAGCTTGTAAGGCATTCAAAAGTTCCGCCAAAGTAATTTTTTTACAGATCTTTTGTATTCTTTAATGTAGTAATTGAAGCTTCATATTTTTCTGTTACTGTAACCAGAATCTTTTCAACAATTCTAGAGTATATGAATGTTATTCCCAGCAATCTCACTATGTTAACAATACCAAGTAATCTATCTGAGCATTCCTTTATAGTCTCAGATTCTTTTATTCTTTGCAGCTCAAACTCTCATATCAAGTTTAGACTTTGCATGCCACAAATTCTTTCATCTCCTGCATATTCTTCCTTCAGATAATCCCAGACATCTTTTGCTGATTTAAGAGACATTATCCTTATGAAAATGGTTGTTGAAACAGCAGCAAACAAATATGCTTTTGTTTTTTATTTCTTTGTTTTTCTATTTTTGTGGACTTTGATATGAGTCATGATTGGATTATTTGGTAATGGAGGAACATCATAATCTTCTTCAATAGCTTCCCAAAGATCTAAGGCCTCTAAATAAGTTTCCATTTTTACTGCCCAAAGTTGATAATTCTCTCCATCAAAGGTAGGAGAGGAAATATGAGAAAAGCTTGTTTTAGCTTCCATTACAGGTCCCTTAAAAAGAATGTCATGATACCAATTGAAAGAATGCTATGAATGGAGAAAAAAAAGTAAGAAAAGGGTTAAATACAACAAAAGAATGTTTACTGTTTTATTGAAATGAAGTGAATTGATTCCTTACTGATTGAAAGCAATCCTTACAAATATATAGTGAATGAAATAAACTGAACTGCTAATTTATAGAATTAAATCATGCTATGATCAACTAACAAGCTAACAGACTAACCACTCCTAAAGACTAGGACAACCATTTATTTTTCCTACAACTAAAAGATTTACATAACAGAATCTTGACAGCTCTAAAACAATCTTCAACACAGGATTCCATACTAGCAGAAATGGATGGTTTGACCACCTAGATACTGTGAGGGAAATATTGGTAAAGGAAAACCTTCATTATATCTGTGAGTCATGTGTGCTTGCCAAGCCATACAAATAGAAAGGAAAAGTAGCAAACATGGTGCAACAATTATTGGAGAGAGGGAATTTTTCACCTACTTCAAACCCTTTGTCGCTCATCGGTAAATGTCAGCGACGAGGGCCAAATTATATCATGAAAAAATAGAGTTGTCACTTAATAATTAGAGAAAAACTAGAGATTCTAAAAATTAACACTTGTTTCAGAGATTCAGGTAAGGAGTTAGTTATGCTTAAGAGAAAAACGACGTCACCCTTACAACATCCTCTCTTGCAAAAGATTTCTTACTATGTGTTTTCTCTTAAATATGTCTTTTTTATTGCCATTAATTTCCCTAACCTTTCTTTTTAGTTTTTTTTAAACCATCCAGCAAAAAAAGGTTTGACATCGATCCCTAAAATGAAAGACGCGTCGATTGATTATTAAAATTCAATATCAATCCCTAAAAAATCCTTTTTAAAAAACAAATCGATGTTAATCCTAAAATAAGAGACATATCACAAAAAAAGGGTGATTTAAAATTCTATTTCTTTTTTGAATGTTTTATTGCTTCTTACTCTCTGTCTTTATCACTAGTGTTTCATGGTCTCCTCTTTTCTCATGAATTTTTCTAGTCTATTTTTTTTTTGTTACTGGTTTTCACCCCCCTCCCTCTCCCACCTCTTTACGTGGACTTGTTGCTGCCTTTTTATAGGTGAGTAACAATCCTTTATGAAAAGGAAATAAATCACCATCTTTATGAGGATTGATTCTTGAAAATCAAGTGTTGACCACCAATATCTCGTTGCTTGATTTGTGGAGAGAGGAATGCATGGTGCTGGTTTTGGAGGGAGGCTGATTGAGTGAGCATGTTTGGCATGAAATTTGTAGTGAATTCTGATAGTTAAAGCTTGATTTCTTGTGTCGTGATTGTAGCCAACATATTAGAGAACATGCTTTTTAATTGATTTGTGGAGATAGAATCATATTTTAAAAGCTAAATCTTGCATCAAAATGGAAAAGATGGTGTTGGTCTTAGAGGGAGGCTGACTGAGTGAGCATGTTTGACTCAAAATCTATAGTTGATTTTGAGAGTTAAACCCTAATCTTTCATACCAAGATTGTAGTCGACATGTTTGAAGACACGTTTTCATTGTTTTTGCGCCATCATAGACTTAACAGGACCAAAATAAAACCTTAAAGTTCTCTAAGACACCATTGTTTTTGCCTCTCTACTTTTTGTCCAGAAATCCACAAAAATCATGAGCAAAACGACATTGTTTCCTTCCTATATTCATCAGCATGTTCTTCCCTCTTTACTTAAAACACATTGTTTCATTTATTGTGAAATGGTGCCGTGTTGAGTCTTAACTAGGGTTTCTTCAAATTCAATCAGGCCAAACTTCAGCATGGTCCTCTCATTTCAATGCATGTTGCGTTTCAGTCCATGGTCTTTAAATCTTCCTTAATTCGATCAATTTCACCTATTTTCCTTAATTGCTTTCAATTATACCCCTGACATAATTAGAATAGGTCCTCTAAACTCTTTGTTTTATCCATTTCAGTCCTTGGCCCTTCAATTCGCCATTTTTAAGCCAAATTGACTTCCAATTTCAGTTTTTTTCTTCCTTTAAGCCCTTAATTGATTTTCTAACTTGGCTATTTGTTCCAAGCACATCTTGAACTTCAATTTTATCCAAACTAAACCAATTTAAGCTCATTTCTCTTCAATTAAGACATCAATTATGATTTAAAATTTTCCAAACTTTATTTTTGGTCGTGATATTTAAATACCGGTTCAATTACAAACTTGTCAACATATATATTTTTTTGTATTTTTTTTATGATTTTCAAGATTTCTAGACACATGATAATTAAATAAAAATAACGAAACAAATAAATTTATAAATTAGGGTTACAACACCATTAAGGTTTTGATCCTCGAGAGCCATGTGATCTTCACCTTGAAGCAATAATGCTTTACAATAAACCTTAAATGATGTTGAGAAGGAAATTGTAGGAGCAGGCAGAGCTGCAGCAAGCTATTGAACTCCAGGGGAGATTACTAATCAATTTCCTCCTGGTTTTTGCATTTGGTAGAAAGGAGTACCAGAAGCAACTCAGCAAATGGACAGATGCAAAGTGGAAGATAGTGCAAGAGACTAACACGTGGCAAAGTTAATTAGGAGTTAGCCATTCAGTAGAGTTAGTTAATAGTCCAAAAAAGAGAATTGGTTGGATAAATAAGAATTGTACACAAACGTGGAAGGCAATCAAGTAATAAGAATTTGAGTTTCTGCAGAATTGCAGTTCTCTCTATCTCTTTCCCTCTACTTCTCTCTCAATTTCTCTAGTTTTCTATTTTGTTAAGAAAGTCCTCAACAGTTTCGGTGCCACTGCAAACATTTTAACGTCACCGAAAGTCAGCTTGATCTTTCAAGTTTCACATAATGGACTTTCTGGCCACCACCAAGGTTTCACTTGTCGCATCTTCTCATCATTTGGTCGCCAAAAACACCGCATAACCTCTTTCAATTTCCTACGTCTTTCATTCCTTTTTCCGCTAGTAATTCAATCTGCTACCTCAAAATACCAATGTTCATACAGAAAGATAAAAGAATAACCAAGGTTTGTATCTCTACACTCCTATCACACCTCTCCCCATCGAGAATCAGAATAAGGCTGTTTTGTTTTCTCCTTCTGGTACAAAAGAACAGAATCCACATCAATCTTGGTGTTTGGAGATGCTCCATAGACTTTTTTCTGCTTCAATGAGAATTTGAATCTCAGAAGCAATGAATTTGTCATCACTCCAATAGAACTCAAACCCATGAGGGCTCCTGCAATTGACGGTGTCAGTATGGTCCCATTTACAGGCAGTAACATTCCAGCTGCAATCGGAATTCCAACCTGCATTTAGTATACAAGCAGCATCAGATCAAATATTGGGGAAGAGCAAAGCAGAAACTGTTTTTCGCTTATTGAAGTCACAGGAGATGCAGAAAAATTCGCCTAAGCCTTATTTAATGATGGGAGAAATTGCTAAACTGAGCTACACGCAAGACCTTGGAAATAAATTTACCTCACAATTACTGGATTCTATAATTCTGCAGGAATCAAAATGCAAAAGAAATGGTAAGGGTGTGTGCGCGGACAGTAGGCTTAGAAAGGGTTGAACTAAGCAGTATGTTGTCCAGGCTCAGCCTGGTGAATATCTGCACTGCAGCTTCAGTTTGAGCTGAGTTTTACCAAGTTAGCACACTTCAGAATTCTGTTCTTTTCTATGATTTGTAATCCAAATATTTTGCTTCTCTCTCTCTCTGTTTAAAGATATTTGACTAAGAATATTAGAACCAGCATGTCCGTTATTTCTTCATATATGTATCAAGAAGTCACAACAAATGAACATTGGCTGACATAGTGACATCATGAGGTAGAGACTGGATAACTCTCTCTCTCTCTCTCTCTCTCAAGGTGCATGCTTTCAGGATCTGCCATATGGTCCCTTTTGCCCAGAGTTGCTTTTATTACAAGATTTTAGTGCTGAAACATATGGCTATTGCTTGCATAATGCAAAAAACTCACGATGTTATATGCAAAGGCCCACCAAAGATTTTGCTTCACAGTTTTCATGGTTAGCCTGCTCAGCTCCAGTGCATCAAGCACCTGTACAGAAATAATAAAAGTCAATAACACCACCCCCAATAGGCTTATATGTCCTGAGGTCAGACCTGCTAAATCAAAATCTTTTTTAGCATCAGCTTAGAAAATTAAATTATAATACTGATTATTCAAAGCAGTGAGTGGAAACAAGATAGCATGGTTTTGATTTGCTAGATTAGTTCAGATGCATGTTGGATACTTGTTGTTTTGCTAATATATTGCAATGTATATTGACTTTAGCTTTGAATTTTATCAATCACTTTTACTAGACATGAAGCTTGTTATTATGATTAAACAATTAGAAGCGTTATCATCATGTTAATTTAGTAAAATTATTATAAATTTGCTAAAAGTTGCTAAACAATTCACATGTACAGTAGCCGTGACATTTATTTTATGCCCAGTCACAATCCAAGACCATGGCTGTACTGTCCTCTCCCATCAACCAGTTGGGGAAAAAAACCAGGAAACTATATTTCATTAGAGCAAATAAATTTGATGGTAATTTTGGCATAGTAATTTGCAATTAACAGTGAGAATCAGCACGACACTCAAATGTTACAAAATAAAAGATGCGTTTCACTCGCAAGCATAAATTCTTTCTTTGTGCATAAAATAGGAATTAAGAATTGACATGCTAGGACCTTGCGACAGCAGTTGTGCTTGAGAACCACAAATGCAAAGGCTATGAAACTGGGATGGTATGGGCAAAAGGCTACAAAAGCTGTGCTGTAATGTGGGTTTCAATTACAAGCATGCATTCTTTCTTTAAGCATGAAATAGTAATGATGAGTTCACATGCCAGGACTCTGTGGCCACAACAGTGCTTGAGAATGAAAAGCGTGTAGGCTATATGAAAGATGGTAGAGCCATGAAAGACTGTAGGCAGTTAAATGTCAAATAGTAATGAAAGCTTTATAGCTATGGCTAAGAAAATAGAATGCTTTGTTTGAGGCTATCTAATTAAACCTCTCATTTTTTACTATCAGAAGGAACTTTTGGTATATCTTCTTCTACAATTTATATGCATATGAAAAACTTTGAAAAAACATTTAGAATTTCAAAGTTGATATGGCACAGGAGAATCATAATTATAAGACAGTATCATGCAGTAGAATTACTACATCAAGGACAAATTAAAAACTACAATTTTGGCAGCTAAGAGGATGGATAGGGCATCGTGAGAGAAGGTAAAGCATAGCACCTGGGTTCCAAATCGCTATGCGTTTATGCTTAAAAAGAAAATCCCCCCCCCCCTCCATATAGGGACACGTAGAAAAGAAACAACATTTACTTTCACGACCAAGGTTTAAGATTATGTCCTCCTTTCAAATACCTGTGACAATCTGTTACCCATCAGCACGATAGAGGATACCTCACTGGCAGCTCCAACACCACCTCCCATGGCAACTCCAACATGTGACTCAGCCAAGGCACCTGCATCATTTATTCCATCACCGACCATGGCAACTATGCTCTGATCCTTCTGAAGTTCACTGATGAACCTTTTCTTTTCATCTGGCTTAACTCCAGACAGCACCTGCCATCACAGCATATTTTGAAAGTCATGCATGACAAATATTATCCATACTATAAATTTTTTAACATCCCACAAAACCAAATACTCAGCCATATGACCAGTTCTTCAAGCCTGGTCTGTTGGTTGTTGGTTTAGCCTCTTCCAGGAACCTCCAGTCTGTGGTTTGACAGACCAGAACAAGTACTCGAATGCTTGAAACTAAATCAAAAGTAATTTGGCATTTGAGATTTGAATGCTTTCATCTCCACCTCTAGTAAATACAAGATGCTTAAGTGTCCTAAATTCCTAATGCAGTTGCTTAGAGATGAAGCATGTATGATACGTGAACCATAAAGAATCTCCTGCTTCCATCATGGTTAGAGGTGATGTTGGGTCTCCATAAAAGGATTTTTGAGCTACAAATGTGAGTGTTAGCATCCATGAGGTAAAGAATCTCCTGCTCACAGCATGCATGTTTACATGAATTTAAATTGGCATGTCTTTCTAAAGCAAAGGCATTCTCAAGGTAAATTATGACTGGCATCACACATTGTCGGGTCTCCTTGAAGCAAAAGGTACTATTAGAGGCATGCGAGTTCCATCTCGATTATTAAAATTGCATAACGAAAAGAACTATAAAAAACTTCAAGGAAGAAGATTCAAATATGAAAAACTACTATAAAATTATTAGATAATTTGGTCATATTCTTCATGACAAAAAGCCTTCTTTTTTCTTTTTTTAGCAGGCTTGTGAATACCCATTTAAGTTCTAGTACTTGTAGATTTATATCAAACAAGTGAAAGTGGCGTGGGGTTTGTGTCCATTCCAATTCTATTTGGTAGTTGTTCCAGACAATTTGTGACGCAAACTCCCATCCTTTGGACCAGAGATTTTAAAAAATAATAGGAAACTAAAGCTCCTTACCTTCTCTTTTGGAATGCCAACAAGTGAAGCAACATGCTCGGCAGTACTCTTTTTGTCACCAGACAACATGTACACATTTATTCCCTGACTGGACAAGGATTCAACAACTTGTCGAGCATCTTCTCTAATCTGATCTTCAAAGTAGATAAGTCCAGCAAGGGTATTATCCACTCCAACATAGACAACAGACTGATTCTTAAGATCTTCCACTTCTTGAAATGGTTTCTCATCAACCCCATGCCTGCAAAAAAGAAATGCCTCAAAATCATAATTGTAATGTGCCAAAAATATCTAATATGTAGATCCCTATATTGGAGGTGCAAGAATGTCATCTTTAATTGAGTATTCTGATGATACTCATTCCTCATTTGTTTTCACTCAGGTTTACTTTAGAAAACGCTTCTCACATGTAATATGGTTTATCCTTTGAGAAAAACGTTATACGACAGTATCATGAGGCAAGGGAAAAGGACATGGAATGGCATTATGCATGTTTGCTAGCTCATTGATGTGGTCATGGTCAACATTCAGAATCCTGGATCAATGTCATGAAGCATAGCCGGTTTGAATACCTACTGGTATTTAAAATCAAATCATAGCAGAGGTGCTACCACAGTTTGTTGCATCAATGGAACTGTCCAGAATACCAAAAACAAATGCTGCACTTTCCCCCACAAAAGACCATTTCCTATCATAAATATGGTTTACCATTCTAGAAATTTTAAGTATGACTACATGGATATGCAATGTGGATAGTACATGGAATTGACACAATGATATGAAATTTTTTCAATCGAGAGATAAAAATCAAAGATCACTAATGAACAAGCAATTATTCATTGATGTGGGCACACATACAATTTAGAATCATAGAATTATCTTAACTTACAGCACTGTGGTACTTTATACAAAGCAACCAACAAGTGAAATACCTTTGAATCCAGTCTAGTGTTCCAATAGACACAACCTTATTCTCAATAGTAGCAACGACACCAGACCCAGGTTCCTCCATGAATGTTCCATCGGTCACCTGCTACAAATTGCTTTTCCATGAGAAATTTGAGAATACATGTGAAGCAAGATACATCAAACCCCACCATGATGTTTTGGATACACATGGATAAACCAAAATTAGGAAAACATCATTTTATTTCAGATCCGTGAGGGATCCAGAGAAGAGCAAACTTTTAACTTTTTTTTAACTTCTCAACAACGATGGGTATAACTAGTTTTAATGTCTGCAAATCAAAACACACAACTTAAGAACCAAAAAATGGCTGGATCTTTCTCTTTACCTCAATCTTTCCTCCTCTCATGAATAGTTTTATAGCTTTGTTCTGTCTATCTAAACAAAAAGGTTGGGTACATTCCTGAGTGATCAAGGTACAGAAAAGATGAATGGTTTGTTCAAGGCTATCTTGGCAAACATGGAATTCTCCACCAAACTAAATGGTTGGATACCTAGCTCAAATGGTGTTGTTGAAAGAGAGAATTGACATCTTCTTGAAGTTGCCCAATCCATCATGTTCATTATGAATGTTCCTAAAGTATATTGGGGGGATGCAATTCTTTCAGTAGCATATGTTATCGATCATTTGCTGTTGAAAACATTAGATTTGAAGGTGCCTACAGATCTTCTTCAAGGTAAATTTTCCCTCCGAAAGTCCTTGGTTGTGTTTTTTTGTTCATGTATCTTCAGAAAAACTAAAAGTAAACTAGATGCAAGAGCACCAAGATGTGTCTTTGTTGGGTATTCAGCAACTCAAAAAGCCTACAAGTGCCATTATCCACTGGTGCAAGACCAATACTCAGTGAACCAACCAATACGTTATCCAGGAAGGAAGAATCTAAGCAGATCAATCAAGAAGTAAAGAGAAAACAATGAAAAAAGATAAGGGATTGGTAATGGATAGAGCAGAAGGATGGTTCACCCGAGTTCCTTCTTTATTCATTCATTGTTTGTTAAAAAAATTTGTTGTCTTTCTCCATGTACATTCTGTTGCATACATAGCAGCAGTACAAAGGAATTTCTTACAAAATGGGAATTCTTAACACCCATTAACCAAGCCATACGTGGCCTCTATAAAAACTAAGAAAACAAAATGTAAACATAACATAAAACATTGCGTACAACTTAAACATCAGTAAATAAAACACTATGTTGAATAGATTGAATGTGCAACGGTCAAAAAGTATTCCCTCTCTTAGTCTTTTCGCATTCAATTTGAAATCAATTCCCAATAATCACTTTCACTTGCAACAGTTCCCCTTCCATCAAAGCTTCCTTGTCCTCAAGGAAGAATTGAGGAAACCTAAGAGAAAATTCAGCCACAAATTCCCATGTTGCCTCTACTAGTGAAAGTTCCTTCCAATGAACCAGTACTCATGTTGCTGCCTGATCTCTCCTCTTCGTCATCTTTCTGTCAAGTATAGCTTAATGTAGAAGGACAAGGTGGTTGTTGTTGTTGGAAGGTGTGGGCAATGTAGCTTGTCCTTGTGATCCACATGCTTCTTCAGTTAGGAGACATGGAATACAAGACGAGTGGCAGCGAAAGGAGGTAGATTCAGCCTATAAGCTACCGCCCCAATTTTCTCCATTACCTAGTAAGGCCCCTATAGTATTTTGCTGTCAATTTTTGAGATTGTCTCTGAGCAAGTGTTTTTTTTTGTTTGTAGACTTTAACTTTAATGTTGTTACATGTTGTAAATAGTATGCAATTAGGAAGTAATGTAGAGCCTAATTGTAGGGATTCTAATTAGTCTAATTTCCTAATATAGGGTTTCTATTTGTCGGTCAGAGTATATCAAGGTATAATTAGCCTATCTATTTATGGAATGATTATACCTGTAAAATTTTGTGATTTGCTATATATTTTAGCTTCCTATTTAGTTAGGTAGAATTGATGTAATTGCTGAGATTCAGCCAAGTAATTAGCTCAAACATGGCTATTTAATAAGTAGAACACTCACAAAGAGATCATCGAATATAATTGACATGGTATCATAGCCTAAAACTTGAGTTAGGTTTTCTAGGTCAATTCCTTTTGTGATAGTGAGGGTTGTTGAGTCAACTTAGGTTGTTTTCTTTGGTTTCGGGAATCTCTAGAAATTAGAAGTTCATTATGGTGACTTTTGTGGCTGGTTATGCTGGACAAATTGTATTGCACACAATGTCTCTTCTCTTTCTAGGGTAAGCAATTGTTTTGGGCTTGTTCTCTTTGTGTTAGGCTGTTTTGGCTTTATTGGTTGGTATTTTTATTCTTGCTCTGTCATTGTTGTGTTACGGGAATCATGAATATCAACTCAGATTCTTGTGGTGTGTGGTTCTTATATAAAACATATGGTACTTGGAAATTTCAATTTTGTGTATTTGTTATGTGAAAGGAGTTATAGGGCTATATTGATGGAAGTGACCTGGCTCCAACTGAGCTTCCTAAATTGGCTTAGTGGCAGGTCAACGATGCTAGAGTCATGTCATGGATCTTAGGATCTATTGACCCTTAGATTGTGCTAAATCTGAGGCCATACAAGACTGCTAAAAGTATATGACAATTTTTAAAAAACTTTTATGTTCAAGACAACACAGCACAACGTTTTCAGTTGGAATATGAGATTGCCAAATACATTTAGGGTGACCTCTCCATTCAGATTATTTTTCTGGATTTCAGAACTTATGGGGCGAATTTACTGACATGGTTTATGATAAGTTGCCTGATGCATCTCTCTCAGTTGTTTAGGAAGTTCATGAATAGAGTAAGAGAGACCAGTTTTTGATGAAATTACAGCTTGAATTCGAGGCAACTCGCTCTAATTTGATGAACCGTGATCCCTCTCCTTCATTGGATGTGTTTTGGAGAATTAATCCAGGAGAAGCAGCGTCTTGGAACATAAGCCAAATTTCAGCAAGATAACATGACATCTAATGTCGTGGCATATGCAGCTCAGCTCTTGGGAAAGGCAAGGATAGAGATATGTGGAAGGTTCAATGCTTCAGTTGCAAGGAGTTTGGACACACTGCTGCCCACTATTCAAAGAAATCTTGCAACTACTGCAAGAAGCCATGCCATATTATCAAAGAATGTGCTACTCATCCCTAGAACTGTCAAGCTCATGCTTATCAGGATACAACTGGTTCTTCTTCTTCTGTTGGTCCTTCTACAGTTAGAGACCAATCTGTTCTTACTCTAGAGATGGTTCAGCAGATGATTATGTCAGCCTTTTCTGCCTTAGGGCTCCAAGGTAATGGTACTTCTGCATCTCAATCTTGGCTTGTTGATTCTGCTACATCTAATCATATGACTAGATTATCAGACACTCTTTGCAATGTTCACCCTTATCATGGTTCATCTCAGATTCAGATAGCTAATGAGAGTCATTTAGCTATTGATGAAGTTGGAGATATTAATTCTTCTTTCAGAAATGTTTATGCATCTCCTGAACTTTCTACTAGCCTTATCTTTGTAGGCCAGTTAGTTGATGATAACTGTGATGTTCATTTTTCTCGTGATGGTTGTCTTATGCAGGATCAGGTGTCAAGTAAGACAATCGCAAAGGGGCCTAAAGTTGGAAAACTTTTTCCATTGCACTTTTCCATTCCTACTTTATCTTTGGCTTGTATGGCAATTAATTCTCAAAGTGAAATATGGCACAAACGTTTAGGTCATCCAAACTCTGTTGTTCTGTCTTATATGTTAAGTCCTGGTTTATTAGGCAATAAAGAACATGTTTCTAAAGCTTTGTCATTTGATTGCTTGATATGCAAACTTGGCAAAAGTAAAACTCTCTCATTTCCTTCTCATGGTAGTCGTGCTGAAAATGATTTGATATTGCACATAGTGATGTCTGGGGCATTTCTCCTATGATTTCTCATGCTAAATACAAATATTTTGTGACTTTCATTGATAATTTCAATTGATATACTTGGATCTATTTTCTTCAGTCCAAATCTATCTGAGGTCTTGTCTGTTTTTCAAACATTTGTAACATATATTGAAAACCAATTTTCTACAGGTATTAAGATTTTGAGGTTTGATTCTAGTAGGGAATACATTTCCCACGAGTTTCATGATTTCTTACACCATAAAGGAATTGTGTCTCAACGCTCCTGTCCTTATACCCCGCAGCAAAATGGTGTGGCCAAATGTAAAAACCAACATCTATTGGATGTTGTTCGCACCTTATTAAGTCTTCTATTCGTCCTAAATTTTGGGTTGAGGCATTACCTACCGCAGTTTACCTAATTAATAAACTGCCCTCTCAGGTCTTGAATTTTGATTCTCCTTATCTTCGTTTACACCATCAGCATCCTAGCTATCTTAATTTGCACACTTTTGGGTGTGTTTGTTTTGTTCATTTACCGCCTCATGAGCGACACTTTTTCCCTAGTTTGTTAAATGTGTTTTTATGGGTTATAGTATTTCTCACAAAGGCTATGTATGTTATGATCCTAGTTCTAACAAATTTCGTACTTCTTGTAATGTTGTTTTCTTTGAAAATCAATATTACTTTTCTACCCATGTTAAGTCCTTGCCTGAGCTTAGTGTTCTTCCTTGTTATAATGAATTGCCTCCTCTCCTGAATGGTTCAAACCCAGAATTACATATACTCGACGTTAACCAACTTTGCCCCCTCTCGAGTTTGATACTTCCTCCACACCTAATACAATGCAATCTGCGCCCCCTAAGCATGACATGGCTCCTACACCTAGTCCTCGACGCTCTACACAAGTATCACACCCTCCTGATTGGTATGGTTTTAATGCTACTTTAACTTCTATTCCTATTCCTACTTGTTTGAAACTGTCATCTTGATGTATCAGTATTGTTATGCACGCACATCTCTTATTCGTTTCCATGCTTTCCAAGAATAATAACATGAAAAACAATAGTGCACTAGATACATATATACCTTCACATTCTGACAACCAGCAGCCTGTGCAGCTTCTACTATAGCTTTTCCAACCGGATGAATAGTATTTGATTCCACGCCTGCAGCTAACTTCAAGAGTTCAACCTCAGACAACGTAGCATCTGGATTTAGTCTGCATCAAAGCATGGAAATTTGAACTTCAAATCCACAAAAGCAATCACAGTTAGCTAAAAACAACGTATCACCTTCAACAGCAGTATACAGCCAAAAACTGTTAAGGACCTAAATTAAAGATTTTGAAATTTAGTCTTTGAATCGGTCAACATGGTCAAATTAACGATAACCAAAGTAAGAAGTTCAAAGCACTAACTCTTTCTAATGTACATTAATAAAGAGTTGCATAAGTGAAAAATAAAGATTCCTGGATTACACAAATTGAACAGGAAAAAGTACTTTAAATGTGCACAATATTTAATGAGAAGTATTTCCAAGATCAACAAGTTTAAGCAGCCGAGTGACAGCATGCAGTTATTATGCAGATAGATTTATTCACCAAGGAACAAAGTACTTGCAAATGACATTTGATTTTTTAATGAACCGGTTGCAAGTGCTTAACAACAGCCACAGCTACTTGGATTACGATAAAAAACTGAATCTGCAGTCTGCTACATTTGGAAGCAAGATCACTAGAGGATTAAACCAGTAATTATATTAAAAAAAGAAAAAGAAAAAAGAAAAATCTGAAATTTATTTATTTATTTTCTTCCTAGATTGACATGGATAAGAATACTTAAGCGGAAAAACTGCTCATGCTTGTTAGGTCAAAACACATTTATCAATTAACACAATCTTGAGTTGAGTCAATAAATGTGATCGAGGTAAAAAAGAGAGACAATCCATAAATGCCGGGGATCTTACACGCTAACTGTGAAAAAGAAAAAAAAAATCACTCTCATAAATGTGAATTTGATAAGCAAACATCACAAGAAAATAATTTTGATCACCACAATCAGATAATCCCATGATTAAACACAACCTTGAGTTGAATCAATAAATATGATCAAAGTAAAAAAGAGACAGACAATCCGTTACATATTTTTCATGCCAGGACTCTTACATAATAACTGGTGAATCAGGAAAAAAAAAAACACTCTTGTAAATGTTAATTTGATAAGCAAGCATCACAAGAACAAAATATTGAGCACAAAAATCAGATAATCCCATGATTTAAAGAAAACTTCTCCCACAACTTAACTGTGAATCTGTAATTTTCATGCCTCCAAGTGGAACAACTTTCGTTACAGCAGGTCTGCCAATTGTTAGGGTTCCTGTTTTGTCAAACACAACAGAATTCACCATTGAGAACTTCTCCAGAACATTTCCTCCACGCAAAAGTAATCCTCTTGTTGCTCCCAACGAAGTTCCAACCTGAAAGAAGAAAAAATATTGAAGCCCATAATCAATCAAAGTCCGACAATTACATGTGGTAACATGATGAAACTGGAGTTCTTCAAGAAGGATATACCAGTACAGCAGTAGGTGTGGCCAGGCCAAGCGCACATGGACAAGCAACAACCTGCATTCAGGATACACGTGCTCACTATTGCATGGATTAAAACAGGCAGAGAAGAGAAGCATTCCTAGACCACAAAATCAATAAGAGATATAAAAATCCTTTTTATTCTAAAAAGGTAATCAACAAGATGTTTCTATGGAAACTCCTAGGTTGGAAGTTGAAATATAGGACAAGGTTTGCAGTCAAAATGTTGACACAAGTTGCACCAAACCTGGAATTGAGTTGCCACAGTGCTACAAATGTACCATGATATTTGACTTCCAAAGTGATTCTTTCTACAATCATGGCCATCAAATCATAATTTTATTTCATATAAAAGTTGAAAGCATGGTCCTTTGATCTTTTTGAAATCAAACCTTTGAATCTTTTGACCATCCTTGGCATCATTACAAAAAATGTCTCCATCAGCGAAACAAGGAACTCATTATGAGTAATGTCTTCTAGGTTTTTCAGTGGATAAAATACTATGCTCACACTATATGGCATGATGGATCATTGTTTTTATTTGAGGAAGATTGTTGTAACAAACATTCAGGATAAAAAATTTCAGACTCCAAGCATTTTCTTACTTTGATAGAGTTATGTACATGTCTGAATTAATGTCTGTTCAACCCTTAATAACCAACGCAACAATAAAATACAAGAAAGTGACTTGAGAAAATAAGACTAAGAGGAAACTGAAACCAATGGAAACCCAAAGAAAAGTGAAACAGAATTTGTTCAACCAAACAGAAAATAAGTATGACACAAGTGGGCCAAACATAGATAAGTATGTTATGTTGTATCCATGAGAAGAATGTTGTTAACACGAATACATATGATCTTTTCTAACACGGTTATTGTTTTAGGTTTACTGGAGAATTAGGTACCATACTGAGACTCATACCAAAACACTGCAAGAGAGTTGTAGAGCTAGAGAAATTGGATTTCCTTGGTTCAAAGCTGCAGGTAGAATGCGTGTCCCAAACATGCTCCAGAACACAAATGTAGCTGCTGAAATTGTCATCACCCCATAAGTAAAGTGCCCAGACACCTGATGAAACAAGAAAATAAAAGGAGAGTAAAGTTCTTATGAATGTCTACATGAACACAAACACATCTCAAATTCCTGTACACTTTTGGTACAAAAACTAAGGCAAGGATTGAGGGGGCAAAGAAGTGAGAAGTAAAAAAAAAACAATCACTACCAACAAATAGCTTAGAATTGGATAATAGTGGATGATTAATAGAAACACTGCATATAACCCAGTTTTAAAGATTTAAAACACTCGTATATATTGTTCTGACACAAGCATACATGTTTCGAAAACCAAGTTTGTTTTTGAGATCAGTTGACCACGTAGATCAACTTCCCTCCAAAATTGCAAAACATCTAGGCACGAGCTTGTTTGTCTCAGCTTCCCCAGAAACATTGAACACCATCATAACAAAATATACCAAATGTAATTGAAGAAGCAGAAAAGAAACCTTGTCAGCCAAGCGTTGTACTGGAGCTTCCCTGCTCTGTGCTTCTTCCACCAATCGAACAATGTCTCCCATGGCAGTCTCACCCCCTGGTCTTTTGACTTCAATTGTTAGAGTTCCATTGAGGTTTATACTTCCAGCTGATACTTGACTCTAGAGCATTCAAAAATACTCTGTAATTAGTAATATCAAAGCAGGTGCAACTGCTATAATTAATGTAGCACAGGATGGGTGCATTTCTGAAACAAATCATCATGCAAATATGCAGCACTGCTACATGATGCCGTCAGAGAATATTCATTGGTTGCATGTAACTGGAGAATAATACCCCAGGTAGTTTGGTTACTGGCAATGGCTCCCCTGTGAAACTCGACTCATCAATGGTGCTTCTACCAGCTGTGACTGTTCCATCTGCTGGAACACGATCCTAAAACAACACAAGAATGCATGTCAAGGGGATCATGTATACAAAATTTATGCAGCAGGTAACAAGTTTCTCAACCTCTGCAACATAATTGAGAAGCCCAAGGAGAAATGGGGAAAAAAGTAAGCAAAAAAGAAAGAAAGAAAGCCTATTGAAAAGCAAGACATTTGTCATAGAAATAGCATCTCACGAAGGCCAAATCTATAAAGAGCAGGTTATCAAACAAGACATTTAATGTGTGAACTCATAAAATGAGAAAATTAATATTAATATTAAAGGTGCTAGTGTTACATGAAGAAAAGAGACAGTCCTATACTTACACCAGGTAGGACAACAATTTTGTCTCCAACAGAGAGGCTGCTGCAAGGAACTTCAACAATTGAGCCCAGGTCTTTTGCATCACCATTGACCACAAGACGAGCTTTTGTAGGTAAAACACTTAGGAGTCCAGTCATATCACTGGTTGCTTTAATTTTAGCTCTCTGTTCAAGATTCCTTCCTAGCAAGACAAAAGCTATTAACATAATCGGTTCCTCAAAGAATGCCTTCCAACCCTGCTTCCAAAGAACCCATTGACAGGATTAAAGTGTCAGTAGATAATCTCTAAATAGACCAATCACCCATTTAAAATACAATAAGTAAGTTGTTTCTTAGAAAATAAAATAAATAATATGATCTTCAATTATGCACAGGAATAGTTAAATCAAAAGCTTCACAGAAGAATCACTTAATAAACAGATCCCATGACTGTTAAATCAAATAGTAGCAATATTTGCATCTACTCAAGTTCAGCGAATATGCCTGTTAAAAGTATTATGTAGTAGATTCATATGCACCAGTTAGGAGAACTCCAGAATAATATTGCAATCATGTACATTCTGTTATTCTTATTTTGGATCAACACACAAGTCATCAGGAACCTGATTTACATGGGTAAAGAAACAGTAAGTTATGAAGTGGAAACAATTTTTAAAGTTTTTTACACCATGGCATAAACCCAAATTCAAAAAAACATTCAAATTTGCAAAATGATAATGGTCGAGAATATTTCAAAACAATTTTAGGCAACTTTTTTCATGAAAAAAGAATTGTTCATCAAAGCTCATGTGTTGAGCTCCAGAACAAAATGGTATGGTTGAACAAAAAAATAAACACGTATTGGAAGTAGCTCGGGTATTACCTTTTACCAATCAAGTACCTAAATACCTTTGGGGTTAAACTGTTCCTATTGTTCATATCTCATAAATAGAATGCCTAATAAGATTTTACGCTTTGAAACACTTTCAACGTTTTTCACAAGTTTTATCCCACAAATCAGCTTTCCTTTTCTTTGCCACTAAAGATATTTGGTTGTACTGCTTTTATTCATATTCAAAGTCATAATCAAGGAAAGCTTGAACCCCGAGCCAAAAAAATGTGTTTTTGTTTGTTATGCTCTCACTCTAAAGGGAATAAATGTTTTGAACCCAACTCAACAGAAAAATGTTTGTAGCAATGGATGCTACTTTTTTTTAATTATATCCTTACTTCACGCCTCATCTTCAGAGAGAACCAAAACAAAGATTTGGTTATGTTTCATAATTTTTTTCATGCTAACAACTCATAATATAATTATTTAAATGTTTATAATCTTTCTTCAACTATGATCATTCAACCTGAAACACAAATTGCGAACCAAGTCCTTTAAATACTGAAAAGTCAGGTCTCCTATAATGTTTCATGATCCTAACAAAAGAGAAACTTTTCAGTATTTAAAGGACTTGGTTTGCAATTTGTGTTTCAGGTTGAATGATCATAGTTGAAGAAAGATTATAAACATTTAAATAATTATATTATGAGTTGTTAGCATGAAAAAAATTATGAAACATAACCAAATCTTTGTTTTGGTTCTCTCTGAAGATGAGGCGTGAAGTAAGGATATAATTAAAAAAAAGTAGCATCCATTGCTACAAACATTTTTCTGTTGAGTTGGGTTCAAAACATTTATTCCCTTTAGAGTGAGAGCATAACAAACAAAAACACATTTTTTTGGCTCGGGGTTCAAGCTTTCCTTGATTATGACTTTGAATATGAATAAAAGCAGTACAACCAAATATCTTTAGTGGCAAAGAAAAGGAAAGCTGATTTGTGGGATAAAACTTGTGAAAACTTTAAACCACAACATTAATACCATTGATGTTGTCTACTCACAACAGAGGACAACCCGAAAGAAAGATTCATCTAATCCCTTGCACTACCCAGAATCCATAAACCCCTCCAGGTAATATCCTCACTAAATCTATACCTCAAGATAAGCCTATTTCAACTTCGAGTTTTGAGTCTTTAGTTATGAACCAAAGTCTAGTTCTAATCATGAGTCCAGTGATTGTGATCTTCCCGTTGTTGTCTGTAAAGGTGTGGGGTCTTGCACCCAACATCCATTGTCCAATTATGTGTTGTATGAAAATCTCTCACATGTTTTTCGTGCTTTAATCTCACAATTGTCTTCTATGGAGATTCCTAATACTATACAGGATGCTCTAAAAGTTCCTGAATGGAAGGACGTTGTATTTGAGGAGATGAAAACTCTTGAAAAAAATAGCACATGGGAGTTAGTTAATCTACCAAGAAGAAAGACAATTGTAGGGTGTGGTGCAAATGGCTATTTACAGTTAAGTATAAATCAATATTACAATTAAGTATAAATCAAATGGCTCCCTAGAATGATATAAAGCTCAATTGGTTTCCAAAGGATTCACACAGACCTATGGAAAATTGCTCCAATCATAAAGCTCAACTCTGTAAGAGTTCTATTGTCAGTTGCAGTTAATTGTGACTACCTGCATTATTCAATGGGGACCTAGAGGAAGAAGTACACATGGATGCACCTCCAACATTTTGTGTAAATTTTGGCACAAATATGTGTAAAATGAATAATAAATCTTTATATGGGTTAAAACAATCACCAAACGCTTGGTTTGAAAAATTCAAAAAAATTCACTCAATTTGTTAAAAGTCAAGGGTATACTAGGACAAGGTGATCAAACAATGTGTATAAGACATTCACAAGATGGGAAGGGGAAGAGAGCAATATTGATTATGTATGTAGACGATATAATTCTTATTTGGGATGATGTTCTTGAGATGAACCGATTGAGATCTTCCCTCTCATCAACATTTGAGATTTAAGGATTTAGGGTCCCTCAAGTGTTTCCTTGGAATGGAGATTGCTAGATCAAAGAAGGGGATTGTTGTCTCCTAACAGAAGTATGTCCTTGATCTTCTTAAGGAGTTTGGGTGGTTGTAGACCAGCAGACACTCCAATAGATCCCAATCAAAAACTTGGAGATGACATGGAAGGTAATCTAGTGAATACAGCATAGTATCAAAAATCGATGGAAAAAATGATTTACTTATCACATACACGACCCAATATTGCATTTGCTTTGAGCTTAGTAAGTCAGTTTATGCACTCAACTACACAACATCTTAAAGCAGTTTATCATTTTATCGGATTCTCAGATACTTGAAAAGTAAATCAGGCGAGAAGTAGTGTTGAGGTAGAATTTAGGGTTATGGCTAATGGAGTTTCTGAAATGTTATGGCTGGAGAGAATTCTTGAAGAGTTGCGAATGCCTGTGAATATGCCAATAAAGTTGTATTGTGACAACAAAGCTGTTATAAGTATTGCACATAATCCAGTACAACATGATCATTGTACAAGGCATGTAGAGATTGACAAACACTTCAAAAAAATAGATTGATAGTGGAGTTCGGTTCATGCATTTTGTTCCTACTACCCAACAAATAGTTGATATCTTCACCAAGGACTTTTTAGGCGTAGATTTGAGCTTTGTAAGCAAGTTGGGCATGATAAATATCTATGCCCCAACTTAGGAAGGGGTGCTAGATTTATAGGAAATAAAATAGGACATGATATTGAAAATAAAATATGGAATTACTGTTTCAGATTTTTTGGAGTTTATGTTTCCTTTTCGAGCCTAGAAATCTGCTCTTTATTTTTTGATTTCCTAATTTTGTGGCCTTCCTGCTTCCTCTGCTATATATCTTGTAACCAGAATTATTGAAAGAATAAGAAAGAAAATTCCTCTTCTTCCAAAAACCTACACAATAAAACTTCTAAAAGCCAAAGGAAATATCAAGGAAAAAGACAGGAAAAAAAAAAACCAAGCTGCATATACACTTCACACTTGCATGAAAAATTTTTACTTCCAGGTCACCTACTTAACACTGCAATTTAATTCTAGAAAAACACATGCAACGAATTTTATGTCATAAAGCACATAAAGCAAAAGCATAAGAAGTAACCAGCACAGCTACCGTTAAAGAAAAAAAGATAAACATTGAATCCCAAATGAAACTAGAAATGTATACGAATAGGAAATTTGACTCACCAGCTTTGGTATTAATGCAGCTAATGAGCTAACAGCAAATGAGGATAACGCCCCAAGACCTACTAAAGTGTTCATATTTGGAGCCCCCTTAGAAAGGCTTTTAACACCATCAAGAATAAGTTGACGCCCAGGACCAAGCAATGTAAACAAAGACAAAGACACATGGAATCCTACAGAATGAAACACATGGATCCATGGAGGCTTAGCGGCAAAAATATGAGAAACATGACCAAGGAGGCATACAGCACAGAGAGCACAAGAGACAGCAAGCTGATGACCTACAAAATAGAGCAATGAGCATGATTTCTTGATAGATGAATCATCAGCATATAAAGTTTTAACAAAATTTTTAATCTCTGCAGTAATGTGTATGAGGATATTTACTGCTTTCTTTTAGGCGATCACGCTTTTCATCCATTTTCTTTTCAAAAAATTTGAAGAAATTCTGCCTTCCAGCATCTGTACATAAACAACCATTCAAGCAGCAAGGATGTTAAGCGTATTCCACAACAAGGGTAGAAAAATGTTAAGCAAATGAATAACAAAACCAATCCTCATAATGGAGATTAAAGGCTGTCGAAATTAATAAGTCTATACATGAAGCTCTGAGTTGGCTTAAAAACTTGGTCACTTGAAAAATAGCAGCAATGTATGGAACTTGGAACTGGTTTCATCAGGCAACGAGGCAGAAAGTGTAGGATTCATTACTTATGAATAAAAAGATTTATCATGTGCCGTTTATTAATAAACTTATTAGCAAAAGAAAAACAAAAGCCCAAAAAAGGACTAGTGCACCCTGTACAAGCAAAGTATGAGCACCTACACTAAATTAAAAAATAATAATAATAACGAAGCAGATTCTTATCCTCAAGCATCAAAAGACAGTTGAAAGAATCCCCTAAAAAATCACATTACTGAATCTACAAACCCACAGAACAATTTAGTCAGTATCATTTTATACTTTACTAGTACTTCCTCATAAGGATATCCTCTCCAGAAGCTCTTGTATTTTTCTCTAACCCAAACCAGACACCCCTCTCAAATAAACTAGCATAAACTGAACTAGACCAAATGGTGAAAGAAACATTTCCCCTATTTCTCTGGCCACTGCACGATGACCAAGTAACTCATCAACTGATTCTACAGAATTATAAACGTACTACACCAATTCAGTATAAACTTTTTCATCTGTGAAAATTTTGCATATGCTGAAATATGAGAAGAGATCTTTGTCCACACCAAAAACAGAAATAGGAAAAGCAGTCTGCCATGCTAATCTTCCAATGGAACATACTGCCTTCATAAATACAATACACAGTGGTGAGATTGAACCTCAAAGCAACCATTTATTTTGTTAGGCCAATAATATAGCATATCTTCCCTGTGGCAGCACCACAGTGATAAATGGAAACGGAAGCATCCACCATTAGGTAAGACATGCTATATTATGAAGTATACTATTCTCTCAATTATCCTAAATAAATTTAACAAGGATATCAAATTTCCAAGCACTTTTACATGACATTTAAATGATAGCAAGAGAGTGGATGGGTCACAATGTCTATGAAATCTGTAATGTATAAACCAACAAATTAAAGGGTCTCTAAAAAATTACATAGTATTAGAGAAGAGAGAGATAAGAAACACTTAGCATCCTTATCTTGAGTTAAGAAGATGCAATCAACTAAAGAACCACATTAACATATCAATGGCCAAGAAGGTGCGGTCTTAAGATGAAACCGTTGTAGTGAAAAAAAAAAATTTATAGCTCCAAAACATCTAAACATCACAAGCAGAAAATCACAAGTTGTTTAAAGCTCAACTGAAGACGGGGTGAGGAAAATGTAGACATAGTGCTTAGTAGTTTGTTCAGATTTATATTCTAACTCTAGGAATCCATGCATTTGCTTACAGACTTTGTCTAGTGACTGTAAGAAAATACTGTTTGCAATCTCATTTTCTGGACATGCTCACAAAAATTCTCTGACTAGTAATCTATAATCCCCCTATTACAATAAAAATAAGCCATATCTAAATCAACAGTGGAAGTGAAAAGAGCGATTCAATACCCTAAACCAAAATTTTTACCATATTCAGCATTGACAACCATGAACAAATTATTTGTTTTTATTACCAGTCATAATCCAACTAGGCAGCATAATCAAACGAGATGATGTACTACTAAATCTTATTACTATACACAGATAATAAGTGCAAGGAAAACACTCCATGAACCTAGCAACCTAGACCACATTATCAAAAACAAACAATGAAGGGGAATTCAATGAGTTCTTTACAAGGCTAAACTAAATTAAAAGTTATACTTCCATTGGCTACAATGTAAAACTGCACTTTTACAAACTATAAAACAACTAACTAGGCCAATGAAAGGCTGATGCCTGGCATTTAACATTGCTGAATAGCTACAAAAAAGCATATTCATCAACTGAAAACATTTACGAGATGTCTGCTTTTATGAAAATTTGTTCAAAGTTCTTAAAAAGGTAATATGAACAAAGATGGTTGCTTGCCTACTGCGTCTTAAAATTGGTTTTGGTATATTTATGTTCTAAATAACCCAATGGAAATTGTTTTTTCAGTGACTCCAAAGGTGCTTCCAGAGAAGTGATAATAAAAACAAGTTTTTGAAAGCAAAGAGAAGAAAAGATTATTCAAAAGATTGTTTTGTGTTTCATTAGCATGATTAGGAATACAAAAAACTGAAATAGAACAAAATATGGCCACAATATTCTGTACCGATAGACATCTAAGAGTTGTGGTGGCATATAGAATCAGGCAGATAAACTTTCTGACAAAGTAAAAAATCATATAATGAACGTGAACGAAGTTCCCAGATACACAACTAATGCTTTGCAAGATACAAGAAGAATTGTATCAGACTTTGCAAAGTAACAAAAATACAAGGCAGTGAACTTTCCCTCTAATTATGTAAAATACAGTAATACACCATGTTCCCAGAATAGCACACATGATCACTGCAATGTCACTTTCTCTTGCACGTGAATACAATCAACCTTTATAAATGAATATCCAAGTCTCTCGATGTTAGTTAAATCAATGACAAATTCAGATTGTGCAATAACAAATCCTCCAAAACAAATGGCTCCCAAGCACCAGGATTTTTCTCTCTTCAACCAATCCACCACAAGCTGTTGAGATTTACCTATTGGAAGGGAGAAATCATAATATTAATTAATACTTCTATAAGTGTCCTTTCTAATCCAATATAATGGAGAAGATTTTTGTAAGATTCTTCTGAAGCAAGCAAGTCACCATGAAATTGAAACTTGATGAATTAGTGACATACCATAAAGAATTATGGTCGCTCCTCACAAGAAATCTTTAGCATTTCTACATTGAAATATCTCCTTCGGTAGCTCCCTGACCTGCCACTAGCCCACCAAACTTCACATAAATCATACTGAAACTCTGGAAGCATGGGAGTGTCACTCTGCGTTAAGATTTCAGGGTCTTCCTGCATTATTTAGGCATCCTCTCGCTGGTATGGTAAGTTTAGTCCTATATCAGTTTGGGAAGCTACTTTAAAATGCTTGGTCTGGTTTTTATCGACCAAATGGACAATTGGCTGTTTCAAAGAGTGGAATATTCAGTGTTCACTTTTTTGCACGTTATCCACAAGCAAGAAAGACTAATTTAATATTACTTCTTGCTTGATTTCTTGATTATTATTTTTTTGTGTTCTCTTGTTTTTCCTGTCAAAGGCAATCAATCTCTCATTTGTTATCTTGAGCACTTGGGTGATACCAAAGTATTAGAATCTCAAACGCCATATGCAAGCATGTGAGAAATACCGCAAAATTAAAGTAACATCAATAATCTAATAGTGACAGCGCTGATTAATTTGTAACAATCACGGAATGCACGAAAGGGGCAAAGTAAATATATTCAATAGCTCATTACACATTTCAACTAGAGGGAGGAGTCTAATCACAACAATAATGATGATGACCACTACAATGATGGTGATGTGACGGTTTACCTCGAAGGTTAGACATGAAACCACAACTGGTCAGATGCTTTGCAAGTGCCTCACCGAGCTCTTTCTGCCAGTTGGGTACAACTTTTGCTTCAGATACTGGCCACACTATTGCAGTCTCTGTTGCGAGATTGACACTAGCAGAAGATACTTGCGGCTGTCCATCAAAAGAACATAGATGATTATTAAAGAAAACAAATTGGAAGCAGAAAGGGGATGCACTGATTCTTTTTGTGCTTCGTGTCTCAAATATTTCATAAATTAAGGATAATTCTGCCAAACTTCTTAAGAACCATCACTAAAAAGACTTCTCCAACTGAGCTTTTTACTCACATTCCTAAGTTTTGTTTTGTAAGACAAGCAAATGAAGCAACAAAAAAATAATTTCATTGTCCAAAGAAAAAATCAAAGAAAAGAAAATGGAATCTTACTTGACTTTCAAGTATTCTTTTGACACTAGCTGCACATCCCCCACACGTCATTCCCTGCCAGCACAGCAATGGTGTTTTAGCTTTTCTTTTCTTTTCCTTTTCCCCCCCAAGAATCGTAAAATAGTAATGATTATTTAATATAAAAAGCAAAACCAGAGTTTGTTTTAGACTTCTTACTCCAACATCAAGTATGATAACATCCGGCGACAGCGCCGAAACCTCCTCCGCGCCCACCGCTCCCGCAACCGAGTTCGACTCCGCGTCACCACCGTCCGATCCACCACCTCCTCCGCCGCTGCCAAACTCGCCTCCACCTCCGCCTCCGCCGCCGCCGCCGGACGAGGTCCCGAAGGACGCCGCGGAGCTGGAAACGCATTCCAAACGGCGGCGTAGCAGCGGGACCACCGTGCACAGAAAAGGAGAAGAAGCAAGGGCGTCGTTGTTGTGCGAGCAGATGGAACTGAGTCGGAGAGTGCCGCGTTGAGACGAGGAGTGGCGGAGAAAGGAACGAGCATTGTGAGTGATGAAATGACGGTTGACTTTGGATAAGGTGAAGAGAGGCAATGCCGTAGCCGAGATAGCCAATGCAGAGTCCATTTTTGAACAAAATCTCTCTTCAGTCTTCTCTAACCCTCTCTCTATAATCTATATCTATGGATTACAGCTAGCGCTCTCTGCACGTTTATTTCATTCATCTGGATTTGGACACGAGGCGATGCAGCCAGCACATTTTGACTGAAGTGGGAGTCTGGTCAAGATAGTATTGGTTGGTGTCTTTTTATTTATTAGCACGTGTACATCCTTATTTATTATCAAAATAGGCTGGATTATTAATTAATTCTTAGTATTTATTCTCAGAAAAAAAAAAAAACAAGGTTTTGGGTTACCGTCCATGCTCGTCCTTTTGTGTTTAATTATATAATTCTCTTTCTAAAATTAAAATAATAATGTTCAATATTACACGTAAGTCGACGTAATAGCTTCAAAAAAAAATTAAAAAAGAAGTAAAATTAAAATTCATTAAAATTAAATTAAATAAAAAAAAAACTAAATAACATGTCAACACACTCTTATGTAGTATTTGGTATATTAAATAATATTAAGTGAATTGAATTGAATTTAATTTGGCTTCGCTGGTCTTATATTTAGACTAAACTTGACAATTTATTATATTATTGTGTTTTATAGCTTTTGGACTAGATATAACATCATATTATAATAAACTCATGTCTTGTCTAGTGCTTGAAATGTAAATTACAACAAGTATTTTAATCTAAAAATATTTTTTATTTTATTTTAATGGATAAATATATTTTTTAAAAAAATCATTATCAGTGTTTATTTAAATATTATTTTATTTTGAATAAAATCTAAAAAAAATATTAATTAACACTTATGTTAATAATTAATTAACTAATTAAAAAAAAACCTCGTGTCTCATTTCTTCTCAGCCAAACGTCACCAAAATGAGAGTAAATAGGACAATAATGACTCTGTCTAGACTGCCTTTGACAGCACCCACTACATAATTGATTATTATTTTAACAATAACAGCGAAACAACTAGCACCCACATGGGATAAATTAGTTTTTTAAAAATAAAATAAAGGGAAACTGTAAATTTTGAAGGAGCAAGAAAAGGAAGTGGAGGAGCAAAGGAGGAGACTTTTGGCTAAAGCTTTGCTTAAGACAGCACTAGAGAGCCCTGGTGAGGAGGATGAGGATGAGGAGATCGGAAAGGAAGATCAGAACTCGCTTTTGGTCGGGATTATTGGTCCTCCAAATGTTGGGAAGTTTGCCTTTACTAATTTTGGATGTTTCTATCTCTACTGGCTCATCCTCTCTCTCTCTCTCTCTCTCTCTCTCTCTCTCTCCATCGTGAGCTTGGGGAACTGTAGGAGAGTTGATGGCTGGTCTGTTGGTGGTTACTGGCGAGAGCTTTGTTGTTGAAAAAGAAAAAAATTTGAAACGCAAAAAAAAATACACATGCTATATAATAAAAGAGGTTTTTTTATTATTATTGTTCAACTCTTCATTGGATTAGAGTTGTATTTTTTTTTTAATTTGATTCTTAAATTTTAAATTTTTATTATGTGTCATTTAGTTCTTTTATATCTAAATTAATATCTAATTACATTTTAAAAAAAATAGAAAGTTGAACTGAAAAATATGGGACTAAAGTGAAAAGATCGGGTAAAATAGATAGCAGATTTGAAATCTATTTTAAAATTTTATTCCAGTCCCTTATTTTTTAAGCTATTAGATAACCGGTCCATGTAATTTTCAAAATATAATTTTGATATCAAACCTTATTTTCCAATCCTTTTTTAGGTAGGAGGAGAAAAAGAGTCATTGGACTGGA
The DNA here is from genome assembly GCF_000002775.5 of Populus trichocarpa. Classification (NCBI taxonomy): domain Eukaryota; kingdom Viridiplantae; phylum Streptophyta; class Magnoliopsida; order Malpighiales; family Salicaceae; genus Populus; species Populus trichocarpa. The sequence continues at coordinate 20,876,972 of NC_037285.2, read as the reverse complement.
TTCTAATGTAGAGAGAAAAATTTGTTGTTAGTGTCTATTCATGCCACTAAAACAGTCAATTTTTATGTCAATGTTTCCATAAGATGAAAAGAGTTCATAATAGGTTGTTTTTACCTTGAATGTGTCTAAAAACATATATGAGCCCGGGAATATTTTGGATTTCGGGTTGGTTTTTTACGTTTTTGAAGGTCATAGGTTGGTTTAACAAGGTTTTTTAAGTACTTTCTAAGTGCTTTGGGTTGAAAATGGGTTTATTTGTCAAAAAATCTATGACTTTATTTTTGCGACAACCACAACGGTTGGATTCTAGGGATTCTCAAATGACGCATTATTTTTTTAAAATGATTAAAGCAGACAATATGTCGTCCGCCTCATTAAATCTTTTTTTAAAAAATAAAAGTCTACACGCTTGTGTCTGACCCTATTAACCCGCGCATACGTCATTGCTAGATGGACCGATCATTAGACCTAACTTACTAGACTCAACTACATTTGGCCTAATTCTACTCTTTTAAAGAAAATTATTTTTTTAATTAAAGCCTTATTTTATATGTATTTATTAACTAATTTCTTGGTATATGATTTAATTAATATATTTCTCTGTGATTTTTTCACTTAGTTAACCTATTTTAAAAAAAAATAATTTTTTTATAAGATTTTTAATATGTGCAGCCTTGCATAACATTTTTTTCTTTTATTTTATTCAATAAATTTTAAGTGTGTGTCGATTTCTATTACAAATTTATTTTGACAAACAAATTCATTAAACACAACCGGGTAAATTACCCATGTTGCGATATTAATATCTTGATCTAGATTTGCCTCCTAGTTTTTTTAATCTCATTTTTGTTTGTTGATGAGGATTTGTTTTCCATTTCTTTACGTAATGATTATTAATTTGTTTAGTTAAATGCATACATAAGTTTTTTTATTTACATCTAGTTAAAACACGTTGAAAAAATTAACATGTTTAATTTTTTTTAATTATGTTTTGATGTTTTAGATTTGATTTTTATTCTTATTCTTATTCTTATGATTTTTTTTCATTGATCCTTTTATAAAAGTTTCATTGTTTTTAATTTTATCATTCAATCCAACTTTATAGTGTTTTTTTTCATTTCGGTCTTCATTCTTTTTATTTTTATCCTTTTATTAATATTTTTATTTTTTTCAATTTAACTCTCAAATTGAAAATCACAACTTTATGCAAAGAATTGTATAAGCTTTTTTCTATTCCTTTTTGGTTGAATAAAAATTTCTCCTATAGAATACTTTTTGATAATTGTCCACCGGTGCACCAAATAATTTCATTAAAAAAATTATATCTATTAAGAAAATTATGTTATTCACAAATCAACTCATTCAATAAGTTAATGTTATCAAGGCTAATGAGATCTAAAACATCTTATGTTTTGCTTAAATTCCTACAAAGTAAAAACATAAAAGGAAACAACATGAATATAAACTAGAAATATTAGTGATAAATTTAATTTTTTAAAATCATACCAATATTAATAAAAATAGTAACAATCATTTTTATTAATATGATAATATTAATATTATATCTTTGTTGAATCCTTAAATTATAACAAATAAAAACCAAATTACTTAGTCTATTGTGCTCTAGCCTATTTAGCCTTTTAGAATGAATGAACTCAAATATACCCTAATTTTTCTCACGCCTAATTGTATTACAACATTGACTAAAAACTTGAATTGCAAACTTTTGAACTTCTAGATTATCATTAACAAATTACTCTCACCATGCAACTAGTTAAAATAAAAATTCAATAAATTAGATATTATAAATAAAAAAAAACAACATTTATATTTAAAAAATACAAGCAATTAAAGTTTTTACCCAAATTTAACTTCTTTCATTCCAAAATCACACTTTAATTTAAAAAGTTCCTATAATTATGATTTAAGTACTCTTATGATATAAACTATCAAAATAAGGATAGAGTTAAAGAGAATTTACTTTCAATCCCCGACACTTTAATTGAGAGATGTTAAACACTTTGTAGTCCAATAACTAGCTTTGATACCCGCGCGATGCTGCGGGCGTTTTAAGTGAAATTTAATTTTAATTATTATGATAAACATTTATAAATTAATCAGGAAGCTTAGAGAGCAAAAGACATGACATTCATAAAGTTAGTTGCAAAAGCTAAGTAAAGATAATTAAATCCAAGTATAACAAAAGTACGTAGAGTTAAATATTTTATGCTTTATACATATAGATAGAGAAGTGGATGTCAATGAGCGGCAGGTTGTATTAACAAAGCACATGATGAAGACGTCCAATCAGCTTTTGATGTTAGATAAGAAAGCATTGATTAACTGAATGCTAGTTTTTTTCCTACAACAAAAGATAAGTATAACTGTAAGCTATAAATTTTTCATAAAGCAATAAATTAGAAATGAGAAATAAAGACGTAATTGTTGCTGAGTATATGAGTTCATAAAGAAAGGAAGGCAATTAGAAAGTGAGAATGATATAGTTGATTGTGATTGAATTATTTTTTGTTAAATAAAAAGGTGGTGAAGCAGTACAGAGAACTAAATGATATTGTAGATGCAAACCTTTTCAGATGATGAAATGGAGAGGCGTTGCTTTTGTGGAAGTGCTGGTGCAGGACCGACATCATGTTCGCAGAGATGTTCCTTTGACGAGTCTGCATAATCTTTCAAGGATTGTTGCTGAGTATATGAGTTCATAAAAAAGGGAAGGCAATTAGAAAGTGAGAGTGATATAACTGATTGTGATTGAATTAATTTTTGTTAAACAAAGAGGTGGCGGAGCAGTACAGAGAACTAAATGATATTGTAGATGCAAACCTTTTCAGGTGATGAAATAGAGAGGCATTGCTTCTTTGGAAGTGCTGGTGCAGGACCGACATCATGTTCGCAGAGATGTTCCTTTAATGAGTCTACATAATCTTTCAAGGGTCTTGGCTAGGAAAGTTGGGTGCTGAATCATATATTAAAAGGAAGTACTTAAGCAATGGCAAGTGTAAACAATAGGAATGAAAGGCAAAACCATTTATTTATTAGTAGAAAACTCAAGTAATAATTGTCATAGGAATGAATATAGAGTAATGAGATAGTGGTGTCAATCAACCCAACATCTTGAAATCAGAAAATAACAATTAAAAAAATAATATGGTTGAAAAAGGATTCCACAGGATGACATTTGGATGCTGAATAACATATTAAGAATGAAAGGGAAAACCATTTATATATTCACGGAACAATCAAACAATAATTGTTAAAGGAATGTACATGGAGTAAACGAGACAGTGGCTTTAGCTAGTGCATCATTTTTGTATTGGGAAATAACAAATAAAACTTTATCATGGTTGAAGCAACATCCCGTAGGATGAGAAATTTATGGCACAATACATGGAATATTGTTTATGTATGAGCAAGCGAACCAAACCTGTCGTATGGCCTAGCATCAGTGAAGATTAATGCTCTTTTTGACTGGGGATGACAGCTGTCATGGAACGTGTCTTTTTGCTAAGAGGTGTGCTGCTGTGAAGTTGGAGTTTGAATTTGAGACTGATCGACACTCGAGGGATTTGCTAAGTTTGGTGTTGGAGGGGTGACAGGTATGGAACTTCTAGCATCCGTGGTTATCGGGCTTGTTGTGTCAGCAACTTTAATGGGGCTAGTCGGGTCAAGATATGCTTCAGTTGCAATGTCATCAAAGATGTTGCAAACATATATTTCACATCTGTTGAGTACAGATTTGTAGACTCCAAATCGAAGTTGAAATATTTTTGTTTTGTTTAATTTCTCAATTATTTGAGGTGAAACAATAAATGGGTCAGTGAATTTTTTGTCGAACACCAAATGATGAGCTAAAGCATTGAAAAAATACTCAGTTGTCTTGCCAGAGAGAAGAAAGTCTGTGACATCTTGACCATCGCTGACGATGCAATTAATTCTCAACCTAAAAGAGATTAAAAAGTGTTTTAGTTACCAACGAAACAAAAGCACGGGAAAAATCGCTTAAAACTTTTGAAAATGCAAAGTTGTCTTGGTATGTATGGTAGTTGAACCATGGAATTGGTGCAGAGGTTGGATAGTCATGCTCCATGCATCGCAAATTATTAAGGAGTCCAGAGAGTGGCTTGTTACAATCTGGACAGCTCTCGCATCACCATCTCTTGAAGAGATCATAATCCACTATGAAAGCTTTGCATGTAAATCTTTCATTCTGCACCTGCCAAGTAAAGTAGAAAGTCATACAATTTTATTTTTTATAAAAATGATTGTAATCATAATGATAGTATTTAGTTGGAGGACTATTAGCAAATCGAATGAATAGAAATTAAAACTTATCTATATGTATACATGGTAAGTTAACGAATATATTACCATGAAGAATTTTTTTTCCAAGCAATAAATCAACAACATGAGGCAATCACATTAACTTAATTTTCATATGTAAGGTCGTATTAAGTCATTTATAAGTCATTTTTGTCCTAGAAATAATTAAACAGCTTTGTTTTGCTTCTAATAAGAAATATTTAAAAACAAATATAATAGATACCTTATGCTCGAATGGGTCCATACATAGGATCTCTCTGATTGTTCTCTTAGTTTCATTTATTTGAGTTTCTAATGATAGAACAGCTCGTGATGATGGAGGTAGCTAGTGCAAGTGAACAGGCATTTGACCATAGCTACGTAAAGATAAAGAAAAAACCGTTGAGAATTAATTTAAATATTAATACATAAATTGGATTTGAATAAATGTAAAAGGTTCGAAGAATATAGAAGTTTACTAATGTTTGTATGCTAATAACTCTGGTATGTCTGGGTTAAAATACCAAAGTGAAGCTGCGGTGCCAATCAGATTTGCAGATCTTATAAAGAATGCAACAAATACATATTTACTGGTGTATATTTAATGTCAGAAGGTTATGAAATTTTAATTGAAAAGTTAAGAAAATAGAATCATGGTAGATTTTATCATAGAATCAAGTATACCTCTAAATTTAGAGACACGAAAACCAGTAAAAGCAACGATTACTGGAGAATCTTGTTTTGCCAAAGAAGCCTAGTCAAAGCTTCGAGCAATGTCACCCCATAAAGTAATGTGAAGCTCCTCGTCTCTAAACGAAATAAAAGTATATTAGACTAATGCCAAGAGGAATTGAATCTAATAAATAATTTTAATTTATTATCAACCGTATATTTTCAAGAATGAACTCCATCTTGTCCTCAAGTGTTTGCCCTCGAACCAAAATCTTCTCAATCGGTTGTATTGCTTTTAGTCTACCAAGAACATCTACATAACTCATTGAATAATTATGTTAGCCAAATGAAAAAATTATGCATGATACAGTTTGCTACAGAAGGGTAACAATGAAGAACACTTGTGAGAAGTCGTGATTCTTTTCCTTTGTTAAAGACATGTGTGAAATCAGTGAAATTAAAGTAATATCGTGGAATGGAAAGTGGGAGAGAATCAAGACGAGTGACTTTGGTGTCAGACTTAAGATCAATAACAGCTTCATGGCTAACAACAGTATTTATGTATTGATTTTCAAAGGTGTAGAAGTTTTTAACTTCATAATAGCCACCCTTAGTAATGATTGAAGCAAAATGTGCAGTATCTCTAAATTTGGTTGATCCTTGTATTGCATTACCCTTGCTAAAAAAAAGGCAATAATTGGTGTTAATGCATAATGGTGAGGTAAAAATATGTAGAATGATGGATGAGCAGAAAAAGTAATCTTGAGCATGGTAAAATCATAGCCTTTGGTTTTTAGGTGACATTGATAAAATCATCTTCCTCTTTGATAGCATGTATGTATATGTTATTATTAAGAATGTGTTTTGTTAATGTAGACAACAATTGTTGGTTGTTCTTGGTTATAATCTTAAAAAAAGAATGAAGAGGTTTTTCGCATTGCAGCATCCTCTATCTGTAAATTTAGCTCAATGGCTTGCCTGCATAATTATCTTACGGTAACAATTGTAAACCGTCATTATTAATTAATGAATTATTCTTAGCATCTCTACATAGTTATGGTCTGTTTATTAAGTTTGAACATACTATAAAAATAGCAAAAACATTTGGGTGGCAAATTAAATAATGGAGCAAATTCGGAACTACATTATGTAAGTATTTGAACATAATTATGCTGAGGGGATTGATTCCATTTGAAATTTTCTAAAAGCTTGATACATCCATTACTTTTAAAAGATGCAGCTTAAAAAATAGAATGTAAGCAGAGGCAAGAATTTGAATAAGACAATAATAAAGGTTATATTAGTAGATATGTTACATACCTAGCGATCAACAAATAGACAATTGAAGTTGGTTGCTTGTTCATTTTGTTTTGGAATCCAAACACGACATACCTGAACTCGGATTAAAGGGTAGAAAACATATTTTTTTAATATTCTGCAAATAAATAGCCATTACTCTGCATAAAAAAAAAGCAAGCAAAAACTGAACAAATAAGCGAATAGCTAAACACGAGATTAAAATATAAAGACAATAGTAGACCTAAATAGACCCTGAATCCCTAAATATAAAGACAACATGGTAGAAAAGTGTCATCATAAAAGCATAAATCCCATGTAATTTCCTGAAATGTCATTCATACCATTAATACATGTATGGTAGTTGCTTATATCTATACATGTATGGCAGAGATGAAATCAGTATACAAAATAAATAAATGGTTAAAAACAACAAAATTCAAGAATTAGCCTAATAGATCTTTAGACCTATGTAGGGAAACACTATAGCAATCCACAATGTTTTGTGAGGAAATCTACAGTTGTAATTGTCAACCAGCTCAATATATAAAAAAAAATTGACAAAGATAATTTTGGAAAAAATCATAAAAAAAAAAAAACATAAAAACCATATGGAAAAACACTGTAGCAATCCATAATGTTTGAAAGGAAAAAACTATAAAGCTAAATTCTTAACCATCTCAATATTAAAAAAATAAATTTGACAAAGATAATTTCAGGAAAAAAAAACATGTGTAAAAACATTGTAGCAAAACAAAAACTATGTGGAGAAACACTGTAGCAATCAACAATGTTTCAAAACGATTTGTATGGCTACCCATTACGGGAAAAAAAAAAGAAGCAACCTTTGCTCATTAAGTGGTCTTTCAGACTAATTTTTTCAACCATTTACCTGGCCATCCATTACAGGCACACAAAAAAAACCTTTACTTATTAAGTTTTGTTTTGACAATATAAACACTGTTTTTGTACATCAAAAAGGAAAAAAAACTAAGAGACATCAAATTCTCTTATTTGCTTGGAAAGGAAAGAGAATGGATCTCAAATGCATGAAAAAAATACACACAACAGGGTTAGCTGAAGGAACTATCGGATCCTAGAATTAAACTTATCAAACTAATTTTTCATTGATGTATTATTTCATCAAAAACCTTGTAAGGAAATTAGAGAAAATAGATGACATGGAATCTTATAATGAAACAATGAGTGTTTACTATCAATGATGGTCAATTTGCAGACCAATTAGAGAAAGAGAGTTAAACGCTAAGGTAAACTAAAAGATGAGCATCACCAATTAAAGTCCGTGAAGTGCACTGAGAGGGAAGAAATTATAGACCATAATGATAGCCAGTCAAGCAACAAAAAAGCCTTGTTGTCAAGCAAAAAATACTTACATGAAGTAGCAAAAGTAGGCAGCAAAGTTGTTGCTCCAAAGCAAGAAAATAAACAGCAGACGAAGTGAAAGACTACCCTGAAAAAACATGCAAAGACCTCATGAAAAACAGGAAAGAATGACAAATTATGGCTGGCATGCACTGAAAAAAATAAGTAACAATTTAAATATATGATAGTTCAAATGCAATTGAAGTTCAATTTATTTTGATGTTGCAAGAAGATTCATAGATGTTCAAGCTTGTGACTAGAAAATCTTAAAATAAAAAAGGTACAACAACGAATAAAAAGATTACCTTTTGGTAATAATTGAATGATATTTTTGTAAACAATGTTTTTGGCATAACATGATGGTTTTCCTTCATGATCGAAGGAAATGATTTTAAGCCCATTCTTTGATGTAACTCTTGATAAAGCAACGTATAATTGACCATGACTGAAACCTTGTTCTTTCAAGAAGACACCAACAATCTTAAGTGATTGTCCTTGGCTTTTTTTAATAGTCATAGCATAGCAAGGCCTAACAGGAAACTGTCTTCGTTTGATTGTGAAGGGGCATTTTTTTATCATTAACTGGAAAGACAATTCGTGGAATAAAAACTCGATCTCCAATGTTAGAACCAATAATAATTTGGGCTTCATTAATTCGCTCGGTAAGCTGTGTAACAATAAGCCTTGTCCCATTACATAAACCAGCAAAAAGGACTAAGGTTTCGAAGTAACATAATTGGTGTGCCAATTTTCAAAGAAATATTATGCTGGGGCACACCATTAAAGTCAAGCTGGTTGATAAATTCAATTGGATACAATAAATCTATGTTGTCAATGTCGCTAGAAGTTGTTTCAATAGAATCACAACTAAGAAAGTTGTATTTATGACCAGGTATAATATCAAGGATAAAATTATTAATCTCAGAAACAATTAGGTTCTTTGGTGTAACAATTGCCCTCTCTTTAAAATAGAATGGGTCAAGATGAGCCCTTTCAATGTTAGGATATATGGCAGAGACAATAGTTGCAATTGGACAATCAATTATTATTTGAACTTGAAGTTCACATGGGATTTTGATAAATGTTGCATCTTGATCATCTGGAACAGCCAAATCACATAGTTGTCCTTCACCAATTAAAATGATCCACTTTGCAAACTGTCTAAGTTCTTCCTTTTGATCTGGGCTTAAACCATCAGCTGATAGTCGTGTATTTTGATTCAAAGTGAGGAATGTGAATGTAGACCAAAGCGATGAGCTACTAAAAGAAGCATTAATTATTTCTTCCTTTGTTCCTCCAGGTATAACAGGAAGAATTTGTCGGAAATCCCCACCTAATAAGACGGACTTACCACCGAATGGATTGTTGAGTTGTCTCCCATCTGGTGTTTTAAGAACATCCTGTATAGACCTGTCTAAAGCTTTAAAACAGAATCTATTATTCATCAGAGCCTCATCCCAAACAATGAGTGATGTCATCTCCAGTAGTCGTGAAAAGTGAGTGTTGTGTTTAATCTCACACGTTGAATTCTCATTAACTTCTAATGGAATTTTAAATCTAGAATGGGTTGTTTGTCCTCTAGGTAATAGAAGAGAAGCTATTCCGGATGAGGCAACAACAAGCACAATTAAACCTTCAGATCTAACCCGATTAATAATTGTATGCCATAAAAAAGTATTTCTTGTCCCACCATGACCATGAACAAATATGAGCGCTTGTTTGTTTTATAGTATAGATGTAATAACAGAGTCATAAATGTTTCTTTGACATGGGTTAAGATGTGGCATAGCCAATGGATGGTTATTTCTAAGCTCAACAAGATCATAGTCAAGCTCTTCCTTTAAAAACTTGTTCCTGACCTCATCCATTAGTCGACCATTTGGCATTGAAAGTTTATGATCTTTCAATGATGTTGCGGAAACATTTAAAAGTTGTTCGAGTTCTTATAATACATAGTTTTTAAGTTCGTCGTTAGACAAACGAAGGTTCAATATTGAAAAATAAGATCTTAGGCGGTATTCAATGTCATCGTGCATGGAATACCAAAATTGATCGAAAAGACTATTCGGATCAGCAACCTCGCAAAACATAATAATATTAACAAAACGTTGCCTTAGTTGTGGAGAAGAAGCTGTTGGAATAGCTTCACCAAACGCATCTGACCATTCTCTATCATCTCCTAACAGCCCCAAAGCCTTGCATGTAAGTTGAAAAGTTGGAAACACTGTGCCAAAGATTTGTCGCAAGTCTTCAAAGCTTTTTGCTCCTTTAACATGGTTAAACAACATTCTGAGAAAATATAACTCCCCAGCAGCAGGATGGACATACACAATGCGACCAAGGAAAAATCCACGTGATCTAATAATCCATTCTTTTTGCCTAGCATCCCAAACATATTTGCTTGGAAACTGTGAGTAATACAGATCTCGTGCATCGACATCAACTCTGTTACGCTCAAACCACTATGTGAGCATTGTCTTATTAATCCCAGGCCTTCTAAGAACTGATGGTAAGGATTCATTACCTGAAAAAAAAAACACATGGTGTTGTAATGGTAGATGGACCTGAAATCTTTCAACAACTGGGCTCCTTAAATGGATTAGGAATTGGAATAACCATCATACTGCCTTATATGGACAAATGAATCTACAATTTAGATAAGCTTGTATTTCATCATTAGTCTCTTTTTTCATAACCATTCTGCATCGATCAGCTCCTTTGCTAACATACTTAAAAAGATACTTGATAAGCATGGATTGACAACAAATTTTAACATTAATGTGTGCATTGTATCGGAGCAAAAGTTCTTTGTTGTATGGGACAACATGATAATTTGAGAGAGAAATGTCAGTTTTAATAACGTGACCCATAAGCGTCGTTTATAGTAAACAAAGCCATTCTCATCAAAGACAGTTGCATCCTTTTTTTTTTTTGGAAATCGTTTGGAACATTTATTCTTTTCCATACATTGAGCCTTTGGATTTGCAGCGCCGCATCGACCATGCATCATAAATTTTGAAACTATTTCATAGCAAACAGGATCTTGATTCTTGTCAAGTATCTCAGCTAAAATAACAAAGTCAACATCCTCGAGTGAATGAAATTTGAACTCTGGAGCTAGCTCGACTAATAAATGAGTATGCGGCAAGTCTCTTTTTTGGAACTCCACAGCGCAAACATCTAAAAAGAGAAAATGCAAGCAAAGAAGTAAAACAGGTTGCTTGCAAAAGAAAACTTGAAATTTAAGAAATAAAATAGAAATACTAGCAATTGTTCGTCCAAAATGTTTTCCGAATTTGATGAATGACATCATATCAATTAGCTTTGAATGAAATACCCTTGCGATAATGTCAGGCTTGTCCTCAGGCTAATAGTTTCTTGTTTTCTTAATTTCTCGATGAATTTCAGGCCAATTAACATTGCAAGTGAATGTGATAAAAAGATCAGGATTTTCATAACACCTACATATGGCCATAACATCTTGGTAATTATTAATCATATACCGAGGGCTTCCAGTTAAAGAGGATGGAAGTATAATTTTCCCTGTAGTTGATCCTTCAACATCACCTCTAGCAATAACATCATATATTCCTTTGTAATGTTCACTTCTAAGATTTTCTTGGTTTGCACGTATAAAATCCAAACGATCCTCTTCAACATTAACGAATGCATCAACCAAAAATTATTGGTACAATTGCTCGCCTTTTATGAGAGTGCTTTCTTGTTTTTCTATTTCATGAATGAGATAGGCATAATAGGCTCTCATCGAAACCCTTTGCTTTTTTTTGGACGGCTGCTGCTCTTGATGAGCCAACGCAATAGCAGTGTGAAAACCATCCTCACCATATGGAAAAAGAAGTGGATAATGAAGGGCCATAAATTTTGGATGAAGCTTTGAGATCCTTTGAAGTGTTCCAGATGAACTTTCAATATTTATGTCTCGATTAGATCGGCAATGACCAATGTCCCCAACAACCAAACCACCAATGTCGTTTAAAGAAGGATCATCATAATGCCTTGAGTCATTATCTCTTTTACCAATTAACCAAAGCTTGAACTCTAGAATCTTGACATCACCAAACCTTTATCTAGCATGACGGAACAAACGAACCAATTCATTAGATGAATCAAGCATACTGATAAGACCAACAACAATCTCATTATCCAAGATTGAAGGAAAATTTCCATTGCAGAATGGTTGTAATCGGTTAGCAACCACATTATCTGTATAAAAAATATAGAGCTGTGCAAACTTGGGACCCCTATTATCCATGGGAAAAAGAGAACCCATAAGATGGTGACAATATCCATTGACCTTAAAGACATAAGATCCAGGTTGAGCATTAACAGAATGATCAATTACAGCCCCCATGGACGTGAAAGCGAACATTGAGTTATAAGCACGAATTTCGCGTCGAAACTTTTTGGATGATGAACCATTGTTTGGGTTGAGGAGGTTGTCAAGGTAGTTAGGTGTTTCTTGTGGAGCAGGAAGCACTACTTTTCTGTTATTACAACAAAGTGTAAAGCATGGGTTTGTTTTGGTTGAACACACCAAACGTTCTTGGAACCAAAAAAGAGCGCCACAATGCCTACACTTGTATGTTTTATCCCCAAAATCAGTGTATTCAATTAAATAACCTGTAAAAAATAAAGTTAAGATACTCAATGGACCGATATAAAAAAGGCAATGCATAAATAAAAAAAAATGGTTGGAAAAAGTACATGATCAAATCACATATGCTTTTTTTTTCTGATAGGACGATTGACTTATAGTAGATTGATGATTAAAGGCTTGTTCAGAGAGTCCTTGAGATTCATGATTTGAAATTACATCATTACAGTGAAATGGAACAAAAGTGCCAGACTGTGGAGGATCGGATAGCTTTGTTGCATTAATTTCATTAGTTTGAGTTTGCACAATGTTGTTTGATAAGAAGGTGGTGGTTTGTATATCTATGTGTTGGTGCGAACAGACCAAAGTCCGAACTCCTTGAGTATATTGTGGAGCAGATGTTGTATTTGAAGAGCTTGGGTTACCGGATAGAAATATTCTATCAACGGGAGTTTTATAGTCATTGAAAGTAAATTATGAGTATTGAGAAGATGCCACATAATCATCCGGTTGAACATGTTCGTGAGGACTTGTCATCTCGTTGCTCTAAATAAACCATGCAAACAAACATCAAGGCAAATGAAAAAAAAACACTAAAAAACCATGATCAGGACAGGATCATGGTTAAGTGAAAGAAAACATAGGGATAGAGAAAATCTTAATGACATACACTTTCTAAAGAAACCATGTAAACATAGGGATAATAAGCAATCAAAGAAAAAACATCCAGAAATTAAGTATTGGGCAAAGATTAACTGGTTTGCAAGGAAAAGGAACGACATTGGATTGAAATCCTTAATATGTCATGAGACATGACGATGGGTAAGCTTAGCTAAAACACTACTCCTGGTTTTAACTAAGTAAGGAATAAAAAACATAACTCCATAAAATTAACATGTTCAAGAAAGGATGAAAATATAACAATAAAAGATCAAGCAACTATAAAAGAACATTACGTGTTGTTAAACATTGAAATACCATAACCATGATTAAGCATGCAAGGAAATGGAAATGCATAAAGCAAATAAGAGAGAGGCACGAAACAAACTTGAGAAAATGTTGACGATAAATAAAAGTGACCTCTTCAAAACACCTAAAAACAACGTAAAATTTTGATTAATATGTACAAGGATAAAAACAAATAGACGTGGGGCATAAGACTTGGAAAATTAGGCATGAAAGAACAAACAAAAATAAAAATAAAAGATGAGCCAACATATTCAGGTGAAAGAAAAAAAACAAAAGTTATGTTGTATGCAAGGACAAAATGGAAAAGTAAGAAAACCAAAACAAAATCGTATAAGCTGCAAAGAATAAGGGCAATAATTTTTGTAATTTTTTTTAATGAGAGTGTCTTGTGTTCTGTAATCTTTAAAAAAAATTAAAAAAATAGGGCAAGAATTTTTTTATATATATAAAACCCAATTATAATTCGTAGTTTGACATATGTAAACACTGCTAAAAAACAGGGAATTATGACCTCCCTTCTTTATATGGTCTTCAGGCATGTCAAATCTGTTGTAAGCTCATGTTCTTAAACGAAGAATAATTAATTTAAAAAACAAAAGAAGAAATTCTTAAAGCTTACCAAAAGCATAAGATTTTGTATGTACAAACACAGTTGCCCGTGATGGTGGTTTTTTGTAAAACTAATTACCACCCACAGAGATGATGATGCGATGTAATCCATAATGTTACTCAATGAGAAAAGGAGACTCTTTTCCAGAAAAGCATTTAACTAGAAAAAATTGTGATATGTCTTGGTATCTCTAAAGACTTTTTGAAGAACATGACAACGATGAAAATAGGAACAAAGGATGCACCACTAAACTGCAAAATCAGACACAAAGACACTTGATGTTCAATGATTACCTAAAAAAATGAAGAAAGAGAATGAGAAAAGGAGACTCTTTCCCAGAAGAGCATTTAACTGGAAAAAATTATGATATGTCTTGATATCTCTTAAGACTTTTTAAAGAACATGACAACGATGAAAATAGGAACAAAGGATGCACCATTAAACTGCAGAATCAGACACAAAAACACTTGATGTTCAATGAAATAAAAATGCTTCTTTGTCAGGTGGCAAATTCATGTAAACATCGAAAATGATAGGGCATAGCCCTATGCACTATAATTTGAGATGCAAACAACAAGATGAGTATAGTTATTTCTCACAACACAGTTTTAAAAAGCAACAAACAGAAAAATATTCTAACCTTGAAGTCTAAGTCCTCACCTGAAAGATGATCTGATAAAGGAAATAAAGAACTGTAGAGGAAAGCATAACAAATTATGGCTACTATGCACTGATAAAAACAAAAGCACATCCCACCTGAACCCTCAACAAACACTATTTGATGGTAAAAGCTAACCCAACCCAAAGAACAAAAGTTGCACAAAAACACACCTTGAAATATCATAAGAGAGCTGGGAGCCGAAAGAACTGAATTGCTAAAAAACACTTCAGAAGAGCACCACCCCATGCAATAAAGCTATTACAGACAAAAACAAAAAGAGCCCGCCAACTATACTAATCAAAATAGAAGTGCCAACTAAAACAGAACAGGAAATAATGAAAAGATAAGGGCAAGTATATGTGCATAATGATGTCAGCGTCACATTCATTTAATGCACTTCTAAGACCTGAAGTCGTGTAAGTCTATTGTCTCTTGACATGCTCCTTTAATTATTTTCAAGCTGATGACATGTTAGATAATTCACTAACCCCCTCAATCCTTTAATTATTTTCAAGCTGATGACATGTTAGATAATTCACTAACCCCCTCAACTTTATAAAAGGAAAAGAAGATCCAATTGCAGAGAAAGAAAAAACGATAGTGTAATTTTTTAAAGCATTTAATATACCGATATCATAATCTCGTTTTAAGTCAAATACTTTCAACTTGAAAAGAAAAGCGACAATGTAATTTTTCAAAGCATTTAATACACCGATATAATGATTTGACTTTAAGTCAAATACTTTCGAACCTGAAAAGAAAAGTGAGACAATTTGGTACAGTACAGTTATGATATATGTTTTATAGGGAAACTACAATGCTTTTCTAACATTTTTTAGAGTTCTTTTAATATGCTCAGACTATTTTTTAATGAAAACCAATCCAATGATCAACAAAAGCTCAATAATGAAACCTAACAAAACTTTTGGCAAAGCATACGCAAGTTTGTCTAGAATTTTTTCAACACAAACCTTATAAAGCTTTTTTTAATGGTTTATAAATTCCATGAACAATTAAAATTAGAAAACTAAAAACAAATTAACAAAAAATATTAAATTAAAAATAAAAATAAATTAACTAATTAGAAAACTCAAAATAAATTATAGTTTTGTTTTCAAAAATCTGAAATCAAATGAACCATAATACCAATATGGAATGATTTAACTAGTACTTGAAAAAAAAATCAATTAAATTGAGAAAATTAAAAAGAAATTAATAGTAAAAACCAAATTGAAAAAAAAAAGAATTAACTGATTAGAAAAATCCAAAATAGATTGTAGTTCGGTTCAATCTTGCTTTCAAAAATTGAACTGTACCAATCTACTAGCTATTGAAAAAATAAACGTAAATATAAAATATTCTAGAAACTCTAAATTAGTAATAACAAATCTAGGGAGATATCTAGGTGTATGGTTAAAGTTGATTTTTAAAGTTTTTTTTAATTAAAAATATATTAAAATAATATTTTTTTAATTTTAAAAATTATTTTTTATATTAATATATCAAAATAATTTAAAAATATTAAAAATATATTAATTTTTAAAAAAATATAAAAGAAAAACTTTTAAAAATACTTTTAAAATATAAAATCAAGCATGAGCTTGCCGACACTCCCCTGCTCTCTCTGTGCAAGCAGTCACATGATTTTTAGACGTAAAATCTGTTAATGGAAGAATAATATTGCCGCAACCCAGGCGGCTCCATGCTTTCACTTCAGTACTCAGTACCTTCCAGCATCACGTGGAGCTTACGTCTTCTTCACGTTTTATCTCCATCATCCAATGATCAAACCATTATGATCCTTCCACGTGTGAGCACTGTTCACAAGGTCAAGCCCATCTTCCATGATTTATCCACCTTTTCTTCAACCTCACCGTTTTGCTTTATTAATTATGAAGACTACACACGATGGTCCCTCAACTTTCTTCTATTAGTCGTTTTGACCCTTTATTCCATTTTACGTTTTATCTGGGTAATTGGCTATAAAATGATGACATTGTCTGATGGATTGTATTTCTAATTGATGTATTTGAAACAAACGTTTGGCATTTGGATTTTTTTTTAATTAACGTGGGTGTTCAGAACAACTTGCACACATCTCGATTACTTCTACGGGCCCTGAAATTAACGATCATATAAGTTTCTAATGGCTCTGAGGCATTTGGATTCATTGTTAATTTGATTTGGTGGTTTGTACATAACAATTTATGTGGTTTATTTTCAACACTGTAATTCTATTTGATTTTATGTTTAAAAGCGCTTTTAAAAAAATATTTTTTTTCTTTAAATTAATATTATTTTGGTGTTTTGAGATCATTTTGATGGCTGATGTTAAAAAAAAAATAAAACTAAAAAATATTATTTTAATTTATTTTTAAATAAAAAATATTTTAAAAAATAATCGTAACTACACTCACAATATCTTATAAATCGATAATTGCTTATTTATGCTTGTTCATGTATGGAGTGACAAACGTTAATAGCTTATTGTAATTGTCCTGTGGCATGTGGGTTCTGCACTCCTGCTTCAGTTTAATATCTTTATGGCAAAATACAGCTCAACTAAGTAGCTTTAGTATCCATTAATAATATCAATAACATTTTATTTGTTTTTATATTTTAAAAATATTATAAAATAATATTTTTTTTATTTTTTTCTTTACTTCAAATTATTTCTTTTTGGATTTCCGTGGCAGATGACATGACTTGTGTTCCATTTATGTCTTGTTTTTTAAGCTAGCTGAGTTCTAAGATGACAAGGATACCAACATTTCACTTGATATACATAAGAAATCATCATTGCTCCCTATGATTAACCTTAGTGGAACGAGAAGACTGCAATTCAAATCTCTAACTCTCATTAATGATATATTTGAATATATTTTTCAGCTAGTGGATGTGTTGTGTTATTACCTGCGTTGTTCATTGATGCTCAATTAGCTATGAAGAGCAGCTTGCAGTCCTACATAACTTGCCATAAAAACTCAACAAGTTTCGTTGTTTTCTCTCTTCGAAGAATTTGAAAAACTAAACCGAAAAAATCCATTAAAGTCCTGTTTGGGAATACGGTACAAATCATATTTCAAAAAAATTTAATTTTTTTATATATTTTGGATCGTTTTAATATGTTAATCTCAAAAATAATTTTTAAAAAATAAAAAAAAATATCTTTTTGATACATTTCAACATGAAAAATACTTTGAAAAACAACCGTAACTATACTTTCAAACAGACACTAACTAATTGGTTTGAATTATTTTTCAATTAGGCTCGGTTATATATATATATATATATATATATATTTTAGTTTACCAAAAAAAAAAAAATCTCACCCCTTATGTATTCATTTGAAAATCCTTTTAGGATTCGGAACAGATTAACAAAAAAAAAATT
The DNA here is from genome assembly GCF_000002775.5 of Populus trichocarpa. Taxonomy (NCBI): domain Eukaryota; kingdom Viridiplantae; phylum Streptophyta; class Magnoliopsida; order Malpighiales; family Salicaceae; genus Populus; species Populus trichocarpa. Next base: position 20,859,056 of record NC_037285.2, on the reverse strand, counting down.
AAAAAATAAAAAATCTAGAAACACGTACGATGGAATGGAATTGAAACTTTGTTAAAGTCAACAACAATTCTTATACGTCTCGAATATATCATAAATCTGAGAGCAACACATGATGAAATAATTATATAAAAATAAAAACTAAAAAAAATAACCCGAAGTCCCACAACTAATTTAATACGTAGATGATACGAAGAAAACAAACAAATCAAGATAATATTTTAAATGTTTTGAGTCTGCCTAGGTTAAGCTAAATAAAATATAGTTGGATCTCACGGTCAGGTCTAATCTAAAAAAATATTTAAATTATTTTTAAAGAATTTTAAATAATTTTTTTATAATTTTTTCTATTTTTGATTAAAAAAATATTAAATCACCTTAAAGTATTCTAAACAGAAATGCTAATTAATTGTTTTTCGATAAAAAAATATTGAACTACCCTTAATGTATCATAAATAATTTTCTTTATAAAGTTTTTCTATTTTTTATAATAAAATATTTAAACTATCATTGAAGTATTTTAAACAGAAATGATAATTAATTTTTTATATATATATACATATTTTTATAAGAAAAAAAACATTTAAATTACCCTTGAAGTGTCATAAATAAATATTTTTTTGAAATATTTTATATTTCTTATAAAAAATATATATATGTAAACTCCCCTTAAAATATCCTAAACATAAATACTAATTATTATTTTTTTTGATAAAAAAAAAATTTGAACTACCCTTGAAATATCATAACTAATTTTCTTTATAAAGTTTTTATATTCTTATTAAAAAAATATTTAAACTACCCTTTAAGTATCCTAAACATAAATGCTAATTAATTTTTTTATATATATTTTTTATTTTTTATAAAAAACATTCAAATTACCTTTGAAGTATTCTAAATAAATTTGTTTTGATTTTTTATAAAAAAATATTTAAACTCCTCTTGAAGCATCCTAGACAGAAATACTAATTTTTTTATTTTTAATAAAAAAATATTTGAACTACCCTTGAAGTATTCTAAATAAAAATACTAATTAATTTTTTTTTATATTTTTTATTTTTTATAAAAAAACATTTAAATTACTCTTGAAATATTATTCTAAACAGAAATGATAATTAATTTTTTTATAATTTTTTATAACAAAAATATTTAAATTACTGTATCATAAATAATTTTTTTATAAATAATTTTTATTTGTTATATAAAAAAAATTAAATCACCTTTCAAATATTTCAAACAAAAATCTCTATAAGACTTGGGTAAAATGGTATGCCCTGACCCAACACAGGGCTTACAATGTTCAGATGTTTACGGAGGCGTTGTTTATATATATATATATATTTTAAAAGTTGTTAAAATCACGATGAATAAATAAGAAGAAAAGAGATGAAATCAAAACAGGCCTGCTCAAATCAAATCTAATTTCCCTACATAATAGCTTACCAGCTATTGCCGCCGTTGGTGGTGGTGGAGCCGCTGCTGATGTTGATGGTAGTGGAAGAATCGCTACCCTGATAAAGTGCTTTGTTAGAGATGGACAGAGAATATGAAGAAGATTGCATGAAAGGGAGGGTAAAATAGATTGAGAATATTATATACATGGTATAATTGTAATTAAATAAAAAGTAAGAGGTTATTTTATCTTAAAAATCATTAGGATAGAAATAGTCGGAGAAACATGTTTTTCACTTTTCTTCCGATAAGTAGAAATATTTGGAAAACATTTTTCCCAACCTCAAGCTTTGTGGTAGAAAAATGAAAAAAATCCTTTTCCTTTCTCCAATTTGTAAAAAACGGAATTTAAACACAGTTTTTTTTTTCATGTTAATTTTTCTATTTCTCTTAAATGGAGTAATACTCCATTATACGCATTTTTTTAGTTCTTCCTTTAACTTTCATAATTTAATTTAATTTAATTATAGCGCCACTTTTTTTTTTTTTCCTTTCTCCTGGTCAATTAGCCTTCCACGATGGTTAGGCTAATGTGTGATGGCCTGACTGGGAACCGGGAAAAAGAACATTCGAGCGGTAATGCTCAGGGCCCGCCTAACCTCAAATTAAACCTTAACTTGTGGCGCACGATAGCATCTACCTTACAAAATACAAAGACATCGAAGAGCTAGAAGAAAAAAACAATTGTTTTTATTTTTTCTTTATTTTTATAGCTCGAACAAGAAAGCTATATTAAAAAGATAAAATAACATTTGTAAATTGAAGAATTATTTTTACATATTAATTAAAAAAGTTAAAAATTTGTTTAATATATTTTTATGTAAAATAAGATTTTAATTGATGTTATATTAGTTAGTTAATATTAATAAATAGTTATATTAATATCAAATATATTAAAATATAATTAACTTTTCTAAATAATGTTTATATATATATATATATATATATAAAATACTATATTTATACTATTTAAAAAATTATATTACCAATTTCACTCTTCTTACTAGCTTCCCGAATAAAAAATATTCCCCTCCCTCCTCCTCTAAAACCCTTCAAAAACCCCTCTTCTTTTTTTTTTTTTTTTATAAAAAAAACAGCTAATCATTTTCTTGCATCCGATCAAGCATGAATACAGTAAAAGCAAACATAAAGAACCCAAAGGTGTGGGTATTGGTGATCGGAGTGACAGTGGCAGTTGGGATGGTGGCGGCGGCTGAGACGCGGAGACGGAAAGCCAAATTTAAAGAGGACTTTGGAGCCTTCGTTCAAAGATTCCAGATTCTTCCATTCCCTCAGCCTCCTCCTCCGGCTGCCAAGCAAACCCTCGCTGGGCTCACTTTTGCCATCAACGACATGTAGTCTGTCTGTCTTCTTTAATTTATTATTAACTAATTATTTAGTTAGTTCTGCCTTTTTTTAAAAAATAATTAAATGATTTGTGGCAGATTTGAGTTGGAGGATTATGTGACGGGTTTTGGGAATCCAGACTGGGCAAGAACGCATGAGGCTGCTGAGAAGACAGCAGTGACAGTGACTGCTCTGTTAAAGAATGGGGCTGTCTGTGTTGGCAAGACTGTTATGGGCGAATTAGGATTCGGGTAATGAAATATCAGTGTTTTGTTTTGTTTCCTTTCATACACACACAAATACGTATTTATGATTTGTTGAGTTAACGTCTTTCTTGTTACATTAGGGTGAGTGGCGAAAATATACATTATGGAACTCCTATCAATCCGGAAATGCCCGCCCATGTCCCCGGAGGTTCTTCTAGTGGTTCAGCTGTGGCCGTTGCCGCTGGGCTCGTTGATTTTGCTCTAGGTAATAAAAGTTCCTTTGTTTAGATGGCATATGCTCAATCAATACTATCCAATGTAGATTGACGGTCGTATATCAGTTGGGAGTCATGACTAATTGTTCTCCGAGAGAACTTGTGTTCAAATGACTTGCGTTTCAGTCTTTTCTTTGCACCTACTTGCTTCTGGAAATAGTTTGAACATTTCAGCTGTGGTATCAAAATCGTTATTTGGAAATCTCATTGGCAGCTTCAAGTACTAGTTATATGTGTTTTTTTTTTTTCTGGCAGAATGGAGGGAATATTAGAAAAAAGGCATATTGATCTTAATGATATTAACTCATGCATTCGTTTTACCTCCATAACATATTTGAGGTGGGCTATCTGACATTTTCATTTCTCTTGGCTTGTAGAAAAGCTTTTCTAGCCTGCATGTTAATTCATGTAGATATAGAATTCAACACGATTTTGCTTGTTAATTGTGCGCTTGATTATCTAAGGCCCTTCTTATCTTTCAGGTACTGATACAATTGGGTGCATTAGAATTCCAGCAGCATTTTGCGGTCTCCTCAGCTACAGACCATCCCATGGGGCTGTATCTACGATTGGAATTTTGCCAAATTCTCAAAGTTTAGACACTGTTGGTATGGGCATATTTATGTAGTGCTATTGCAGAATACATAGATATAAATGAGCAAAACCACATCTTAGACTATTTTTAATTTGTTTATCTTTGATGGGCTTGAGCAAAAATTGGGAGCACTTAGCTGCATATTTCTCTTGCTGTTTTAGATCACAGCCCTCAATGTGTACTTTCCTTTTTAGTAGTCTGAAGTACTGTTCTTGAACATCTGAATCGTTATTTTTTTACAAGTTCGTTCACATTACGAGAAGTGGATGAGAGTTATCTTTAGTTATACATGATGCTGCATCAGTGCGAATGCATGTGCTCCCAATCAGCTCTGTTTGTAAGAAATGTGACCATTTTGAATTACCATTGCATTTTGAGTTGGTACCAGCATGCTAATTTACTATTTATTCAAGATTTTTCTGGACTTAATTATTTTCTCCTTGTTTCAGTTATGTTGTTGCCTTTACTGGTTTTCTGTTTCTTTACTTGGTAACATGGGACATTTCAGGATGGCTGGCACGTGATCCCTCTATATTACTTCGTGTTGGGCATACTTTACTTAAACTAAATACTGTGGAACCCAGAAGGGCGAGACGTCTTATTTTTGCTGATGATCTTTTTCAGCTTTCTAAGGTTCCCAAACAGAAGGCTGAAGTTGTTATTAACAAAGCAATTGAAAATCTATCTGGATGTAAGTTGCAAGGCTATGATGTATTTCTTGTTACGTTCCTGTTTCAGATTTTATTTTCTTATCGTCCCATTATCAACATTATAGTTCATCATCATATAACTCTGTTTGACTTACTTTAATTGTGCTCATGTTGGTGTTTCTAATTGTTTTGTTCAATGCACAGACCAGCCTCAACAGCATATTAATTTTGGCCAACATATTTCTTTGAATGTACCGAGTCTAAAAGGGTTCCTTGATCAATCAACAAACATGCAAAATGGAATCTCTAATTTGAAAGCTCTCTCTTCTGCAATGGTTTCATTACAAAGGTACTTGAGATTTTTTTGCTTTGCTTTTATTGTTCTTTCTATTAGGGTATGTGTGCACTGAATAAGTTAGGAATTTTTAGAACTGATAATTTGAGTTTCAGATTGTATCGAATAAAAAAATTGTATTTATTAATAGCAGATATGAATTTATGATCATGTTCTCATTTAAGGTTCTATTGTCATGTCTCCTTTAGCATGTGGGGCATTGTTTGAAATCCAGCCAACACACTGAGGTAATTTCTGCCTGTGATGGCAAGGTTCAATAGTGTTGGGGATGCAAGTTGGTGACTTTTAGAAATCTTCAACCATCATGGCATTTATTTGCCCCAAAGATATCGTGGATGTATAAAAGTAATTGTTAGTGATAAAGCAGTAAATTCTAGAATAATATTGCTGCTGATATTAGGAATAGAATGAGTTTGCTTAAATGACTTTTGCTTTCTTCCAAAAAATGGGTTTCACATTTTACTGAGCCAGCAAATATAAATCCATGATTGTTATGGCTTTTGAATTGGCAATAATAAATTATCTTCTGGCTTATGATTTACTGGTCCGGTATTCCATCCATGTAATTGTGCATGCCATTGGTTGTAGAAATGCATTTCCCTTTTGTTTTCTTTTTGTGGAGTAGCAGATCACACATGTCATTGGTTGTAGAAAAGCATTTCCTTTCCTTTCTTATCTTTTTGGTCAAGTGGTAAAGAAGCATATGGATGATAACTATGACTACGAACCACGCTCTGTAATAACATTCAATTCTAATTATCAAGAAGCTAATCAAGATGTATGGCTCATGGAATAGCATGATCAATTTGATAAAATGCATTGTTTGAGGTTTCTTTTTGAAATTCTTTCCTGTTTTGGTAAACTTTCCTTGATTTTTTGATCTGCAAACGTTGTTATGGAAAAGAGAACTCAGCAAAAGGCAGTCAAGATTTGTGTCTGACATGTCTTAAAGCAAAATTTTAAGCACTTAGGTTGCTTGGGTCTTTATTCTGCTAAATCTAATGAAATGTGGAAACCCAACACTGTTTATTGTTTTTGAAAAAAACCATGTTAGATATCCTATGTAGCTTCATATGTCCCAAAGCAATTTCTCCCTCTAAAAATCATTCAAGGGGCTTATGATTTTTGCTATATGTAACTTACCAAAAAAAAAGGTGTAGAGACTCTAATTGACATCCCATTTGTCATCTCTAACAAATGCATCCATCCTTTTCTTGGCCCAGTGAACCAAGGAAGCATGATTGAAACCTTTTTGGTTTTCTAGATCTGAGGGTCATGTAGTACATAAGATATCATTCACATTATATGGAGATAGCCTAAGCTCCCCATAGCTTGGAGAAGCGTAAGCCTTTCAGTCTAATGAGACAGATGTTGACCATTCATGTTATTGACAATGAGATGGATGATATTGCTGCTTACCATCTTGTTGCTCTCATATATAAGCTTGTGATTTTTAAGCATGCTTCTGAGCCTGGTTAAGGTTTCATAAATAAGCTTTTGATTTTCAGAATCTAGACCTCTTAAATGACATGTTATCCAAATGGTTTGGAGCTACCATTGTCAGTAGGGCATTTAAACATTTGAAAAGGTTGAAGTATAGCATTTATTGGTATGAACGTTCTACACAAAGCTGAGTTCCCAAAAATTATAGTGATTGTTTTCAGATTAGAGCTCCCAAATGTTACCAGAGGCAAGCTTCACAGTGTTCTTGCAATTTTCTCTTTGAAATATCTCATTACCCACTTATTTCTGAGAGTTATTCAAGGTTTATATTTACCAGTTGGCAACACTTCATTTTCCAAAACAACCAATAAATGTTTCTTATACAGTAATGCTAAACATTAAGTAAAAACAAGAAGTCAAAAACCTCTAGAATACACGAGCCCGTGGATTGATGGGACCCAAAATTGGGTCTCACATCAATATCATGATCCAATGGCTCATAATCTTCTTGAAGTTTTTTCTTAATGTTTAGCATTTTTTGTTTCTAATATTCTCCTAAATGTTATGTGCTTAAGTTGTATTTTTCTTGTTCTGTTCAAGTGACATTTGACAAAATCCTCCCTGGATTGCTGTTCTTGAATTTTGAAGGTTCTGTGCTTCTATTGCACTTGACCTGGAACCCCATTTCCATTTTTACTGATATTTCTGTGCATAATATTGCCTTTCAGACATGAATTCAAAACAAATCATGAAGATTGGGTTAAATCAGTGGAACCCAAGTTAGCACTTGATGTCTCTGATAATCTTCTCACAGCCATTAACACTACACATGAGAACATAAAAGCACTTTATGATATCAGGAAAGAGTTGCGAGCTTGCATGCAAATTCTCTTAAAGGTACCCTACCTTGTTGCTAGATTTTTCTCTCTCAGAATATCAGCTAGATGGTTTTTAATGCTAGCTGTCACGCTTGTTTGCTTTCTGATATGTTGAAGTGTCTGGGTAACCTTCAGGTTCCTGATTTAGGACAACTTAGGTTTTCTTGCTCACAAAAGATTCATGGCAAGCTAGGGTTTGTTGTATGTGGAATTAGGATTGAATAGGAGTTGTTTTAGAAGAAAAAACAGGGTTAGAAACCTGTAATCAATGTCGATTTCTCTTTTATTTTCCAAAGAATTGGGCTTAAACCAAATTTTGTCAACTTTTACCACCTGCCTGACTACCCACCTGTTGTTTTTTACATGCCTGTGCTGCTTGCTAACTTAACCTTATCTTTTTGTGTGTTTTGGTTGACATGTTGGTTTATACAAAATTTATTCAGTGACAAACTCAAATTGGTTGGAAAAATGATCCAAAACCAGCCTGACCTCTTCATTGAGTTTAGGTGCCAGGATGATGGAATGTTTCATAGTCTCATACCCTTTTTGTTGCCAGGATGATGGAATATTGGTTATTCCAACAGTTGCTGATCCACCGTTGAAACTTAATTCAAAGAAACGGGATACTGTTGAGTCTCACAATAGAGCACTGATACTTTCAAGCATTGCAAGCATGTCTGGATGTTGTCAGGTGACTTGGTGATTTAAAGTTTCAGCTTTCATCTGTTTGTTTTTTTAGTTTCTATGATCTTATTTAACTTTGTTATGGACTTAACATTTGTCTTTACTTCTGCATCTTGCTGTCAGGTTACCATTCCATTGGGAAAGAATGATGGCTGTCCTATCTCTGTTTCATTTATCACATTTCATGGAGGGGACAAGTTTCTTCTTGATACAGTGTTGGATATGTACTCATCTCTTAAAGAGCAAATCAACTTTCTTTCCAATCCAGCACCATTGAAAGACGCCAATGAAAATTTTGATGCTTCAGAACTCTTGAAAGAAAAGGTAGGTTCACCAACAATTTATTGTGATTTTGAATATTAGTTCATCTTATAAAAATATCCTTGCATTTAGTTCCTCTTTCCCCCATTCACTCCCTGTGCCTTTTCTGGTGAGTTAATTTACTTGATATTGTGTGCTTACTCCTGATATTTAACTAATTGTTTTGTAACTTAACAGAAACTTAACACTCCATGCATATAATGGTGGTTTGAAACCTTTACAAGGTCCATAAATGAAACTTATATTGAAAATGTGGCATTCGTTGCAACTGATCTAAGATAAAGGTTCCAGTTTGTTGCTTTTCCTTTTCTTGATTAGTTAACCCACCCTTGTATAGTTATTAGTTAAGTGTGCTAGAGCAAGATAATAGCTGGAGAGTGCTTTCGGTGCCACATGAACAATAAGTTTTTATAGAATTACTTGCAATTGAAACAGTATTGGTATGATAATTAAGTGTGCTAGAGCAAAAATATAGCTGGAGAGTGCTTTCGGTGCCACACGAACAATAAGTTTTTATAGAATTACTTGCAATTGAAACAGAATTGGTATGATAATGGGCCATTAGCTTCTTCAGCTCTCTTGCTGTTTTTGCCACACCACTGCATTAATGTGTAAAACTGGTCTTCATGGCAAGCAACAATCTGTAAAATTGAGGCTTTGCATTGACATTATATGAGTAACCTTACTCTGATACTACTTGATGTAGCACAGCCTACATGTTATAAACAAGCAGAGAGGATTCTCTATAGGAGAGAAGTTAAATTAGAAGAGAAGAAATCCATATAGAAGAGGGATGGAGGAATAGAAGACGCTGAAAGTAACCCTGTAGGAGAGTGCTGAGAGAAGACAGTAATAGTAGTTTCAAAAGTGGTTCTCAATTTCAATATCAAAGTCTGGTAAAACATAAAAGAGGTGCAGTCAATTAGGGACCAAAATCCTAGTAGAAACCTTTGTAAACAAGGAAAGTGAATAACACTAAGTCCTTACAAAGCAAACTGGACTAAAACTATGAAGTAAAATAAAATGGTAAAATGTGGATTGTTACAAGTAATGACATACCTCGTGGGTGTTTAAGACAACAATTATAGGTTTTCAAATTAATTGACTATGAATTCACTCTCTTTTTCTAAGATCTTTGTCTTTCTGGCTTCAGAACTTCATTGGAAATATCGGTGATCAACTTGAGCTTTTGATGTGTGATTCCACATGGAAGTCTTTCACCATAGTTTTCATGAAAAAGTTTCTCTTTTCCTCACAGTTTACTCATTTTACCTGTCTCCTTGGACATATATGTTATACTTGACCTGTCATAATTTTACAAGGGAGTTACATAAACAATCTTGTCATTGGTGTGTTTGTATATGCTTGTGAGAAGGGCCCTCTGTGAATCTACAGTTCATTATGATCCTGTTTGCCAACATTTACTGTAAAATGCTAAAGAATACCCAAGAAAAGATGTTTTGATATGTTTTTTGCTTCTTAACCAATGACATAAAAATTTATGGCAGGGCAATGCTGCATATAAGGGGAAGCAGTGGAATAAGGCTGTTAATTACTACAGTGAAGCTATTAAATTGAATGGGAAAAATGCAACTTACTATTCCAACCGGGCAGCAGCTTACTTACAATTGGGATGGTATGATAGTGTGCTTGATCTATGTTTCACTCTTATTTTGTTATACTGAGAGCTTTCTTTACCTTTTGATTTCAATGCATGCAGCTTTCAGAAAGCTGAAGAAGACTGCAATATGGCAATATCACTGGATAAAAAGGTGACAAGACAAATTTTTGCAATGATCTTTATATTTGATTGAATTCTTGTAGCCATTTATCATAGCAGGACAAACCAGATCCTATGGTGCTCCTTGTGTATCTTAGGCTAAATCTTAAATTTTGTTTGTTTTGTTGGCTAAGAGTCCAAGGCAATCATTGAAGAATCTCACTGCAATGGGAAGATATGGAAATATATGGTCCACTCTTTTTTGCTTTCCCTTACTATATCAGTAGGCCGTCTGCACTTAAGATAGATGAATACACGCATCTAACTTATGTCTCTGGATTGGGAAGCAACCATATACGGAAACGAGTCTGGTTCCATTCTTTGCCTATTTATTTCTTGATGTGTCATTTAGCATTAGCTGAAAATGGGCAATGGGTCTGTAAAATCAGTTATTTGAGAGTATATAACAGCTGTGTTGCTTGCAGCTTTCTCCTCGGGCTTTTGCTAAATGCACAATCCTCAACATTTATAAACATCCCTACATCTCACCTAAGATTAGTGCACTTTCCAACCAGTAGCAGAATTTCACTTCAGCAAACCTTTGCCTTTAGATTTCCCTGTTTATTTACATTCTCCTTCAATATGTCTAGGTAAATTAGAGAAATGGGGGACTAGAAGAATAAAAGAAAATGGCACATATTTGATAATGCATCAGGTCAGTAATAAATTTATATTGGCCATTGTGATAATGGTCTATTGTTCCATAGACATCAATTAATTGAACAGTGCCTTTTTTTATCCACAACTAGCATATATGGATTTTGGAAATCATGAATGAATGCAAATGCTTGCTCTAATATTTCTTGCAATTTTCCATGCAGTTAAGCTTTCTGAACACTTAAACTTTGATTTATGGTTGTATGCCCTATTGAAAGTTGAAACTCAAAACATGAAGATGTTTCAATGTCGACATATAGGTTTCGTTTTGTTGGAATAGGATACTGCAAAATGCCTTTCCACGCAGAGGATCATATTGTGCTCTTGAATGGAAGTATTAAGATGTTCAACAATTTTTTTTTTTTTTTGCAGAATGTGAAGGCATATCTGAGGCGTGGAACAGCTAGAGAATCACTCCTCTTCTATAAAGACGCAGCTCAAGGTGAGTTCTGAACGCCTGATTTTTTTATTGTTTAAGTGAGTATAGTATGTGAAATGAGCAGAATGTTCTCCATATTTAAGATTGTTTTTCGAACTTGACATGTATACTACGGATTTCTATGATGCGGGGGTTTAATTTTTTGAGAATTGATCATATGTAGATATGCATATAGATTGAGTCGTTTGAGAACATTCACGCATGCATTCTAGAATTAATATTTGGAACATGTTGATTTTCGTGTTTTATTCCACACTACTCTTACAAGAAGCATCGTCTCTCTTAATTCACAGATTTCAAGCATGCTCTTGTCCTTGAACCGCAAAATAAGGTAGCCAGACATGCTGAAAAGAGACTCAGAAAACTTATGAGTTGACATTTTGCTAATCACTCCCCAGCTTTACAAAATGGCATAGTACTGAAGGGGGATCAAAGGTCTATTATTCACTTTTCCAATGTCAACCTTTATGGGCAAAAGAAATGGAAAGAGAGAAGCAACTCTGGTTTTTACTCCCACCTCTTGCAAGCTTTTTAATTGAAAATAAAAGAAAATTTTGTCCAGTTCTGTTCAACGAAATTTTGCTTTCCTTTCAAGGTTCTCTTTTATTGCCCCCTTAGACGTGATGAGAAACGGTTTGTGCTGCTATAATACTCCCTTTATCCATTTTATTTTAGCTTTCTTTTGTTTTTCCTTATAGAGGATCTTCAAGACTTTGACGTTAGATTACAGGTTTTCTCATTTGGATGCTGAAATGTTTACATTGCCTCCAGTTCAAAATTTCTACAACAGCTGTTGAGAGTGAAGTTTGAAGTTGGTGGGGATGATTGATGTTTGATGAATTATCTGATTCTTAAAGGTTCAATATGGGATTTTTCTTAAGAATAGCTTCAATCCAGGTTTTCGAAATTTAAAGGTAAGGATCCAAATTTAATACCAGAAGAAGAAAGAATGAAAACTTGTGTTACAACGAGTAACTTTCCGTTGAACAGGAAGAGAAGAGCAAGGGTTGTCGAAAAAAAAAAAAAAAAAAAAACCCATCAAACAGGAAGTCCATTGGCAGATTGAGAAGGGCGAAAGAGGAAAATGAAAATATTTTCTGTTTTTGTTTATGTTAATTGTTAATAATCTGGGTTAGAGGAATGGATATTTGTGACCTAGTATGTTTGTACATTATTTTCGGTGCATATTGTAAATAATGAGGATATATTGATTAAAAAAAAAGTGAGGGTTTAGGAAGGTTAGATTACTACTAGCTTTCCGACTATCCGTTAGATAATTTTATTTTTCAGTAAAAAAAATTAATATGCAAGTTTTTCAAACATGTTTTTAACCATAAAAAAAATTCTAATAAAAAATTAAAAAATAATGCATATATCTAATTATGATAATTCATATAAAAATTTAAGATTAAATTAGATTTTTTTTTCATCACACGGGACATTGTCACCATCTTGGGAATATTTTGTTTGTTTTTGTGTTTCAAAAGTTTTTTTTAAAAAAATTAAAATTTTTTAATTTTTTTTGTTTTAATTTAATATTTTTTTTGGTGTTTTTAGATAATTTTGATGCGCTGATATCAAAAATAATTTTAAAAAAATAAAAAAAATATTATTTTGATGCATTTCTTAATGAAAAGCAACCGCAACCATATTCTAAAGGAAAAAATTCTTGCTCTATAATCTCCATTATTGATGACATTCTCTTTTTTCAACGATCTCATGCTTCATATTAAATTGATGGAAAATATGTTGATGTGTATAATATATTTTGAGATTGCTGGGAAAATTTAATTAATTAAAAATTCACAAAAAAAAACCTGCACAAAACAGCCTCTACCCAAGAGATGAAATAAGTGCATGTTACGTGCAACCACAACAAACAAAAGCAAAGACGAGAGTGAGAGAAACCTCAGATATGCAGAACAGTGAAACCAACGGACTGCATAATAAAATCAAGAAAAATAATTAATTATTAATATATTCCGGTTAAATTGAGTTGTTTGGATTTCTATCACAGTGAAAAGAATAATTGGTAAAATAATATAATAAAAAATATTTTAAAAAATAATATAATTTAATAAATCACAACTGACATCTACAATTTGATAGTAATTCCAGCATAAAAAAAATTCAAAATTGCACAAAATATATAATTTAGTGAGAGATGAATTGAAAATTAATTGTACGGTGACCTCACCATAAAGCGATCATTTTTTTCTTTTAGGTTTACAGCACAATGGAGAGAATTCAGTCCAACAAATTAATTGGTGTATGGTTTACATTGTATGGATGCCCTATGTTACGCTGGGGATCAACTAAAGTTTTTTCAATTTCAAAAAAAGATCTTTAGATAATAATATTCCGAGACAATTATACTAAAATGTTATCCAAGATATAAGACCCAAACTAACTCATTGATAAAAAAGTGAAAAGAAATTATAAAGTTCAAAGCCTAATAACCTAATATCAAAGATTAAAATCAAAAAAGAATCTTCAAAACATATAACGCTAAAGTAAAAAACTCAAGTCAACTCAGGCTAACTTGATGAACCCACTACTCGTGATATGACATTGGGAGAAAAAAATTTCAAGAGAACCTAGTAAAAAAGACCAAAGTTCAATAAACAATGTTAAAAAAACTCGAGTTAACTTTACCAACCTACTTTTGGAATAACCAAAAAAAAATAAAAGTGAAAAAATGACAACTCGAGGGAAAATAATTTAATGCAAATAATGAAACTGAAAAAAAAATCATAAAAAATCAAGGGAAAAAAAATTCAAGTCAACTCAGGCTAACTCAATTAACCCGTCACTCGCGACATGAGATCGAGATAAAAAAAATTAGACTTTCAAAAGAAGAACCTCACAGAAAATACCAAAGTTAAATTAAAAAAAACATTGAGAAAAAAAATGCAAGCTAACTCGGGTTAGCTTGACCAGCCCACCCTCAAAATAACAAAATAAAAAGAAAAGCAAAACAATGACAAAGCTCAAGGAAAATAATTTAATGCAAAATCATGAAATTAAAAACAATAAAAGCCATAAAAAAATTGAGGAAAAAAAACGGAGTCAACCCTGGTTAAGTCAATCAATCCGCCATTCGCAAAATGATATTAGAATTAAAAAAAATTAGACTTCCAAAAGAAGGCATAACAAAAAAAAACCAAAGTTAAATAAAAAAAACATTGAGTAAGAAAATGCAAGTTAACCCGGGTTAATTTGACTAACCCGCACTCGAGATAACCTAACAGAAAGAAAAGTGAAAAAATTACATAGCTCAAGAGCCAATAATTTAACCTCAAATGATGAAATTGTAAAGAAAAGTATATTGAGAAAAAAAAAAATCAAAGTCAACCATGGTTAACCTGACTAACTTATTACTCAAGATATGAGATCAAGATAACTTAACAAAAGAAAAGTGGAACAAACAATGAAGCTAAGGGCTTAATAACCAAATGTCAAATGATAAATTTGAAAAAATTAATTAATTTTTCAATAAAGGATTGCCTAGTTGGAAGGAAACCATAATAAAAAAAAAATCAAACCGTAAAACAATTAAAAAATCAAACAATACAAACCAAATATGGTATAAAAACAAAATGAAAGAAAATAATTAGGGGTTGTATTGAAAAAAAACACTAATAAAATGATAAAAAAAAACAATCAAAAGAATGAAGACTAAAACTAGATAAAAAAATCAAATGAAGTTAAATGTTGAGAGATAAAATTAAAAAAAAGAGAAGATAAATCAAGAAAAGGATAAGAATATAGCAATTAAAAGAATGAGGATAGAAAATGAATTAAAAAAATAATAATCAAGAAAAGTATAAAAATATAGATATAGAGCAATCAAAAGTAGAGGGATTAAATCGGATAAAAAAATCAAATTGAATAAAATATCCTAAGACAAAATTGAAAAAAAGCTAAATATTAAAAATATAAAAAAACCAAATAAATTGTAATAAAAAAGAGAGCTAAAAATCGATAAAACAACAAATCGAAGGACACGGTTGTTTTTTGAAAGGTAGGCGTTAATTTCAAGGGCATGAGAAAGAAAAGAGAGAAGAAAGAAAAAAACTTCACCATAACTCATCCAAACCTTACCTGTGAGCACACACCATACTGTCGAAAAGAGGATGACTCCTTGCACCCAATGCCAAATGAAAGCATGATTTTGGTAACTAGTTGGCCCTCGCGCGCAACATGAATGGTATAAGGGTTTGTCACGTGTGTCAACAGCTCTTTTTATAATAATATTTAATAATTAAAAGTTACCAAACATCCCTTAACTAATCTTCTTTTTTTTTAGATTGTAAGGGCAATTCGGTCATCTCAATATTTTAAAAAGTAAAAAGATGAAAAAAACCCCTTTATTCATGTTAACTTTACTGTATTTTCTTTTGAAAAGACTAAAAAGTTCATCACCGAAAGCTAAACTTTTTTTTTCTTTTAAAAACAAAATAATTATTTGATTGTTTTTAAAAAAGTATCCCAATCAATTTTATAATGAATAATATATCACCCCGTAAATCGCAAGGTGTCCTTACACAAAAACCAAGCCAACCAAACCTTAAAAAAGAACAGAGCACGTCCTAGATGCGAACTGATTCTCTGGAATCAAAGGTACCAATTGCAACTCTCGATTTGTACATATCATTTATTATTTCTAAAATTGCATTCTTTTTATAAATATTCTCTCTACTCTATTATTTTTTCTCACTGTACTAAAAACAAAATCCAGTTAAACTAGCTAGGCGTAGCCATTTGTTTTCCTTAGCTTGATTTGGCCTCGTGCATGTCCACGTTGCTCTTCATGCATGTCCACGTTGCTCTTCATGCATGTCCACGTTGCTCTTCATGCGGGTTCCATAACCCAACTCAGACAACTGTTTTTACACTTTCCTGATTTTTCGGACGAGTAGCAAAGCGACGTACGGGAGCTTCAGCTCACTATGTTTATTTATGTGTTTTTAAAAAAAATTTTAAAAATATATTTAGATTATTTTAATACAAATAACTTTTTAAAAATAAAAAAATATTATTTTAATATATTTCTAAATAAAAAACATTTTAAAAAACAATTGCAACCGCAATACACTACACTGTACGTATACCAAACCACACTGCTCACCTGTCCAATTATAAATAATAATAATAAAAAAGTTAAAAAGCTTACATTGCTCGTGCAAAAAATAAGGTCAAAGTGTGAGATGAGAGGGAAGTGCCGTTCCTTGTGCATGGCATTCTTCCCACGAGGCTTGTTTTTCTGGCTAAACTTCCCTTGAGCACACACACCAATTCTTGAACGAATATTATTTTAGATATATATTAGTGTTTATATCAACATACATATTAATATTTTACTAATACACATCTATTATTTATATACTTTATTATGCAATTAAAAGTCCCAGATATTTATTTAAATAAAATACTCAATATAAAAATCAAATAATTTCACTCAAAATCACCTTATCTTTTTACTTTTCAACATCTCACAGATTTAATTTTTTTATTGGTAATAGATTGTTTGTAACCCTGTGAATTGAATTCAATTCACAGTGTTAAATGAATTCTTATTTTTAATTAGAAATTCTTTTAATGGTATTGATTTGAATTTTAAAGGGAATTCAATTTATAAAAAAGATGCAAAAATAAATCAAAATAGAGACCATGTAATCTCTCTTAAAATTAATATTGAAAATAATATTTTAAGAATACCCACGTATTAACACAAACTTTATTTTTGCTTAAAAACTTTTGGCAAAACAAAATCCTTTTTTTTTCTTTCTTTCTTTTTCTTTCATTTTTTTGGTTTTTTCCCTAATATTTCTGTATGTTGATGTGTATAACCTCCTAGAAAATTCTGATTTAACCGGCATTAAAATACCAAAACTCACAATCCTGATAATGAAATTAAGATATCTCTATAAAAAACAAATCAAAATAGATTATAAAACTCAATTACTAACTGATCGACTCAATGTCGAAGATAAATTAAAAAAAATTAAAAATAGAACACAAAAAATAACATGAGTCAACTAGGCTTAACTGGTCAACCACTATTCTCAAGTAATGAGACAAGCATAATCCAATAAAAAGTAAACAAAATAAATCATAAAGTCTAATTTCCAATCAATGCAATATTAAAAGATGAAATTAAAACATCCCCCTCCCCCCGGTGCTAACTTAAAAAAAAAAAAAAAATCAAAATCAAAACTTTCTTCCTCGCTGTCTCCCTCTCCTCTCCACCTGCATATATAAGCACAAAAGGTAAGGGAAGCCCATTATGATCATTTGTAACAATATTCTGCATTTAAATTCCTTCAAAATCATGGCATCATCTTCAATATCGGTTACAATGCTGTCACATTTTTCAATAACATAAATACATACAGCCGTACTTTGAGTTGATAAATTTCTTGACTAGCTAGTTTTCTCTACTTTAAAGGTTTTGTTGCAAAATTAAATTTCAACGATCATAAAAGGAAGGAACGAACGGTTGAATTAGAAATCATTTTTTTTATGGACAATTAACGATGTAAAATATTGTTTTTTTAGAGTCTTGAATATATCTGAGTGATTATTGTTAAATAAATAAATAAAGGAAAGAAAATGGATACAAAAGGAGATGGTCAATTAAATAATTAATTTGTTTAGTAATACAATATATAATATTTTTAATTAAAAATATATTATTTATTTATTTATTTATATTAACACATTAAAATTATTAAAAAATACAAAAAATAATAATTTAATATTTTTTAAATAAAAAACAATCTGAAAACTAAAAGCTATCATAATATCAAATAAAGGTGTAAGAACAGGTGTTATTGTTTGTTTCTTAATTTTATGGTAAGAAATCCCTCTTTAAGTATTTTTTTTTAGCACTTAGGTCCTCTCTTTAATTAGGTATTTCTTTAGAATTGTCGTCAAGTTGGTTAAATCGAAATCTTTGAATTCAGATCATTGAATGGATATAATTTATAAGTTTATAATAATAATAATAATAATAATAATAATCCACATGATATGTTATGTTGCCAAATTAAGACAAACATAGTGAAAAGAAAATCAAAACAACTTTACCTTATATATATGTATACATATTTTCCGTTTTCCAAAATTAAAGAAAAAGAAAAGAAAAACAGTGAGAAATCCCACAGCACATGAGCCTATATATTTTTCTTTGTGATCCCTGATCAAGTGCTTTTGTGTTAACCATGATTTCCGGTAAGGACATTTACCAGGTTGTTTCGGCGTTGGTTCCTCTCTATGCTGCAATGATATTAGCCTATGGTTCAGTGAGATGGTGGAAAGTTTTTACACCAGATCAGTGCGCAGGCATCAATCGTTTTGTTGCAGTTTTTGCAACTCCTTTTCTCGTTTTTGATTTTATATGTTCTAACAACCCTTATAAAATGAACTTACGCTTCATCGCTGCTGATTCTCTCCAAAAAGTGGTGGTTCTGGTGGTTCTCTTCATTTGGAAAGCCACCGCCAGACGTGGTGACCTTGACTGGACAATCACTCTTTTTTCTCTATCTACTCTTCCCAACACTCTTGTCATGGGCGTCCCTCTTTTGAAATCCATGTATGGAGAATTCACATCGCCTCTTATGATTCAAGTTTGTTTCATGCAGAGTGTACTTTGGTACACTCTGCTGCTGTCCATGTTTGAATACAGAGGTGCAAAGAGACTCGTTGCTGGGCAGTTTCCTGAAACAGCTGCCTCTATTTCCTCTTTCAAGGTTGATTCGGCTGTTGTTTCTCTCGGTGGTCACGAACCACTAGAGACGGATGCTGAGATTGATGATGATGGCAAGCTCCGAGTGGTGGTGAGAAGATCAAGTGCAACATCCTCAAATTTCTCATCGCGCGACAGGTTCGACGGATGGAACCCGGTCCTTAGTGTTCATCTTCCACCCAGAGCTTCAAACTTCTCCAGCGTAGAGGTTTTCTCCGTACAATCCTCACCAAGGGCTTCAAGTTACAGGCAGACAGATCTCCCTAACTTAACTAATAGTTTTGGAGACATTTACTCATTACAATCTTCAAGGAATTCTGTTCCAAGGATTTCTTCGAATCTTGAGGAGGAAATGAGAAGGAAAAATGGAGTTGCTTTTCCAGGTTCTCCAAGCTGTGCAGTACCACAAAAGGAAGGTGGTGGGGCGCCAGCACCTAACAAAGACCTTCACATGTTTGTTTGGAGTTCAAGTATTTCCTCTAATATTTCTGATCATAGATATCTGAGAGCTGATCAAATAAATGGCAGACACACCTACCCTGATCCCTTCAATGGAGCAGATCCTCAAGAGGACAACATTGCTGCTGCTGCTTCAACAGGTATACCATGCCGCTACTTGCATACATACATCAAGAATAAATCATATAATTACTACTAGCTGTTAATTAGGATTATACATCATAATCCCTGGCTGGCTAGATCATCTTCCTGTTTCCATTCAGCGAAGAAACAACAGATGCCTCCGGCGACTGTCGTGGCTCGACTCATCGCTATGATGGTGGGGAGGAAGCTCGTTAGAAACCCTAACACTTACGCAAGCTTGCTGGGCTTGCTATGGTCTTTGATATCATTTAGGTATCCGGAAGCTTTTGCTGTTGCTGCTGTAGCTAGAGCATATACACACACCATGGATACTGATCATGAAACAAAAACACATACAGGTGGAGCATCAAGTTGCCATTGATCGTGGATGGATCTGTAAGAATATTATCCAATGCTGGTCTGGGAATGGCTATGTTCAGTCTAGGTACGTTATACGTTAATTATTAATTAATTAATTATCTTTAATCAACAACTTTGATTTTAATTAATAAAACTACGGTATTTTTATTATAATAATATTAATTGAATGATTAATCAATTACTAGTTATTTGAAATAATGTGCGCGCAGGTTTATTTGCAGCGTTACAGCCCAAGGTCATAGCTTCTGGAAAGGTTTTAGCGTTGATTTCTATGGCTATTAAATTCTTGATAGGACCAGCAGTTCTTGCCGCAACATCTCTTGCCGTTGGCCTTCGCGGTGATCTCCTACGTATAGCTATTGTTCAGGTAATAAGCCATGGTAATTAGCTGCTCCTAGTAATCGTGCTATAAGCCTATAACACTGTAGGTTTTTCTTTTTTTTTTTAAAAAAACTATCCTTGATTCAATCAGTCATAATATAAGCTACAATAAAAATCCAGTAGAATCATTAAAGATACTAGATTATTTATTAAATAAATTCCTGGATAAACCGTAATGCACTAGTTAATTTGCCACTTAACCCGTCATTGTGTAGTTGTTAATTAATATCTGTATATTCAATGCTAAAATACTCTTTTATATACATATATATATATATATATATATATATATATGTTATATTATACTTAGAAAATGTAGTCATGTTCTCTCTCTCTCTCTGGATAATAAAATTTACAGTACTATATAGGGTTATTAAAGATACTAAATGATATATCAAATAGACTCCTAGATAAATTATAATTGGCTAGCTAATTCGTCACTTAACTCGATTGCCACTATATAATTGTTAATATATGTAAATATGATGCTAAAATATTCTTAGGTGATATTTTACTTAAGAAATTTACAGTAGGGTTTTTAAAAAATTAATACTAAATAATCTATCAAATATTTACTAGTGATAAACTATATTAATTGACTAGTCAATCCGTCACTAAGTCTGTCAGTATGTACTTGTTAATATATATATACACGATGCTAAAATATTCTTGCATATGTTATACTTATAAATTGTAGTCTGGATAAATGCCTAGTTTATTTCTCATCAATATTTATAAAAAAGGCTTGATTAACTGATTAATTCAATGACCTGTTCGCAGGCTGCACTTCCATCAGGCATTCTTCCTTTCATATTCGCCAAGGAGTACAATCTCCACGCGAATATACAGAGCACTTCGTAAGTTTTTCATACTCTATTGTTAATTATACAGAGACTCTAGCAAATAATAGGCCTAAATTCAGAATCATCACCACACGACTGCCTCCTCCTTCGTCAACATTTCCTTCTCATGATCACCACCTTAATTACATGTAAAGCTTTTTATGCAAGAACACTTTCTCTTTGCAAAATATAATCAAATGATGGGCACCGAGCTTGCATCTCTGATCTTCACGTACGCAAGAATTAGAAAGACAATGCTGAATGAACTAATTTTTGTATTAATTTATTTGACTAAATAATGTATAGCTACTAGCTTGGCGGCTAAGTGATATTCTCATAGTTTAATATTCCACTAGTCATGGCAAAGATCTTAAAAACGGTAAGAGTCATGCCATCACAATGCTCTATATATATATATCACAATATCAGCTAGCCAGTAAAATGCTCAAGTTCTACGTTCATGCTTCTCTGTAGGGTCATTTTTGGAATGGTGGTTGCCTTGCCTGTTACAATAATATATTATGTGCTCTTGGACCTTTAACTTCCCGATGAAGAAGGAGGCCGGCAAGAGTAAAGTGATGTATAAATTCAAGGATGGCTTGCATAGCTAGGCTCGAGTCAAGGACAAATTTGTATACATTCACTTGTGTTTCTCTCCTGCTTTCACTTGTACCGTACATCTTCCTCAAGTTTTAGCAAGCTGTAAAAAAAAAGTTCAAATATTACTAATGTTGATTTGATATAATATTAACTTTATGGATCTAAATGCAATTTTTATAACCCGTAAAAATATAACTTGACTAAAATAAATTTTAAGATGATATCTTTTTTTAACATTAAAATAATTAACAGCATATTGAATTGACTTGGGTCAACTCGAGTTATGAGACTATGATAATCACATAGAAAATAAATAAAAATAAATTATGAACTAATTCTCAATCAACCCAATGTTGAAGGATAAAATTAAAAAAAAATAAAAAAAATCTAAAAAAGTAACCCGAGTTAACTTGTCAAACTTGCGACATGGATCATAATATCAAGATAACCCCATGGAAAGTAGATCGAAATAAATTATGAATCTCAATCCTCAATTAGCCCAATGTTAAGGGACGACATTAAAAAAAACATAAAAAATGATCCAAGTCAATCTGCCAAACCCATGATCTGAATCATCGGACCGAGATAACTTTATAGAAAAAAAAACATGATTTAACCCGGGTTAGCCCGCCAGATGCATGACTTTGATCACTACCAAAATCTTTAGATTTACCGACGGATTTTTCCGTCGGTATTTGCATTACCATTCCGTTGGTAAAACAATTACCGATGAAATCACCGACGAAGACTAAAATTACCGATGAAATCACCGACGAAATCACCGACGAAAAGTCTTCGTCGGCGAATCTTTCGTCGGTAATTTTTTGTCCGTCGGTAAGTTCGTTGGTAATAAAAAATTATTATTACTGATTGATTTACTGACGGAGAAAACGAGCAAAAAAATAATCTCTTTCTGTCCGTAATTTTCTCAGAAACCAACCGTATGTAATTCCGTCAGTACTTATTTAAAAATATTTTTTAAAAAATATATTTTACAAAACTATAAAATAATTAAATTAATATTAATCAACACTCTATAATACTCAAAATGCTTGAAAAAAAAGAAGAAAATCAACTCAAAAAAATTTGCAACAAATAAATAACACGAAAAAATAAATTCAATTAAAACAATTCATATGAAAAAAATTTAAAAATCCTATAAATAAATCAACTAAAAATTGATCTCATATGAAAAAAAAATCCTACAACAAAATTCATATAATTATTAAGAACAAAAACAATTAAAAATAAAATAAAATAAATATAGTGAAAAAAACACGAAAATAGAAGTTTTTTTTTTACCTTAATGTAGTTGCAAGTGAAGTTAAGAAGAGAAAAAAAATTCATAAAGTATACTAATTAAAAAAAACTGAGAAGAAAAAATAAGAAAGGAGAAGAAGACATACCTGAGCATGGAGGAGAAGAGAAGGAGTTGAGGAGAGAAGAGAAGGAAAAGGAGAAGAAGAAAAAGACATACCTGAGCATGGAGGAGAAGAGAAGGAGTTGAGGAGATAAGAGAAGAAAAAGGAGAAGAAGAAAAAGACATACCTGAGCATGGAGGAGAAGAGAAGGAGTTGAGGAGAGAAGAGAAGAAAAAGAAGAAGAACAAAGAGAAAGGAGACGGGTCTGTTGTGAAATTAGGGATTCTAGGCTTTTTATTCGGGTGTTTACCGATGGTTTTACCCACGGATAATTAAATATTAATATTTTTAATAATTTTGTCGGTGATTCCGCTGTAATATTTAATTTAAATTTTGAATTTAATAAAATATTTTCAGAAACCGCCAAATATCATCGATGACTTTTCAATCCGTCGGTGATTCCGTCTGTAATATTTAATTTAAATATTTAATTTAATTTAAATTTTTCAGAAAACCACCAAATAACACCGACAATTTTTCAATCTGTCGGTGATTTTGTCTGTAAAGAACAGTAATAGTGTAATTAGAAAGTGAATAGTTCCAGAGCTCTCTGTAAAATACCGACGAAATGTTCCATCGTTAATTTCCTTTTGTAATTAACATGAGGAATAGTGATGACAATTTACCAATGATTTTTCTAACGGAATTGCCGACGGAATTTATTCCGTCGGCAATTCTGTTGGTAAAAATGGCACGTCATCATTTTTTTAGCTTTGTTTTAATTATTTTGTTTTCCACTGTAATTCCCTTGGTAAATACCGAGGGAATATTTTTGTCGGTAAAATCCGTTGGCAATTTACCAACGAAAATATTCCGTTGGTATTTCCGTTTGTATTTATCTATTTCTGGTAGTGGATCATGAGACTAAAATAACCCCATAAAGGCAAATCAAAACAAGTTATGGAGCTCAATTTATTATTGGATATCATGAGGCCGGGATAATTTAATAAAAAATAAACCTAAATAAATCATAAAGCCTAATTTTCAATCAAACACTATATTAAATGATGACAATGGGAAAAAAATAGTCAATTAAAAAAATAAAAATAATATTTGAATGAATTGGGTTAACTCGTCAAACTCACGACTCGAGTCATGAGACGAGAACAACCCAATAAAAAGAAAATCCAATGTTGAAGGACCTGTAACGCAGATCATGAGACCGAGATAACCTCTTAGAAAAAAATCGACTCGATTTAACCGGGGTTAAATTGTCAAAACCCGAGATCTTGATCATGAGACCAAGATATTCCCATAGAAAATAAATAAAAAGAAAAAGATTGTGAAGCTCAATTCTTAATTGATCTACTTTTGAATGATGAAATTAGAAAAACAATTCAATAAAAAAATGACACAAAAAACAACTCGAGTCAACTCAAGTTAACCTGTTAAACATTATTCCCTAGTCATGAGGTTGAAACTATATAATAGAAAGTAAACAAAATAAATCATGAAGTTTAATTTTCAATCAATCCAATATTAAATGACGAAACCGATCACTACAAGATTTCACAGTTTTACCGACGGAAAACTTTTGTCGGTGTGTGATTAGAAGTTCGTCGGTGATTTTTTTACCGACGTCATCACCGACGGATTACGTCCGTCGGCTTTCCCTTCGTCGGTGATTCTCCCTTCCGTCGCTATATCGGTCGGAAAAACAAAAAAACCATTTACCGATGGTTTTACAGATGGAATTTGCGCGCCAAAAAAAAAAAGATTCCCGCTTGAAATATACCGACGGATTTTTAGTCTGTCGGTATATTGTGATTTACCGACGGAAGATAACCGTCGGTAAATCTGTCGGTGAGTGTGTGAAATACTGACAGAATATGTCCGTCTGTAAATTTGTCGGTAATTGTGGAAGCTACTGTTAAATGCCGACGGATTACTTCCGTCGGTAAGTCTGTCGGTGAGTGTTTAAAATACCGACCGAATTCATCCGTCGGTAAAAGCCTTAGTAATAGTTTTTTTCTTAATTTGTTTTTAAAAAATTATTTAGGATATATAATATAAAACTATATAAATTAATTGTAATACAAACCAATTATGCAAATAAAATTTATATTAAACATAAAAAAAAACAAAGTTAAATAATATTCATTACAAACTGAATATGTTTTAAGAAAAATATTAAATGAAGTTTTAAAGGTAAATAATGTTGATTACAAATTAATATAAAGATGATGGAGCTGGAGGAGGAGGAGGAGATCCTGGCGGAGGCTGGTGGTTATACGGCCAAAAAGGATTAGGCGCACATGTTCCACTATTTGACAAGTTCATAATCATTGCGTGAAGCTGTTCATAAGCCGCTTTTTGTTGTTCATGAGCCGCTTCATACTCCGCTTTTTGTTGTGCTTGAGACGCTTTGAGTTGCTCAGACTCCGCTCTTTGTTCCGCTCTTTGTTGTGCATGAGACGCTTTGAGTTCTGCGTACTCCACTTTTAGGTTATCGTATTTCTCAGTGAGCTGAGCCGTGTGTTGATGCAAGGCCACAAACTTCTTAGATTGAGAGCTCGATATTGATTGGGAGCTCCCAACGGTTGAAACACTACGGGTCGACCGCAAGTTGTCGGCCGTAGTGTTGGAGAGCCCGTAAACCCGATTTTTATCGGGTCCACCTGACGAGCCAACCTCCATCCACAAATCCGGATCGAATTCCGGATGGGTCAAAATATCGTCCCCGTATCTCTCCCTCAACCGATTATTATAGGTCTCCTGAAAATAATAAAAAAAAGTAATCATCATATTCAATACAATAAACATAATAACTTACAAAATAAAATGGTTGAACAAACATACCACGAAATGCTGAGCACGGTTATCAACGAACTGTTGCGCCCCCTTCTGGCAATCTTGACTCCGCACGTGCGTCTCCACAAACAGCTCCATCGGGCTCGGCTCACGTCCAAGAGACGCAGCCTATAATGAAAAAAGATATATTAACAACAACTGAATTTAACGATATATTTCATTTAAATTAATCTTACCATCCGTTTCGCATGTGCAGCAAACGGAACGGAGCCGCCAGTGTGTGTTGTCACCCCGCCATGAATTGGCCGATTCCGGTTGCCAGCACCGGACTGTGAGCGTCGTGTGAACCGCTCAGACGTCACGTGCTCAAGATAGTGCGGCCATATATCTTCCGGGATGTATATCGGTTTGAAATCCCTCCAAACCGCAACATCGTTCCAGCCTTGGAAACCCCTATCCCTCGCGGGTTGTTTTGCCTTTTTCTGTGCTTCATACCAAAAATCACGCAACCTACTTCACGCAACCAAAAATTACATTTCGAAACATAAATTTTTGTCTAAAAAAAATCCTGTATTGTTTTCGATCTTACCTAGTTGCCGCGTGATTTTCCCACACCCTCCTCACAACAGTGTTATGCTCAATGTTCCAGCAGAATTTGTGCTGTGTATAAATAAACAAGTTTAAATAAAAATAATAATTTATTTACAATTATATTAATAAGCTGAAAATTATAAATTAATACCAACCTCAAACCTGTTAAACCATGCATTGATTTGAGGCATCCATTCAGGATGCTTAGATATCTGACTCCATTGAAACAATGGAATCTCCATCGACGATTTAAACGCCGATGATATTACTCGGGCGGCTTCAATGTTTGTAAACCTGAAAATAAATGAAATAAATTCAATAGTGATTACTTCATAAATTATGTTGTAATATTTTTTTTAAAAAACTAAAACCTTAACAAACTTACATTGAAAGGTCGTCCTTCCACTGTGCCTCGTACTTGCGGGTAAATTGATTCCGCTGCGAAGGCACGCCGCCTCTGCGCTATGAAGTACCGCTGGAAGAGGCAGCATCGGTTGACGACGCAGGTGGTGTAGGTGCCTCTTCTTGAGAGGCACCTAAGGAAATATCATCCTCGCTGCTAGACGAACTAGTTGCGACCGCACTTGAGCGACCAGCTCTGGTTTTCGTTCTACGCATCTGCACAATTTGATACAAATAATTATATAATTAAATTCAAATGTAAAAAAAAATTCGACAGCACCTCCCCTATACCGGATACTACCCAAATCCACAAACCTGCACATATTAACAATAGCCACAACCAATTTACCCAATCTATACTAATTATTCCAACATATTCAATTACTAATCCTAAGGTAAATTCAACATTAAGAATTACAATTCAAGTAATTATTCAATAATTATGCCAATACAACAAAACAATAAATTAAAAAAAACTCTAGAATAACAATCAAAATAAATGGAAAAAATTAAACACAAATCATGCAATAATAAAGTAAAATTAATAATTATTCCAACATATTCAATTACTAATTCTATGGTAAATTCAACATTAACAATAAATATTCAACAAATTAACTAATAATAATTATGCCAATACAACAATAAAAAATATTCAATAAATTCAAAAAAAAAAAACTATAGACTCTAGCAATGAATTATGCAAAAAAAAAAACTATAGACTTTAATTATCTACATTACAAAAAATACACCAAAACAAAAAAAATAACCAAAAAAATAGCAAAAAAAAACCATTAAAGTAAAATGAAATAGAGGAAACACTAACCTTTTAATCTGATGGAGATTCACGATAAAAAAAGCTTGAGATCGGAGTGAAGAACGGAGAGGAAAAGAATGGTGAAAAACTGAGGAGAAGAGAAAATGAACTGAAGAGGCTGTCGGGGTAGGTTAAAAGCCAGTTTTACCGACGGATTTCCCGACGGATATAAAATTAATTATTATTTTAATTTATTCCGTCGGTGAGGTGTTAAAAATCCGTCGGTAATTTTTGAATTTCGCACCAAATTTTTTAATGGCGCTCCGTATTTTTCGAATTCCGTCGGTAAATCCGTCGGTAAGATGACGCGGTCAGAGATGCATTTAATGCACAACCCTTTGATATTCGCGCAGTCCGTCGGTAATTGTGTGGGTAAAAATTGACACATTACCGATGGCTATAAATTCATCGGTGTGCCCGTCGGTGATTTGGTGGCATTACCAGTAATTATTTTGGAACTCTCTGTGAAATGCCGACGGACTTACGTCCGTCGGTGATTTGGTGGCATTACCAGTAATTGTTTTCGAACTCTTTGTGAAATGCCGACGGACTTAAGTCCGTCGGTGTGGCCGTCGGGGAGTTTGTGGCATTACCAGTAATTGTTTTCGAACTCTCTGTGAAATGCCGACTGACTTACGTCCGTCGGTGTGGCCGTCGGGGATTTGGTGGCATTACCAGTAATTGTTTTCGAACTCTCTATGAAATGCCGACAGACTATCATCGAAAACATGAAAATTTGAATTTTCTTCCAATTCAATCGAAGGAGCAACTCGATATGGTTCAACCACCTCACTAACTTGAAAGACTTCATCTCGCATACTTGTGTCTTTGTTCTCATCCTGAACAACCTCGACACGACCCCGGGGTTTCGTTTTTAAAACGGACAACCAATCCACTCTTGATTGATCCTTTCTAAATGAAGGGGTGTATGTGTAATAAACTTGTTGACATTGCTTTGCGAAAACAAAGACATCGTTTATGTTGCGGAGTCTAGCTTTTGAGTTGATTTCGACCAGACCATAGTGCGGATCAACTCTGATTCCTCTGTCAGTCATGTCATACCAATAGCATTTGAATAAAAACACTATATTCTGCTCGTTATGATATTGCAGTTCGACGACCTCTTCTAATCTACCATAGTAGTCAACTTCTAACTCACTACTAGTGGATCCCTTAACACAAACACCGCTGTTGTATGTCTTTCTTCCTTGCCCGTATTCTTCAGTATGGAAAACATATCCATTGACAAAATACCCGTTGTAGCACTTACATTTTCTTTCAGGCCCCAGGCTTAGTGAAGACAATGACTTAGGTGCACTCCTTCCCATTTGATAAACCTTGTATGTAATGTACATCAATAAACAGTAAATGAACGAGAATCTCGTAATGACATGCATACGTACAATAATTTTGCAAGTTAGAATGAGTTTGTGATAGTGCTTACATGTGTTCTGAACCACGTGGCAAACTGCTCATCTTGTAATTGAAAGATCTGGGATTCGGTCAGCTGTGAGTTATTGGATAGCAAATATTGACGATGTTGCCTGCAAGTGATAATGAGTGTATGATATTACAATATATAATTAACAGTATATTACTAACAAAGTTTAATTAGTATAAACTTACTGAATAAAAGGTCTCAGCTCATCACAGTTAAATAGAACATAGTTGTGTGCTTGTTTGAACTCTATTTCTGACAAATATCTTCCTCTTACGACATTTTTAGGTGTGGGTCGTCCAGTATTGGAGAATATTGACAAGTTCCCACTAGAAGGCACTTCACCGCCATCATCATGTCGTGGAACGCGATTGATTCTCGTTCTCAGATGAGGTTCGAAATAGTATGAGATAAATGTTGAGATCTCCTCAACAATATAGGCCTCACATATCGAAGCCTCAACATGCGCCTTGTTCTTAACCTTTTTCTTGAGATTAAACAAGTACCTGCATTGAAATATTAATCAAGTATTTTCAATTAAGAAAAACATATAAAATACTTTTATATATGAATTACATTGCAACTGTAATATCTAACCGTTCGAATGGGTACATCCATCTATATTGGACCGGTCCTCTAGCTTTTGCCTCGAACGGTAGATGTATAGGGAGATGCTTTATTGAGTCAAAAAATGATGGAGGGAATATCATCTCAAGTTTGCATAGTGTCTCGACGATATTCGTTTGAAGCCTCTCAATGTGATCAACATTCAACTTGCTGGAGCATATATCTCTAAAGAAATGACTGATCTCCGTGAGTGCATCCCATATTCTCTTTGGCAACAAATCACGAAAAGCTAATGGGATGAGTGTTTGCATAAACACGTGGCAGTCATGACTCTTCATTCCATACAATCTGCAGTCCTCTATATTAACCAGCCTTGATATGTTTGATGCATGTCCATCCAGAAAACGCAGACTCTTAAGCCATTTGTAGACTAGCAGTTGTGCGTTTTTCTCTAACACGAAGCTTGCTCTTGGTTTTGCGACCCGTGACTCATCATAAACCAACTCCATATTTTTACGGTTATAGTATAAAGCTATATCCAATCTAGCCTTGATGTTGTCCTTTGTCTTCCCCTTCACATCCATGACGGTGTTGAAAATGTTCTCAAACATGTTCTTTTCGATGTGCATGACGTCAAGGTTATGGCGGAGCAGATTGGTCTTCCAATAAGGAAGCTCCAAAAAGATACTTCGCTTTACCCAATTATGGGTCAAACCAAAACCAGGAAACTTTTGCTTACCTGATTGAAGGCCAAACACAATGTCACCGTACTCTGAGACAACATCATGCAATTCTTCACCAGAAAGACGCGGGGATGCAACATCTTTTTCAACTCTGCCAACAAAGAAATCTTTTCTGTTCTTTCTGTACCTGTGATGAAGTGGCAAGAAGCGACGATGACAGTAAAAAAAAGAAGCTTTACCTCCGTTTGCTAGCGTGAATGCCTTGTTGTTTTCCATGCAGTATGGACATGCGAGTTTCCCATGCGTGCTCCAACCAGAAAGCATTCCATAAGCTGGAAAATCATTGATAGTCCACATCAATGCCGCCCTCATAAGGAAATTTTGTTTCCTCGATATATCATAAGTCAGAGCTCCGGAGGACCACAACTGCGCCAACTCATCAATCAACGGTCAAAGACAAACATCTATATTCCGCCCCGGGCTTCTTGGACCGGGTATGACAGTAGATAAAAACATGAACTCCGGCTTCATACACATTCCCGGTGGCAAGTTATAAACTGTGAGTATGACCGGCCAACAAGAATAAGGAGCAGCAAATGACCCAAATGGGTTGAATCCGTCTGTACACAACCCAAGACGCACATTCCTTGATTCAGCTGAAAAGTAAGGATGAACACTGTTAAAGCGTTTCCACGCTTCGCCGTCAGAAGGATGAACCATCACTCCATCAACCGCATGGTGTGCTTGGTGCCATGTCATGTGCTCAGCAGTCCTTGGTGACATGAATAACCTCTGCAGTCTAGGTGTGATCGGGAAGTATCTAAGTTTTTTATATGCCACTAAAGTC
Source organism: Populus trichocarpa (assembly GCF_000002775.5). Classification (NCBI taxonomy): domain Eukaryota; kingdom Viridiplantae; phylum Streptophyta; class Magnoliopsida; order Malpighiales; family Salicaceae; genus Populus; species Populus trichocarpa. The sequence goes on along the minus strand of NC_037285.2, from coordinate 20,827,924 downwards.
TTTCCCCTGCCAGTTCTAGGTTTGTAACGGGAATGCCCGCATGTCATGCGCTCGGTCATCTCAGCATTTTCAAGGTAGTATAACATGCAGAAATTAGGGCACATGTCAATTTTTTAGTATCCTAAACCGAGGGGTTTCATCATGGACTTCGCAGCATAGAAGTTCTCTTTCAGCCTGTTCCCTTCAGGTAAAATGCTTCTTGCCCATTCAATAATCTTGTCATACCCGGCCTCACTCAACCCGTGATCTGACTTGATGGTGAACACCTGTGCTACGGCCGATAATTTACTGTGGTTCGTGCATCCATCCCATAATGGTTCGTCAGAATCTTTCAACAAATCAAAAAACCTAGCTGCATCTGCATTAGGTTCTTCTTCTACGATTGGACATTGACTGCCATTATCTTGATTCATTCTCATTGCATCCATAACCATATTTCTGTAAGGATTAGTGTTGTCATTTGCCGCTTCATGCACGTTGCTAGCACTAGAAGTAGACCCAACCACCGTTTCTTCCATTCTCCTCTCACTCTCGCTAACAAATACTTCTCCATGTGCATTCCAACACTGGTAATTCTCCATAAACCCTTTGTGTAGAAGATGCATCATTACTACATCTGGATGCAGATACTTTTTATTTTCACACTTCCTGCATGGACACCTAATACCGCCTCCAGTAAAATTTCTGGGAATAGATGTTGCGAAATTAATAAAACCCTGAACCCCGTTACAATAATCCATCCTCCGCAATCCTTGGGGTGAATCTCGATACATCCATGAACGATCATCCATGACTTATATCGAACCTCTATAAAATTATGATGACATCATGTATTAATTAACTAAGTTAGGTAAATAAACTTGCAAAAATATTACTTTACCTCGAGATTATCCAACAAACCAATCACAACTTTTCATAAATATTAAATATTTATTATCATTTATCAACGTCGATACGAATTAAAATATATAAATTTACAGAAATTACCACTCCGCAATACCATTGATAAAACTTTAAACGGACCCATTAAGCAAGCTATTAATTATTTCAAAATAGCACATGTACTTCGGTAGTTCCATAAAGTTTTAACAATTTACAAACAAATACAATCTTACAAAATCTAAAACAAACCATAACAGGTATAGAATTATACATTCATATACTACAAGTTTGTTTGAGAAATAACAATAAAACATGTACATCTACTACCAAAATACATATACTAAAAAACAATAAAATTGACATTTAATTAAATGTTAAAATTTAAAAAGATAGAATTACTTACAAAAATTGATAAAATCCGTCGGTAAATCAGAACACGGATGCTGTGACCACAAAACTTCAAGAAATATAACTTGTTGTGCTGATATGAGGAAGATTTATTTTGGGGGGGGAGGGGGGGCTGGTTGTTTGCAGATGGGGAGAGTTGGGATTAGGAAGAAGAAGGAGAAATAGGGGAGGAGAGGGTCGCCAGAGCTGTCATATATTAACCTTTCCCGACGGTTTCACCGACGGAATGTCCGTCGGTGATTACGTCGGTGATTCTGACGGCAACATAGACACGTCACCGTACGGATCTGCCATTTCAAATCCCTCGGTGAGGCTGTCGGCAATTTAAACGGCGAACCGGTCACGTCACTGTACGGGCTGTCGTTTTGAATCCGTCGGAAACAAAATAACCCGCCAAAACCTCCACGTCAGCGACCCGCCTTTTTTTTAATTCAGAAACTTTTCCGTCTGTAATTCAGTCGGTAACTACTGACGGAAAATTTTCGTCGGTAGTTGCCGACTGAATTACGAACGGAAAATATTCCGTCGGTAGTTACCGACTGAATTACGGACGGAAAAGTGTCTGTCGGTAATTTCAACCTCAAATTACCGACAGAAATATTCCGTCGGTAAATCTGTTGGTATTTAGCGAATTTCTGGTAGTGGAAAAAATAAAGTTAATTAAGAAAAAGAAAAACAAACTTGAGACAACTAGGTTTATCTGTCATCCTGAGTTAACCTGCAAAAATCACAATCATTGTTATGAGAGTATCATAACTTAATATATAAAAAAAATATTAAAGGATGAAATATTTTAAAAAATTTTGATTGAAAAATAATCAAAGAAAAATAGAAAAAAAAAGAAGCAAATCATTATTCAAATGAATAATGCTTTGTGAGGAGGGGTACAATAAAACCCCTTTCTCTTTTACTTTATAGTTAACAACTCAATATTAAATGATGAATCTAAAAAAAAAAGAGTTAATTAAGTAAAAAAAAATTGAGTCAACTGGGTTAACCTGCTAACCCAAGTTAACCCATGAAACTCGCGATCTATGTCATGAAAGTATGATAACTCAATAAAAAAATCTAATATTAAATGATGAAATTAAAAAATAATTAATTGAAAACAAATTAAAGAAAAAAAGAGAAAGAAAAAAAAAGGCAAAGAACTATTCAAATGATTCTTTGTGTGGCGGGGTATAATAAAACCCCATCCTTTTTTAGTTTATAGCTAGCTATTTGACTCACGCTTTCGTGCGGGTCAAATATTTGTTCTTTGTTAAAAAAAAATGTATATGAAGACTTTTACAACATGCTTTTGTAAATAAAAAAACCCCAAGAGAAATTCAAAAAGTTCATGCATACATCTAATTGAATAAATCAAGAACTTTGTGTGCAACAAAAAAAAAATCTAGCTCGAAACAAATTACAATTCCCAATTAACAATAAAAAAATATTAAGTGATGAAATTTAGAAAGGAAAAATGCAATTGTAATAGGTACAAATGAAAAAAAAAAGGAGTAAAAAAGGCCTAGTATCTCAGGTTAAGAAGACCCAGGCACATGGTCCTGGAGCAACCCACATGTCCAGGCCTTATTGTTTTTATTTTTTTAAAGGGTCGTCCGCCAGGGTGTGTTTGTTTTTAAGGTAGTTTTAATGGTTGTTGTTTGAAAAAAGTAAGTTTATAAAAAGTATTTTTAGTTGTAGTTAGTTGGATTTAGATACATGTTTAGTAAAAAATATGGTTGAAGTCTATATGTAGCAAAAGAATGCATAAAAAGGAGACGAGTAAGGAATATTTACGAAAATCAATTAAAAAAACATGTAAAAACTGATGTACAAAACCTGTGTTTTAAACCCAATTTTTTAGTGGGTCCCACAACATAAAACTCAGTTTTATGCTATACCAAACATGTTGCGTTTCTCTCACCGCTACCGTGAAAGCTAGCAAAAAACAACGAAGTCTTTAATACTTTGAAAAAAATAACAGATGACGCGTCGTCTACACAACCTGTATTCCTACGACTGGAGGTCAGCAGAAAATCAAGTTGGTTTGTTTAAGATCAAGAGAAGCTCGTTTTCAACATTTTTTTACCAGCAAAAATAAATAAATAAAACACCCTAAACACCTTGTAAAATACATTGATAACCTCTAACAACCTAAAATCAAAATTTCTTTTGGGTTCAAATCTATTATTTTTGGCAAGTTTAAGGGAAAACAAACATGTTGTATTAACTTTTCCCATCAAAAGGAATTCATTGACACCAAAATCACTTGTTTTCATGGTTTGAATTGGTCTCTACCAAGACTTTCTCTCTCATCTCTTAAACTAGAGACTAGAAAATAAGAAAATTGAAGTTTGAGACCAAAATTAAATGTCATAAATTCTTAGAGATTGAAAGTTTATAATTTGAAAAGTTGTAGGACCAAAGTGTATGTTCGGCCCTAGGTTTCGAAAAACCTTTTTATTTACCATGTTTTTCATATTAGTCCCTTATTTTTTAATCTTGCCATTTTTTTTAATAGATGTGCGTTAATTGGCCATGAATTTAGGCTTATAAGGGTGTAATAAAAGAAAATGGGAAAGATAAAGACAAATTAATGTGGCAATGATTTGTTCCTTGGTGAACAGTGTCGTGGCGAACAATATTTTTCCCATGTATTTTAGAGTATTTGTTAACTAGGTTATTGGAACGCAGGTCATATCAATTTTCTTTTAACGTAAAAAAAATATTCTTGTATTGTCTATGTTTTTTTTCTAGAAAACAAAATCATGTGGAAATTGACCTAATATAATCTAGTTGACTAGGTGGGTCCAAAAAAAACTCAGATGATCGATAAAAAAGTAGTTTGATTAAAAATAATTCGAGATGATATTTTTTTTAAAAAAAAATATTAAGACGGAAATATATTAGATCTACCTAAGTCAACTTAAGTTAACTTGTCAAATCCACAACCTTAATCATCAGACCATGATAACTAAAAAAAAAAGTAAATTAAAATAAATTTTGAAGCCTAGTTCCCAATCAGTCTAATATTGAAGGATGGTATTGAAAAAGAAAATAAAAAAATAAAAAATTGACCATAGTCAATTTATATTTACTTGCCAAAATGGCAACCTAGGATATGATACCGCGATAACACCATAGAAAGTAAATCAAAATAAATTATGTAACTCAATCTCAATCAACCAAATATTAAAGGATGAAATTTGAAAAAAAATCAATTAAAAAAATATCACAAAAAACAACCTAAGTTGACCTGAGTTAACCCACCAAATTCGTGATCCGGGTCATGAGATTGCGATAACCTCATATAAAACAAACAAAAAAATGTCTCGAATCAACCCTTGTTAACATATCATACCCGCGACCTGAGTCATGAGGGTAGGACAACCCCATAGAAAGCAAATCGAAAGCAATTATAAATCATGATTCTCAATTTATCACATAAAATTGAAAAAAACGACAAAAAAATAACTAAAAGTTAACTCATGTTAATCTGCCAAACTGATTACTTGGGTCATGAGATCGAGATAACCTCATAAAAAAATGAAGCTTAATTTCCAATCAATAAAGTTTTGAAGGATAAAATTAAAAAAAAAACAATTAAAAAAAAAAAAACCCAAGTCAATAAAATTAATCCATCAAACTTATAATCCATGTCACGAGACTGAGATAACTTTATATAAAATAAATCGAAATAAATCATGAGATCTAATCCGCAACAAACTAAATATTGAAAGATAAAATTGAAATTGATTAAAAAAATGTTATTAAAATAAATAGTATTTTGTGAGGTGATATATAATAAAAGCACCACCTCTCTTAGTATTTTTATATTTTTGTTCAAGGATGGAAGATTTGATATTGAAAAAATGGCAATGAATATGAGTTTCATTGTGTACTTAATTATAAGAACAGCAGTACAAAGGATAAAAATTAAATAATTTGAATTGTCAACATTTATTTGATTTGATATTACAATGATATATACTTAGAAAAATAAATACATAAATAAACAAATGAAACAATTAATTAATTAACTTGGACACAAATGTATATACAGCACACACGGTTGGTATGCTAGAGCAACATGCATGGATCATCGATCGGCTAGCCAGCCAGCCCTAGCCCTCGTAAAAATCATTGTGAAAGATGCGGTAGCATGTAAAAACTGAGCAAAACGATTCCACGGCCAGTAAGAGCATGAGAACAATGGCAGCGAACAACGTGAGATACTGCCATGAAGAGAACACAGACCGCTTCGTGAACTTTCTTATCTTTACCATCCATAGGCTACCATGATACTTATTCACATCTTCAATCACCTTATCTAAAATTGGAGCTTTTGTCAATCTAATAGCCTTGCTGTCGCTCATTCCATTCAACATATTGGCCACCTCCTCATCACTCTTCAAACGGTTCAAAATAATGCCTCTTTCTCTTAGCAATCCCACATCCTCTTCAGTGTCAATGATCCCGTTCAACAATTCTATGTATCGAGTAAAAATCAAGGGTCCTGATGCGTTCGAAATCTCATATGCCATCAAGTTTCTAAACACAACCTCGGTGTTTATGTCTAAACTAATCGTGGGCAGGTAAAATGCAGCTTTATCTTTGTCGAAATTAATGGTTGAGATGTTTCCCCTGGTAGGGATGAAAGAAACACCAGAATTTGAGAGCTCGGTGACTGAAGGAATTGTGATCTCTTCCACCAATGGTGGCTTGTTCATGCTGGTAGTAGAGCCATCATCTTCTGTCTTAATGAGACCATCTGGTGATATATGCAGGAGTGTAGATAGGATTGTCCAAGAAAATTTCATCTTGATTGTCACAGATGATGAGATGTTCTTGATCAGGAGACTTACCGGGCCTGTCGTTAGTTGTGAAACCATATTCCAAATCTCGTTCAGGAGTTGTTTTACGTAATTCGAATCAGACCCAAACCCTTCACTTTCTAGCTGAATATCAGCTTCGATTTGATCTGCAAACTCTTCAGATATCTCGACCGGTTCTTCCACTTTCGGCACGATAATGTCATACAAGAGGTCTAACAAGTGGGACTGCTCCAAGATTTTCTGAGACTTTGGCAACTCGATCGTCTTGAAAGGAGAGAGCTCTTTAGCTAATCCCCTTATCATGGAAAGCAGCATATCATCAGCCGATTCAACTGAAAGGTATTGAAATTCTAGCACCTTTCTCAATACAAACAACGGTATTTGATTCTCAAGCATCACCATATCTCTTAGAATTACATGATGAACCGATTTCCTCTTTGAATAATCAAGCAAATGAGACATTCGGGACGTAACCTGCACCCTCGATGAACTTGAAGTTTCTTTGAGGGAATAAATTTGAAGAAACTCGAGCAAGAATGAAACATCCAAAGCCATCATCCATGCTAGTGTTTCAGCATTAAAGCTTAAGTACTTGTGGTAGCATGCCCTAATCTTCGGTTCAAGCTTTATCAATTGCTCGACAAGATTTTCAAAGTTGTGGCTGCTATGAAGTTGGTTTTGCAGTTTCTTGGCTGCAAATAGCTTATAGCACTCCATCTCATGAAGATCTGGACGCAAATAATGGTATGGACCTAGTGAAAGTTGTTGTGGAGTATAAGTGTCGGGATGGGAAGACATCAAGGTTTTGGGGACAGTAAAAATGCACACAGGATCTTCATCACCATCTTCAAGCTCTTTTTCGAGTGCTCGACCGACGTTAATGACCCATTGATACTCGTCGAAATTCGAACTCGAACAACATGACATGGTGGGTTGGTGCTGAGACATGTTCGTTGGTTTCAGGCAGATTAGCTAGGTTTTGTTTTGTTTCTCTCTCTTTTTTTTTCTTGCAATTTTGGTGCATATATATATACATAGGAGACGAAGACCTAGCTAGGGTTTTTATATGAGTTTATGAGCATCACTTTCATTGATGGTTTTATTTTGTTTTGTTGAATTTCATTGATGTTTTGACCTTAACAATACATGGCCATGCCTGGCTCTTTGAATATTCATACGCGGGAGCAAGATGAGTGTCAAAGGGAAATTCTTATGTTCCAAAGTGGCTTTGAAAGTCAAGTTTGCCTGTCCTGCGTCTGGGCATGCGCCACAACAGTGACGGCAGCACGCCATGCGTTATCCTTAGCTCCATTCTCCTGCCTGGCTCAATCACCAACGCCCATGTTTTTGTTAGAAATATTTATAATAAATATAAAATTAATTTAGAGACATTAAAATAATATTTTTAAAGTAATTATTTATTCTGCATACCGAAAATATCTTTAAGATACAATTAAACCCTTTAAATCTCTAAAAATATATAAAAAATAAAATAAAAAAAAATATTTTATTTTATTGTGTTTGTTTTTTGTGTAGCAACATGTTTTTAATCATTTAAACAATATGAAAAAAATAGTATGACTGTTCAAAGTTTCAAGTGGGACAAATATCATAAGAGTATATAGATGGAATTAACATTAAGAAAAGTGAAGGGATTCCATTTTAATTTTCATTCTTTTCCTGGAATGACACGTGCAATTAGTCCCATCAGCTGAATGATATGAAAGTTCCTTGCGACGACAAGGAAATGACTGCAATTTTATATTTTTAATCAATTTCGGGTCAAAGGGTCAATTTCTTCTTCTTCTTCTTGATTTTTCCTAATTTCTAAGATAAGATTTCCTTTACTTTTACAACAGAAACTACTCTTCTTTATTATTCTTGATTTATAGGATAAGATCTGATCCCTTGACTCTCCTTTTTCTTGCATTAATCCTCACCCGTTTGAATATAATTGAGTTGAGAAGCCCACCATTCACGTCAAATTCAAATTAAAAAAAATGAAATCTTGAATAAATTCTATGTAAGCACGTAGTTTTAAAACCCGACCTAGCCTGACGGGTCGACTCGGAACCTGGTCGATTCGGGACTGAAACTGAGTCGGGTTAAAAAAAAACAGATAAAGAAAAAACTCGGTATGACCAGGCTAATCCAGCGGGTTGACTCGGCGACCTGGTAAGACCCGGTCAAAAAACATGTTATAACCCGTTGATTTTGGTTTCTTTTTTACTAAAACATCGTCATTTTGATTTTTTAAAAATAAAAATTAACCGGGACGACCCGGTCAAAACCCAAAACTCCAGGCCCGCTACCAGGTCGGGTCTAAAAACTATGGTAAGCACGTAGTTAAGCTCCACAACTCCATGAACAGGATGGGACACGTGTCCCTTATCCTGTACGCCTGTAAGAGTGAAGGACGGCGTTCAAGGTTTCGAAAGTCACCGTGAACGGTAGCTTCATGGTTTTCAAGATTCAAAAGTCGTGGCATTGAAGTTTTTTTTATAAAACAGTACTTCCACAGGTTAAAAGGGATAACTGCGCATGCCAAATTTGTTTTTAACACTCAAAAAGAGGAGAAGATAGATTAAGCTTTAATTATTGACTTTGATTTGTGATCGATGTTACAATATCTGGCACAATTAATTAATTAATTATTTATTTATTTTCTTGTGTTCAAGCCAAATGCATCCAGCAGTCAAACTTGAATTTATTACTTAATCAATAGAACACATGCAAATCTATTTTTTTAATTTTATTTATTTTTGTGTTTCAAAATCACTTTAGAAATAATTTACATTTTATTTATTTTTTTCTTATTTTAAATTAATATTTTTTTGATATTTTTATTTCGCATTTCAAAAGCGATTTTGAAAAAATTTAATTTAAAATAAATAAATAAATAAATAAACATTATTTTAATACGTTGATATAAAAAATAATTTTTAAAAAATAAAAAAATATTATTTTAATATATTTCTGAGTGAAAAGCATTTTGAAAAGCAACCATAACAATCACACTCCCAAACAAATTCAAGTGCAAATCCATTTTAAAAAAAATATCTTAAATCAAAAGACAATATTTAAGATTGCACCTTGATATATATATATATACAATTTTTTTAATAGAAAACTAGTTGCTTTGGCCACACGTTGCTATAAATGTAATTTAGACGGTTAGTAATTTTCAACCAGTGAGAAACAAATTTAAATATTTGAGTTGTAACTAATTAAATTAAATTAAATTAAATATATATTATATAAAACATGCACCATATAAATGTATTATAATAGTCGATGATGCAAATTTGATTTTGAGACGTAAATCATCCAAGAAACATTAGAACGACGTCGTCGAATTGGAGGCAGAGAGAAAGTAGAATTAATTAAGGAATTTTCGATTGGCAACAGACACTAGAACCAGCCATGATTGTATTAGATAATAGTTAATTCCTCTGTATATTAGGTGCGTTTTCTTACACTACACCGTTAAACAGTTTTATCGACGGATATATTTTGTTAATATAAGACACACAATTCATTAGTAATACTTTTACCAACGGCCTCACCGACGAAATACGTCTGTCGAAATATTGATCATCGGTAATTTTCATTTCCGTCGCTACTTCAATCGAAAAAAAAAACCCAAACACCGACGGTCTTACAGACAAGGGAAGCGCGCCAAAAAAATAATTTTTCTGCGAGAACTTTACCAACGGACTTATTCCGTTTGTATTTCCAATGGTAAATCATTGACGGACTGGCCGTCGGTGCTTGTGGCATGGGCAGTAAATATTTCAGAACTCTCTGTACAATACCGACAGATATATCCTTCGGTAATATCAACGGTAAACACTACACCATTAACCAGTTTTACCGACGGACTAATTCCGTCGGTGACAACAATGAAATCCGTCGGTGAAATAATTACCGACGGCATCACCGACGGAACACGTCCGTCGGTATACCAGTCGTCGGTAACTCCCTTGTTCGTCGCTAAGTCTGTCGCAAATAAAAAAAAACACCCACCGACGGAACACCGACGGTCTTACAGACGGATACGCACGCGCCAAAAAAAAGTTTCTCGCGGGAACATTACCGACGGAATAAATCCGTCTGCAAGTTCAACGGTAATTACCGACGGAAATTCCGTCGGTAATTATGGCATGGCTGGTAATTGTTTTGCAAGTCTCTGTGAAATACCGACGGATATTATCCGTCGGTAAATCCGTCTGTATTTAATCACCGATGGAATATATTCCGTCGGTGATTCCGTCGGTAATTATGGCATGGCTGGTAATTGTTTGGCAACTCTCTGTGAAATACCGACGGATAATATCCGTCGGTATATCCGTCGGTATGTATTTAAAATATATATAAAAAATAATTTATTAATAGTAAAAAACCTTAATAAACAAATAAAAATGGATTAAACATTAAAAATATAAAAGTAATGTTAAATAATATTCATTACAAATTTAATGTGTTTAAAAAACAAAATTAAACTAGAATAGCGGCGGAGCTGGAGGAGGAGGAGGAGGAGGCTGGTTGTTCCTGGGACCATACGGCCAAAAAGAAGCTGCACAAGTATCGTCACCCATCTTTGATCTCATCTCCATGACTATTTGACGGAGCTCATCATAATTCGTCGAGAGTTATTGATATTGTTGTTTCAACGCAATGAACTCCTCAGACTGGGTGTTCGATACTGATGGAGAGCTTCCAACAGTTGAGACACTACGAGCTGAACGCAAGTTTTCAGCCGTAGTGTTGGAGAGCCCGTAGACCCGATTTTTATCGGGTCCACCAGACAATCCCGCCTCCATCCACAAATCTGGATCGAAATCTGGATGGGTCGACGGATTGTCCCCATATCTCTCCCTCAACCGGCTATTATAGGTCTCCTAAAAATTCCGTCGGTAAAAAAATCATCAAATGCAATTCAAGATGCAATTCAAGAAAATAATAACTTACAAAATAAAATGAATGAACGAACATACCACGAAGTGCTGAGCACGGTTGTCCACGAACTGCTGCACCCCCTTTTGGCGGTCTTGACTCCGCACATGCGTCTCTTCAAACAGCTCCATTGGACTCAGTTCACGTCCAAGAGACGCAGCCTGTTAGGAAAAAATAGGTTGAAAGTTAAATATATTATAAGGAACGACAAATTAATTAACGATATATTTCATTAAAATTAATCTTACCATCCGCTTTGCATGTGCGCTGAATGGGACGGATCCGCCAATGTGCGTGGTCATCGAACCATGAATTTACCGGTTCCGGTTGTCGGCGCCGGACTGTGAGCGCCGTGAGAACCGCTCTGAGGTCACGTGCTCAATATATGCCGTCCATATTTCCCCCGAGATGAATGGCGGTTTGAATTCCTACCAAACCGCCACCTCATTCCATCCTTCAAGACCGTTATCCCTCGCATGTCTTTTTGATTTTTTTTTATGTCATACCAAAAATCACGCAACCTACTTCCATAGTAACAAATTAGAATTTAAAACATAAAATTATAAAATAAAAATAAATATTATTTTCGATGTTACCTAGTTGCCGCGTGATTCTCCCATACCCTCCTCACAACATTGTTGTCCGCCCTATCCCACTCAAATTTGTTCTGTGTATATAAATAATTCATATAAAATAAAAATAGTACAAGATATAAAATTATAAAAATTATTTATTAAAAATAAGCTGGAAATTAAAAATTAACACTGACCTGAAATCACTTAAATCATGCATCGATATTAGGTTTCCACTCAGGATGTCTGGAAACCTGGCTCCATTGAAACAATGGAATCTCCATCGACGATTTAAATGCCAATGTTATAGTCCTTGCAGCCTCAATGTTTTGTGAACCTGAAATTAAATAAAAATAGTAATATTAATTAGTTGTTCATAAATTATGTTATAAGTATATAAAAAAAAAACTAAAACCTAAACAAACTTACATTGAGAGGTCATCCTTCCATTGTGCCTGGTACTTGCGGGTGAATTGGCCCCGCTGTGAAGGCACACCGCTTCTGCGCTGTGAAACCGCGCTAGAAGAGGCAGGATCACAAGTTGGCGTAGATTCCTCGCCGTGATCAGCACCTAAGGATACGTCCTCCTCGCTGCTAGAAGAACTAGCTGCAACCGTCTTCTGACGACGTGCTGTAGATTTCATTCTACGCATCTACACAAATTTATACGAATAATTACATAATTAACTTTGATTATTTTAAAAAAAATTCGACAGAGTCTCCCCTGTACTGGGGGGTCCCAAGTTGTCGACAAAATCATATTACACTTCCAATTTTATTTCACATCCCGATCCAATCATCCTGGATCTCAACCCAACTCATCATCATCAACACAACATTTTATTCAATAACATCATATAGAATTACAACTATGAACATTCATTGTTAAATTGGTACTTAGAGTTACAAACATTAGATTAAAGTCATACATTCAAATTTACGGATTAATATTACATTTCAAGTTTTAGGAGATAAGACTCTTAATTTATAAATAATTACATGGTCAAAAGCAAAAGATAACTAAATCAATATCATTCCTAACACGATCGACCCTAATGGACCTCAAAATAGAAATTAACGTGTACACATAAATATAAAAATATAATAACAAGCAATAACAATGACATGGAAACAATAATATCCTAAATTAAGATAAACTAATTAAATGTAATTCTATATATATAAATTAACATTTTTAACATAAATTCAACAATAACAATTATAGCAATACAAACAATAATATCCTAAATTAAGATAAACTAATTAAATGTAATTATATATATATAAATTAACATTTTTAAAATAAATCAACAATAACAATTATATATATAAATTAACATTTTTAACATAAATTCAACAATAACAATTATATATATAAATTAACATTTTTAACATAAATTCAACAATAACAATTATAGCAATACAAACAATAATATCATAAAATTAAAAAACTAAAAAACACTACACAAAACAACATAAACACAAAACAAACAATACATAAAACTAAAAAACACTATATCAATTCAAAATAAATTTGGGAATAAAAAATTCTTACCTTAATAGTGTGTTGAATTTAAGATTTTATCTACAAACAATACACAAAACAAAGAACACCCAAAAAAATAATCATAATTAAAATAAAAAAAATACAAAGATAAAGAAAAAAGAATACATACCTTGGTAAAATCACAACCACCAAAACAATAAAATCTCTTCAATTTGACAAATAGAAATGGAGAGGAGAAGAGAAATGGAGAAGAAGAGAAACGGAGCCGAGAGAAAAAAATGAACCAAAAGGGGGGGAAGGGGGGATTTATATGACAATTTTTCCGATGGTATTACCGACGGAAATGAATTGTTGTTGGTGGCATTAAATTCCGTCAGTAATTCCGTCGGAAATTAATTGAAACACGCACCAAAAAAGTTCGAAAATCCCGCCAAACTTTTCGATCCGTCGGAAAATCCGTTGGTATTCTTGCAGACGGACACGTGTCAGACATGCGTGCGCTTCGGGATGTGCGTAAAGCCGTCGGTGATTCCGTCGGTATTTGACGTCGGAAAAGCCGTCGGTAAACTCGTCGGTGAATGTGGCACAATCCCGTAATTTTTTTGCAACTCTCTGTGAAATGCCGACGGGTTATAGTCCGTCGGCAAATCCGTCGGTGAAACCATAAATTTTTCTTATTTTATTTATGTAACCCTGTCAAAAAATCTTGAATTGCAATCTTACAGCACACACAACACAATAACAAGGGCTGACCATTAAAGAAGAATAAATATTTCATGTTTCAAATTATTACATTATAAAATAAGGCTTTATAACATGTTTAGTTAGTCGGAATTTTCATCTTCGTCCTCTATTGAATTGTTATCATCAGCTTCATCGCACTCTTCAATTTCGTTATCATCTTCTTCAACAACATTCTTTTTTCCACTAGTAGAGCTCAGAACAACATTCAACTCCTCTGCGTCAACATCAACAAGACTATCGTTGAAAACACGAAAATTCGAATTTTCTTCTAAGTCAATCGACGGAGCAACTCGGTATGGTTCAACCAACTCACTAGCTTGAAAGACTTCATCTATCACACTTGTGTCTTCGTTCTCATCCTGAACAACCTCGACACGACCCTTGGGTTTTGTTTTTAAAACGGATAACCAATCAACTCTTGATCGGTCCTTTCTAAAGGAAGGGGTGTATGTGTAATAAACTTGTTGGCATTGCTTTGCGAAAACAAAGACGTCGTTTACGTTGCGGTGTCTAGCTTTTGAGTTGATTTCAACGAGACCATAGTGAGGATCTACTCTGATTCCTCTGTCAGTTGTGCCATACCAATAGCATTTGAATAAAAACACTCTATTTTGCTCGCTATGATATTGCAGTTCGATGACCTCTTCCAATCTACCGTAGTAGTCAACTTCAAACTCACTAGAAGTCGATCCCTTAATACAAACACCGCTGTTGTATGTCTTTCTTCCATGCCCGTATTCTTCAGTGTGAAAGACATATCCATTGACAAAATACCCATTATAGCACTTGACTTTTCTTTCAGGGCCCAGACATAGTAAAGACAGTGAAATAGCAGCACTACCTCCCATTTTATAAACCTAGCTTGTAAATTAAATACAACAATAATCAATAAACGGATATCATGTAACATTGACTACAATTAATTACATTGCAAGAGATAATGAGTTTGTGATAGGACTTACATGTGTTCTAAACCATGTGGCAAATTGTTCATCTTGAAATTGAAAGATCTGGGATTCGGTCAGCTGTGAGTTATTGGACAGTAAGTATCGTCGATGTTGCCTGCAAGGTTGTTCCAAATTATATGAGTGTATGGTATCACAAAACATAAATAGTACACTCTTGACAAAGTTTAAGTCGAACATCTACTTACTTAATAAAAGGTCTCAGCTCATCACAGTTAAATAGGACATAATTGTGTGCTTGTCTGAACTCTATTTCAGACAAATATCTTCCCCTCACGGCATTTTTAGGTGTGGGTCGTCCAGGATTGGAGAATATTGACAAGTTCCCACTTGAATGCACTTCACCACCATCATCATGCCGTGGAACACGGTTTATCCTCGTTCTCAAATGAGGTTCGAAATAGTATGAGATAAATGTTGAGATCTCCTCAACAATATACGCCTCACATATTGACGCCTCAACATGCGTCTTGTTCTTAACCTTTTTTTAAGATTGAACAAGTACCTGCATATATATATATATATATATATATATATATATATAATTATCAATTAAAAACATTAAAATAAAAATAAAAACATTTAGTTATAAATGTCATAGCAACTGTAATATCTAACCTCTCGAATAGATACATCCATCTGTACTGGACCGGTCCTCCAACTTTTATCTCAAACGGTAAATGTACGGGTAGATGCTCCATTGAGTCAAAAAATGATGGAGGGAATATCATCTCAAGTTTGCATATTGTCTCGACGATATTCTTTTGAAGCCTTTCAATGTGATCAACATTCAACTTGCTGGAGCATATATCTCTGAAGAAATGACTAATCTCCGTTAGTGCATCCCATATCCCCTTTGGCAACAAATCACGAAAAGCTAATGGGATGAGTGTTTGCATAAACACATGGCAGTCATGACTCTTCATTCCATATAATCTGCATTCCTCCGTATTAACCAGCCTTGATATGTTCGAGGCATGTCCATCGAGGAAACGCAGACTCTTAAGCCATTTGTAGACTAGTAGTTGTGCGTTTTTCTCTAGCACGAAGCTTGCTCTTGGTTTTGCGACCCGTGACCCATCACAAAACAACTCCATATTTTTACGGTTACAGAACAGCGCTACATCCAATCTAGCCTTGATGTTGTCTTTTGTCTTCCCCTTCACATCCATGACGGTGTTGAAAATGTTCTCAAACACGTTCTTTTCAATGTGCATGACGTCAAGGTTATGGCGAAGAAGATTGGTCTTCCAATAAGGAAGCTCCCAAAACATACTTCGCTTCACCCAATTATGGGTCAAACCAAAACCAGGAAACTTCTGCTTACCTGATTGGAGACCAAACACAATTTCACCGTGCTCTGACACAACATCAAACAATTCTTCACAGGAAAGACGCGGGGGTGCAACATCATTTTCAACTCTGCCAACAAAAAAATCCTTTCTATTCTTTCTGTACCTGTGGTTATGTGGCAAGAAACGACGGTGACAATAAAAAAAAGAAGCTTTACCCCCGTTTGTTAGCGTGAATGCCTTGTTGTTCTCCATACAGTATGGACATGCTAGCTTTCCATGCGTGCTCCAACCAGAAACCATTCCATAAGCTGGGAAATCATTGATAGTCCACATCAAAGCCGCTCTCATAACAAAATTTTGTTTCCTCGAGATGTCATAAGTCAAAGCTCCAGAGGACCACAACTGCGTCAACTCATCAATCAACGGACGAAGACCAACATCTATATTCCGCCCCGGACTGCTCGGACCTGGTATAACCATAGATAAAAACATGAACTCCGGCCTCATACACATCCCCGGTGACAAGTTATAAACCGTCAGTATGACCGGCCAACAAGAATAAGGAGCAGCAAATGACCCGAAAGGGTTGAATCCGTCTGTACACAACCCAAGATGCATGTTCCTTAATTCAGCTGAAAGTGAGGATGCATATTGTTAAAGTGTTTCCAGGCTTCACCGTTAGAAGGAGGAACCATCACTCCATTAACCACATGGTGTGATTGGTGTCATGTCATGTGCTCAGCAGTCCTTGGTGACATGAATAACCTCTGTAGTCTAGGTGTGATTGGGAAGTATCTAAGTTTTTTATATGCCACGAGAGTCTTCCCTCTACCAGTTTTGGGTTTGTAACGGGAATGCCCGCATGTCATGCACTCGGTCATCTCAGCATTTTCAAGGTAGTATAACATGCAGAAGTTAGGGTATATATCAATTTTCTGGTATCCTAAACCGAGGGGTTTCATCATGGACTTGGCAGCATAGAAGTTCTCTTTCAGCCTGTTCCCTTCAGGTAAAATGCTTCTCGCCCATTCAATAATCTTGTCATAACCGGCCTCACTCAACCCGTGATCCGACTTGATGGTGAACACCTGTGCTACGGCTGATAATTTACTGTGGTTCGTGCAGCCATCCCATAATGGTTCGTCAGAATCTCTCAACAGATCAAAAAACCTTGTTGCATCTGCATTAGGTTCTTCTTCTACGATTGGACATTCCCTGACATTACCTTCACTCATTCTCATTGCATCCATAACCATATTCCTGTAAGGATTACTGTTCTCATTTCCAACTTCATGCATGTTGAAGTTGACCCACCCACCTGTTCTTCCATGTTCTCATCAGGAACAAATAGTTCTCCGTGAGCATACCAACTTAGGTAATCCTTCATGAACCCTTTGGTTAGAAGATGCATCGTTACAACATCTTGATGCAGAAACTTTAAATTTTTACACTTCCTGCATGGACACCTAATACCGCCATCAGTAAAATTCCTCGGAATAGATGTTGCGAAATTAATAAAACCCTGGACACTGTTACAATAATCCATCCTCTGCAATCCTTGGGGTGAGTCCCGATACATCCATGAACGGTCATCCATGACTTCTATTGAACCTCTATAAAACATAACAAAAATATTGGTTTTCCCCGACATTATCCAACAAACTAAAACAACACTTATGTTAAATATTCATTATCAATTATCAACTATCAACGTCCATACATACAAATTTATACATATATAAATTTACAGAAATCACAACTTCGAAATAGAATTGATAACAATTAAACAAGACTCGTTAAACAAGCTATTAATTATTTATTTCATCACAACGGCACATTTAATTCGGTGTAATTCAAACAAAATTTCAACAATTTACAAACAAATATAATTTGACAAAATCTAAAACAAACTATAACAACTACAAAATTATACATTCATACTACAAGTTTCTTTGACAAATAACAATTAAACAAGTACAAACGTTAACAAAATACATATACTAAAACAATAAAATTCACAATTAAATATTAAAACTAAAAAGAATAGATTTACTTACAAAAAAATGATAAAATCTACAAGAAACGGATATTGTGACCACGTACAAGATATAAGAAACTTGAGTGCTCGTGTTGAGAATAGTGGAGACTTGGGATGGGTGTTTGGTTGCAGTTTGGGAGGGGAGCTGCAGTTTGGGAGGGGAGAGATGGGATGGGAAAGAAGAAGAAGGAGAAACAGAGGAAGAGAGTGTCGGCAGATGTGGGCATATAATGGTTTTTTTCGATGGAATCACCGACGGATTACTTCCGTCGGTGATTCCATCAGTGATTCCTTCGGTGACAGTGCCACGTCACTGTACGACTATCTCAGTTTGAATCCCTCGGTAATTCTGTCGGTAAAATCACCTGACGTCACCACGTCGTTGCATATTTCCAGACAAACTGTATACCCAGTCGGCGAAACTGTCGGTATATACCGACGGTTTTGCCGACGGGTTTATGCCGTTAGTATATACCGACAGATTTTGAGACGGAATTATTTCCGTCGGTAATTATTACTGACGAAAAAATTCCGTCGGTAATTCCGTTGGTTTTCTCCGGTTTTCTGGTAGTGAAACACCGACAGAATATATCCGTCGGTGATTGTGGCATGGGTGGTAATTTTTTTGCAACTCTCGGTAAAATATCGACGGCTCGGTTCCGTCTGTAAGGTCGTCGGTATTGATTTAAAAATATTTTAAAAAAACTAATTAACCAAATAAAATTGTATTAAACATTAAAAAATACAAAAATAATGTTAAATAATATTCATCCAAATATTTATTACAAATTTAATGTATTTCAAAATAAAATTAAACTAGATTAACGGCGAAGCTGGAGGAGGAGGCTGGTTGTTCCTGGGACTGTACGGCCAAAAAAGGGATGCACATGTATCATCACCCATCCTTGATCTAATGTCCATGACCATTTGACGGAGCTAATCATAATCTGTCGAGAGTCGTTCATGTTGTTGTTTCAAGGTCATGAACTCCTCAGACTGGGTGCTCGATACTAATGGAGAGCTCCTAACGGTTGAGACCAAGGTTGTCAAAAATGCTTTTTTGACACGACACGGAACATCCAATATAAACTCGAATCGTAAACTTGAATCGTAAAATCATAAAATCGCAAATAAAATATTTTAACTAAAATCGTAAAATATTTTAACTAAAATCGTAAAATCACAAGTAAAATATTTTAACTAAATTGCAAGATCTAGTCAAGTAGTAAATAATAATATAACACAATTAAAATAAAAGTGAAATAAACAATACAAATATCCAAACACCTTAAAATATATAATTCAAATAAAAATTCATACATGTCCATAGAATTTCATTAACTAAAAGTTAACAAACCTAAAACAAAAATTCAACTCAAATAAACAACAAATTTATTTCCCTCAAATCTCAACTAACTTTATAGCATTATTGGGATATCATATCACATTCCATTTCAACCAACAGATTGATGATAAAACAAATAAACATATACAGCCTGAAAATAAGAAAATTTCAGCCTAGTTGCGAAAACTAAGGAAACAAACCACCACGTACTTTTTTCAAAATTCCAAACAGTGCTAGGTGAAGTAGAAACCCAAAAGAGAAGTGCCAAGATACACAAATCCGAGAGAGTATGTTAGACAACATTTAGATTCTACAATATAGATCTAAATTCAGAGAGTAAATTTTCTAAATAGGCCACTTCCGTCCCACAATCAAATGCAATTTTCAATTATGTTAGTGCGAATTCCATCTCATTGAGTTATATTCGTTGCAAAAGACTAAGATTTGGAGAACATAGCAAACCAAAATTGCAGTAAGAAGGAGGTAATCAAACATACCTTTTAAGCTGATCTGATGCGAGAAGGCTAAAAGAGTGACTACTGACTAGATCTCAACGGCGAGAGTAGATAGCTCCCTATCATACTTTAAAGTTCATACTAAAGTAAATTGCAGGTGCTATGCTGGTAACCAAATTATATTTATTCTACATTTGTAATAGAAGATCAGGCTTGTACTTACAGGAGCTCTAAATGCTGGTTGATGTGCTGCAATTTCAAACATACAGCATCCTGAAACATCAGATAGATGTTATTGCCAGTGCGAAAGTAAATTTGATAAATTCAAAACCATGCTTCCAGATTTCTTACCAAGTGACCATATGTCTGATTTGTAGCCATAAGGTATATCTGCTAGGAGCTCAGGACACATGTAATTAGGAGTGCCAACTACCTAAGTGACATGCAAAGGCATAGAAAACAGAAAGATGAAAAGAACCATTTTAAGACAAGTAGTTCAAACACCAGCTCTTAGGATTTTGGATCTAAACATACTAGGACCCTAAATGCTACCCAAACACTATTTGAGTTGCAGGCATTAGATACATTAAGAAGTTGAGAAAAAAAGTTGTAACAATTTGAAATCAGGGGTGTAATTTCAATTGACAAGTTAAAACAAAGTAAACTAGTAATTTACTGGAGATGCAATCAAGTCCATACCGAAGAAGCAGGGTCTTCTGTGTTGAGCAGCTTTGCAAGTCCAAAGTCAGAGAAGATTTAAAATCCAGACTCGATGAAGAAGAAAATCCTTTCGACTAGTATTTCTTTTGGCTTACATACCAAGGCGGATGTCATTTTCCTTTGTAAGGAATATGTTGGAACACTGGAATTCAACGAGTCAATCAGTGAGTTCATGTCATCAGCTGATCTGGTGCGAGAAGGCTAAAAGTTAACAAACCTAAAATGATTTGGGGAAAGGGGAAAGGTGAAGCCGAAAATAGGAAGGGTGGAGACGTGGACTTTGAGTGTCAGGCGGGGGAGTCAGATGTTTATTTCACGTGAAATCGTGAAATCGGATCCGGTTTCATGTTTTTTACGAGTTGACCCGATTTTGACCGGGTTTAACCGAGTTTGACCGATTTTACTGGTTTCGAGTTTTAAACCCGATTTTACACGTTTTACACCTTTTGACTCGTAAAATCGGATGATTTTACGAGTCAAAACTCGTTTTTAATAACCTTGGTTAAGACACTACTGGCCGCACGCAAGTTTTCGAACGTAGTGTTGGAGAGCCCATATACCCGATTTTTATCGAGTGCACTAGACGATCTTACCTCGATCTACAAATCCGGATCCAAATCCGGATGGGTCGAAGGATCGTCCCCATATCTCTCCCTCAACCGGCTATTATAGGTCTCCTGAAAATTAAAAAAAAATCATCATATTCAATTCAAAAAAATAATAACTTACGAAATAAAATGATTGAACGAATATACCACGAAGTGTTGAGCACGGTTATCCACGAACTGTTGCACCCCTTTTTGGCGGTCTTGACTCCGCACGTGCGTATTTACAAACAACTCCATTGGGCTCGGCTAACGTCCAAGAGACGTAGCCTGTAAGGAAAAAAAAGGTTGTAAGTTAAATATATTTATAAGCAACAACAAATTAATTAACGATATATTTCATTTAATTAATCTTACCATCCGCTTCGCATGTGCACTGAATGGGACGGAGCCACTGGTGTGCGTGGTCACCGAACCATGAATTTACAGGTTCTGGTTGTCGGCACCGGACTGTGAGCGTCGTGCGAACTGCTCGGACATCACGTGCTCAATATATTGCGTCCATATATCCCCCGAGATGAATGGCGGTTTGAATTCCTGCCAAACCGCCACCTCATTCCAGCCTTCTAGACCGTTATCTCTCGCATATTTTTTTGCTTTTTTTATGTGTCATACCAAAAATCACGCAACTTACTTTCATAGTAACAAATTAGAATTTAGAACATAAAATTATAAAACACAAAATTATATTATTTTTTATGTTATCTAGTTGCCACGTGATTCTCCCATACCCTCCTCACAACATTGTTGTTCGCACTATCCCACTCAAATTTGTGCTGTGTATAAATAATTCATTTAAAATAAAAATAGTACAAGATATAAAATTATAAAAATACTTTATTAAAAATAAGCTGGAAATTAGAAGTTAACACCTACCTGAAATCGTCGAAACCATGCATCAATATTAGGTCTCCACTCAGGATGTTTGCAAACTGACTCCATTGAAATAATGGAATCTCCATCGACGATTTAAACGCCGATGTTATTGTTCGGGCAGCCTCAAAGTTTGTGAACCTGAAATTAAATAAAATTAATAAAATACTAATTAGTTGTTCATAAATTATGTTATAAGTAAAAAAAACTAAAACCTAAACAAACTGACATTGAAAGGTCATCCTTCCATTGTGTTTGGCACTTGCAGGTGAATTGACCCTGCTGTGAAGGCACACCGCCTCTGCGCTGTGAAACCGCGCTAGAAGAGGCAGCATCACAAGTTGGCGCAGGTGCCTCTTCGTGATCAGCATCTAAGGATAAGTCATCCTCGCTGCTAGAAGAACTAGCTGAAACCGTCTGCTGACGACGTCTTGTTGATTTCATTCTACGCATTTACACAAATTTATACGAATAATTACATAATTAACTTCGATTATTTAAAAAACATTTGGCAGCACCTCCCATATACTAGAGACTACCTACAATTTTCAAACTTACAAATCTTTACAATAACCACTATTGTTACCCATTTTTGGGTTCCCACAAAAAATGAGAAAATACAAAAAAAAATATCAAAAAAATTTTCAGAAGAAATCCAAAAAATAATAGGAGCGAGAAAAGGATGTTGGAATGCCGAAAAAATACCAAAATTGGTTAAGGAGATTCAAAAATGCAAAAGGTTGAAATTTGACAGTGAGAGCCCTGTTGATAAGGAAAATTCAATTTGAGGAAGAAAAGTCCAAAATCAGATGTTTATGGACTCAATGAAATTTTATCCAAGGTTTAATTGAATTTATGGAGGGTTTGATTGCAAGAAAATTGATTTCTTAAGTCAATTTAGGCTTTTAATTGAAGAAATTAAAGTTCTAGGGTCCAATTATAATTTTGAAGAGTTGATTTGGTCAAATCAGGGGCTTAATTGTATAATTATTGAAGTTTGATGGCCAATTAGGGACTTAATTGAAACAATCCAAAACCAAGGACTAAATCAGAAAAGGCGCTAAAATCATGGGGTCTAATTACAATTTTTTCTGAGGGGCTTGATTACAAAAGTACATAAACATCCAAGGATCAAATCGGAAATATTATTTAAAATTGCAAAACGGCGCCGTTTCGCTCAGCCTTGTTCACTGTCTTCTTCAGAAGACGTTACATTGCAGCTGGCGGAGAAACGGTTGCAGCAGCGAAGGCGGTGATCAAGGGGCCATGTCCACGGCTGATATCTCTCCGGCCGTTACTCCGTCCCTACAAAGGAAAACGCTTTCATCCTCTGGCTATAAAAGCCAGAAGATGTACTGCACAGGAAAAAAGAAAAAGAACGACAGAGGAAAGAAAAAAAAACAGAGGGAGAGGGGAACGTAAGGAAGAGAGAAACAGAGGGGGAGGAAGATCATAAGAAAATAAAAAGGCAGCAAGAGAAGAAGGCAGAGAGAGGAGAATAGAAGAGAGCAGACAGGAAAAGAAAGAAAAAGAGAAAGAGGGAGGGAGGAGAGTGAACGAAAAAAAAAACAGAGTAACACAGCAACCCGAAGAACGCAGATTGCAGAAGAAGAAGTCAGCATCACCCTCGTCTTAATCTCTCCAGCACCAGGTACGTTTTACTTCCTTCCACAGCCCCTGCAATAAAAGATGTTACCTGTGTTTTTTTGGTTAATTGGCAGGTTGGAGATGAACGCCTAATTGGGTCACTGGCTTTGGGCCAGTGACCAGGCTGGGCTGGCTAGGTCCAGCCCAGCCATATGGGCTGGGATCATGCCAGCCCGGAAAAAAAACAAATTCTTCGAAAAAAATTTATTTTCAATTTTTTTCTGTATTTTGATCAATATTGGTTTTTTTTTATATTGTAAAGATACAAATTCAGTATTAAAATACATGATTTTTGTCAAAACATTGAAAAAAAAATATTTTATTTTCATGCATACGGCCAAGTCTCTAAAAAAAAAAAGAAAAAAAAAACCATATTGTATTTTCATATAACAAAGAAAATTTTAAAAATATGTATTAGCATGCATTTTGACTTATACGTAAGACATATTCCGGATATTAAATTCTTTTGTTGACGTTAGAATGGTTAGGTTTACCTGATAAGATAAGGATCTCCTTACCGAGGAGGACTTTTCTTAAACCAGAGACGGACCAACAACTAGAAAACACGAAAAGACCTTAGATTTTATCAGACAATAAAACAATGCAGCTTACCTTATGTAGACCGTATTTGGGGTGCTAATACCTTCCATTTACGCAACCAGTCCACGTACCCGATCTCCGAGACCAGTTAGGGTTCTTAGTGACCAAAATACTAGGTGGCGACTCTCATTCATGCTTTCCAAAGATAAAAGACAAGAATTCCTTGTCTCCCCATATTTGCCAGATAGATACATTAGAATCAAATTTTGAGGGTAGATGTTTTCGTCGCGACGCCGCACACGTGTGACAACCAAAAATCAATTGACTCCATTGGAAAATCTTATATACAACCTAACATCTATAGAAATTCAACTAACATCTATAAAAATGCATAAATGACAATTAAAATTAATGGAAATAATAAAAAACATAACAACCAATAATAGAATAAAATTGAGATAAAATAATGAAATTTAATTCTTCATTTTCAATTACCATTTCCATGGTAAATTCAACAATAACAATTAAACAAGTCTAAATTTCCAAATAATTATTACAATACAAACAATAAAATAATTAAATTTTTATTCTACACATCTACATAAATTTATACGAATAATTAAATTAAATTATTTTAAAAAAAATTGTCAACACCTCACCTTTATTAGAGACTATCCACAATTTTCATACCTCCAAATATTGATAATATCCACAAGCCAATTGACTCCATTACAAAATCTTATTTACAATCTAACATCTATAGAAATTTAACATCTATATATTTTCAACTAATATCTATACAAATTCATAAATAACAATTAAAATTAATCGAAATAATACAAAACATAACAAGCAATAATATAATAAAATTAAGTTAAAATAATTAAATTTAATTATATATTTCAATTAACATTTTAAAGGTAAATTCAACAATAACAATTCAAATTTAACAAAATTTTCAATTATTATGGCAATACAAACAATAAAATAAATTGAACAAATAAAAAGAAAAAACTAAAGACTTTAGGAATGAAAAATGTTTACCTTAATAGTGTGTTGATTTCAAGATTTTATCTACAAACAATACACAAAACAAAGAACACAACAAAAATAATTATAATTAAAATAAAATAAAAGGTACAAAAATACAAAGATAAAGAAAGGAGAATCATACCTTTTAATATGTTGAAAACTACAATCAAAACAATAAAAATACAATGAGAAACACAAAGGATTTGCATGAGGAGAAGAGAAGATGAATGAGAAGGATTTGAGAAAAAATGAACCACGGAGGGGGGGTGGGTTTTATACTGCAATGTTACCGACAGAATTACCGACGGAACATAGAATAATATTTTCTTAGGTGGTGGCATTAAATTCCGTTGGTAATTTCTGTTTGTATTTTTTGAATTTCGCACTAAAATTTTAAAAATCCCTCCAGATTTTTCAAAGTCCGTCGGCACATCCGTCGGTAAATAGGTGTCAGAGCACGCGCGCATTGGATTTGCCGCTTCCGTCGATAAATATGCCGACCGACCTGGCAATCTGAAAGTCGCACGTATTGGAATTTGCACCGTCGTCAGTGCTTCCGTGGGGAAACGTGTAAGTGATTGTGGCATGGGCTGTAATTTTTTGCAACTCTCGGTAAAATACCGACGAGACAGATTCCGTCGGTATTTGTGTCAAACTTTTGCATGTTTTGTTTGTATTGCCTATCTATCCTCTTGCATAAACGCTTAAATTGCAAACTTACAGCACACACAACACAATAATAAGAGCAAACAATTATAAAATAAATATTTCATGTTCCAAAATATCATCCATAATATTACATTATAAAAAAAAGGCTTTACACTTTCGTGTTCTAATCATATTTAGTCAGAATTTTCATCTTCATCCCTAATTGAATTGTTATCAGTTTCATCGCTCTCTTCAATGTGGTTGTCATCTTCTTCATCAACATTCTCTAGTCCACTAGAGCTCAAAATAACATTCAACTCATCTGCGTCAATATCAACAATACTATCATCGAAGGAGTAACTCGGTATGGTTCAACCAACTCACTAGCTTGAAAAACTTCATCTATCACACTTGTGTCTTCGTTCTCATCCTGAACAACCTCGACACGACCCCTGGGTTTGGTTTTTAAAATGGATAACCAATTAACTCTTGATCGGTCCTTTCTAAAGAAAGGGGTATATGTGTAATAAACTTGTTGGCATTGCTTTGCGAAAACAAAGCAATCATTTACGTTACGGAGTCTACCTTTTGAGTTGATTTCAACGAGACCATAGTGAGGATCTACTCTGATTTCTCTGTCAGTTGTGTCATACCAATAACATTTGAATAAAAACACTATATTATGCTCGCTATAATATTGCAGTTCGACAACCTCTTCTAATCTACCATTGTAATCAACTTCAAACTCACTAGAAGTCGATCATTTAATACAAACACCGTTGTTGTATGTCTTTCTTTCATGCCCGTATTCTTCAGTATGAAAGACATATCCATTGAAAAAATACTCGTTATAACACTTGACTTTTCTTTCAGGGCCCAGGCTTAGTAAAGACTGTGAAATAGCAGCACTACCTCCCATTAGATAAACCTTGTATATCAAATACAACAATAATCAATAAACGAATATTCTATAATATCGACGTACAGTTACCTTGCAAGAGATAATGAGTTTGTGATAGGACTTACATGTGTTCTAAACCACGTGGCAAATTGTTCATCTTGTAATTGAAAGATTTAGGATTCGGTCAGCTCTGAGTTATTGGACAGTAAATATATTTGATTTTGCCTGCAAAGTTGTTCCAAATTATATGAGTTTATGATATCACAATATATAAATAGTACACTCTTGACAAAGTTTAAGTAGTACATCTACTTACTTAATAAAAGGTCTCAACTCATCACAGTTAAATAAGATATAATTATGTGCTTGTCTGAACTCTATTTCAGACAAATATCTTCCCTTTATGACATTTTTTAGTGTGGGTCGTTCAGGATTGGAGAATAATGTCAAGTTCTCACTTAAAGGCACTTCACTACCATCATCATGCCGTGGAACACGGTTGATCCTCGTTCTCAAATAAGGTTTGAAATAGTATGAGATAAATGTTGAGATTTCCTCAACAATATAGGCCTCACATATTGACGCCTCAACATGCGCCTTGTTCTTAACATTTTTTTTTAAGATTGAACAAGTACCTTCATATATAGAATTATACAAAAATTATCAATTAAAAAAAAACAATGAAAAAACGTTTAATTATGAATTACATTGCAACTGTAATATCTAACCTCTCGAATGGATACATCCATCTGTACTGGACCGGTCCTCCAACTTTTACCTCAAACGGTAAATGTACGGGTAGATGCTCCATTGAGCCAAATAATGATGGAGGGAATATCATCTCAAGTTTGCATATTGTCTCGACTATATTCGTTTCAAGCCTTTCAATGTGATCAACATTTAACTTGCTGGAGGATATATCTCTAAAGAAATGACTGATCTCCATGAGCGCTCCCTTATCTCTTTTGGCAACAAATCACGAAAAGCTAATGGAATGAGTGTTTGCATAAACACGTGGCAGTCATGACTCTTCATTCCATATAATCTGCATTCCTCCGTAATAACCAATCTTGATATGTTTGAGGCATGTCCATCGGGAAAACACATACTCTTAAGCCATTTATAGACTAGTAGTTGTGCGTTTTTCTCTAACACATCCATATTTTTACGAACCGTGACCCATCACAAACCAACTCCATATTTTTATAGTTACAGAACAACGTTAAATCCAATCTAGCCTTGATGTTGTCCTTTGTCTTCCCCTTCACATCCATGACTGTTGCGATGTCGCGGTCGCACAAATTAATTACCCTAGCTTCAAACACAACACACAAGATAATATAGAGCAAGCAAGGGGTCGATCCCACGAGGAATGTTCAAGTCAGATTTTTATGCTAGACGTTATGCAATTTAGGGGGGTTTGGACGTTATCTAGGCTAAAGCAAAAGAAAACAGAAAACTATCAAACAAAATTTAATAAAATCAAAAAATTATCAAGAGAACAAACCTTGGTCGCAAGCACACATTCACCTACATAAATCAGAACTGATTATGGAAACAAAACATCAATTTATATTCTGAATATTTATCTCTTCTTAACATTGGTTAGTTAACGGATCCGTCGTATAACTAACCCTAACCATCAAATAACCACAGTGTCCTGACTAATAATTTAATTCAATGGCAGCCTTAAGAACTAGATAAGTTGATTAATCAAGAAAACATAACTGTCCGCAGTCTATGTTTGATTTGATTGAATGTTCTTTCTAAGATTAATAACGTAGATCCACCATAATTATTAAACTCAGTTGCTTCACAAGTTCATATACCACAACTCCGGTTTTGATATCAAACTTAGCAATAGATTGTCTATAATAATAACTTAGAGTCCGCTCTAGAAATTAAAATAAACAATCATAGGAAAAATAAGCATAGGATAACAAACATGTTCATCACATAAATTAAAAAGAAAAGGTAAAATAAATCTCACAGTTCTTGAAATCTGAAGGTTTTCGTGTCCTTGCAACCAAGAAAAAGTGTTTAGCCTTGCATGTTTGTTGAAAAACTAATAAAAAAAAGGAAGAATACATGATTTAGGGTTTCTTAGAGGAAGGGGGCATTTTTCTCTTCTTGGCTGGCTGCCCCCCTTCTCTTCTCTCATTCTTTTTATATCCTATGAAACCTTAGTCTCTATTTTACAAAATAATCCTCCCTTAAGTAGATTGTTTACATTTAAATACTTCAATAACTATTTTCCTAAAAAAAAAGAAATAGTCTTGCATGAAATCTTGAAGCTTTGACTTAGAGGAGCTAAATTTCTGAAATAAAAACTTGGATATCGGTTTAGATGCTTCAGAACGTAATTTGGACTCGTTTCTTCACGAAACCTGTTTGCTGGCAGAATTCAGTTTTCATCTTTGAAAAATCATATCTCCCTCATATGACATCTTTTTTGGCTGAAAGTTGGAGCGTTTATAGGAATTTGAGTCAGGAATCCAAAACAATTGAGTTTGCATCAATTGGACTTCTGTAGCTCCAGATATGCAAGTAGGAATGACCGAAGGTCAACATTAGCAGATTGCGAGATTTGACTTTGAAAGCTGCGATTTCCATGCTCTTCCTTATTTTATTTTCTTGCCTTAGATGTATAGAAAGGTATGGATGTTAGCTTTTTAATGCCACTGGAATCATTTTATTTTAACCTCTAGAGCTCATGCTCTGCACAAAACATCGACTGAAGGTCAAATCTGCCAATTACCTCCAATTTACTCATTTTTGCATCTTTCATCCAAAAGTGCCTTCAAAACATAAAACAAAGAATATCAAGGCATTTTATATATAAAACATAGGCAAAACACTAGTTAAATATGGGTGAAACTATTGAATAATATGGTTGCATCAATGACGATGTTGAAAATGTTCTCAAACACGTTCTTTTTAATGTGCATGATGTCAAGGTTATGGCGGAGAAGATTGATCTTCCAATAAGGAAGCTCCCAAAAGATACTTTGCTTTACCTAATTATAGGTCAAACCAAAATCAGGAAACTTCTGCTTACCTGATTGGAGACCAAACACAATGTCACCGTACTCTGATACAACATCATGCAATTCTTCACCTGAAAGATGCGGGGGTGCAACATCCTTTTCAACTCTGCTAACAAAGAAATCCTTTATGTTCTTTCTATACCTATGATTCGGTGGCAAGAAACGACAGTGACAGTAAAAAAAAAAGCTTTACCTCCATTTGTTAGCGTGAATGCTTTGTTGTTTTTCATACAGTATGGAGATGCTAGTTTTCTATGTGTGCTCCAACCAGAAACCATTCCATAAGCTGGGAAATCATTGATAGTCCACATCAAAGTCGCTCTCATAACAAAATTTTGTTTCCTTGAGATATCATAAGTCAAAGCTCTAAAGGACCACAACTGCGTCAACTCATCAATCAACGGTTGAAGACAAACATCTATATTCCGCCTCGGACTACTCGGACCTGGTATGATCATAGATAAAAACATGAACTCCGACCTCATACACATCCCCGGTGGCAAGTTATTAACCGTCAGTATGACCGGTCAACAAGAATAAGGAGCAGCAAATGACCCGAATGGGTTGAATCCGTCTGTACACAACCCAAGACGCACGTTCATTGATTCAGCTAAAAAGCGAGGATGCACACTGTTAAAGTGTCTCCATGCTTCTCCGTCATAAGGATGCATCATCACTCCATCAACCGTATGATGTGATTGGTGCCATGTCATGTGCTCAGCAGTCCTTGGTGACATGAATAACCTGTGTAGTCTAGGTGTGATTGGGAAGTATTTAAGTTTTTTATATGCCACGAGAGTCTTTTCCCTGTCAGTTATGGGTTTGTAATAGGAATACCCACATGTCATGCACTTGGTTAGCTCAGCATTTTCAAGGTAGTATAACATGCAAAAGTTAGGGCACATGTCAATTTTCTAGTATCCTAAACCGAGGGGTTTCATCATGGACTTTACAGCATAGAAGTTCTCTTTTAGTCTGTTCCCTTCAGGTAAAATGCTTCTTGCCCATTCGATAATTTTGTCATAATCAGCCTCACTCAACCTATGATCTGACTTGATGGTGAACACTTGTGCTACGGCCGATAATTTATTGTGATTCGTGTAGCCATCCCATAATGGTTCGTCAGAATCTTTCAACAGATGAAAAAACCTTGTTGCATCTGCATTAGGTTCTTCTTCTACGATTAGACATTGACTGACATTACCTTCATTCATTCTCATTGCATCCATAATCATATTTATGTAAGGATTACTATTGTCATTTACAACGTAATGCACGTTGCTAGGACTAGAAGTTGACCCAACCACCCTTTCTACCATGCTCATTACTATTGTCATTTACAACGTAATGCACGTTCCTAGGACTAGAAGTTGACCCAACCACCCTTTCTACCATGCTCTCATTAGGAACAAATAGTTCTCTGTGTGCATACCAATACAGGTAATCCTCCATGAACCCTTTGGTTAGAAGATGCATCGTTACAACATCTTGATACAGAAACTTTTTATTTTTACACTTTCTGCATTGACACTTAATACTGCCATCAGTAAAAAATTTCGGAATAGATGTTGCGAAATTAATAAAACCCTGAACCTCGTTACAATAATCCATCCTCCACAATTCTTGGGGTGAGTCCCAATACATCCATGAACAATCATCCATGACTTTTATCGAACCTCTATAAAATTATGACGACAACATGTATTAATTAACTATGTGTTACGTAAATAAATTTGCAAAAATATTGGTTTGCCCCGACATTATCCAACAAACTAAAAAAACACTTATGTTAAATATTCATTATCAATTATCAATTATCAACGTTCATATAAATTTATACATATATAAATTTATAGAAATCACACCTCTGCAATAGAATTGATAAAAATTAAAACAGACCCGTTAAACAAGCTATTATTTATTTCATCACAACACATCTAATTCGGTGGAATTCAAACAAAGTTTCAATAATTTACCAACAAATACAATTTGACAAAATCTAAAACAAACTATAACAACTACAAAATTATACATTCATACTACAAGTTTCTTTGACAAATAACAATCAAACAAGTACATATGTAAACAAAATACATATACTAAAAAAATAATAAAAATAATAAAATTGACATTTAGATGTTAAAATTAAAAATGATAGATTTACTTACAAAAAATGTTAAAATCCACAATAAATTGCTCGGAGAACAGATGTTGTGACCATGTACAAAAGTATAAGAAACTTGAGTGTTTTTGTTTAGAAGATGGGGAGAGTTAGGATGGGTGGTTGGTTGCAGTTTGGGAGGGGAGAGTAGGGATGGGGAAGAAGAAGGAGAAATGGAGGAAGAGAGAGTCGGCATGGGGGGTATATATTGGCTTTTACCGATGGAATCACCGACGGACACGTCCCGTTGGTAAGTCTGCCGGTGAATGTGCCACGTCACTGTACGAAGATCCCGGTTTGAATCCCTCGATCATTCCGTCGGTAAAATCGTCTGAAAAAAATCCACGTCATCATACCGTTGCAACTTTTTAAAAAGCTATATATTCCGTCGGCAATACAATCGGTATATACCGACGAAATAATTCTGTCGGTATATACTGACGAATTCTATGCCGTCAGTAATTATTACAGACAGTAAAGGTCTGTCGGTATATACCGACATAATTAGAGACAGAATTATATCCGTCGGTAAAAATTACCGACAAAAAAATTTCATCGGTAATTCCGTTGGTTTTCGCCGATTTTCTGGTAGTGTTATATGATCTTTTTAAAAAATTGCATGCTTATAATATCTTGCATATTCATATTTTATCCAAAAATAATCTTGAAAAGCCTAAAACAACAAAAATTTCTAAAAAAAGTCTGCAAAACATAATAAAACTTAGAAAATCTTGAATTTCTTTTTGAAAAAACTAGAAAAAAAAATTAATTAATATTAACTTGTAAAATCTAAGATATGAAAAAAATCCATAAAGCCTCGTAAATAGAAAAAGCATCTATGATAATGAAATTAATTATACAGTATATGAGTTTTTCAAAAAATTTATTAGTTACCACTTTTTTAATATTTTATGGGGTTTCTGAACCAAGATTTTTCTTGTGAGTCCTTATTCGAACAAAACATCAACCAACTATTTTGATTCTATTTTTTTTTTAGTTCTAGCAACCAACTCGTTTGCTAGAACTAAGAGTGATATATATATATATTAAAAATTAAGATTTGTGTTATCATTTTTTATTGTTTGAGGTAGCAGCTCGCTATAAATCTATTTATCTTGACAAAACATTTTATTTATATAAAAAAATAGAATTAATGGTTTTATCATTTTAAAATTTTTAATATATCAACATGATAGGCTTTTAATTCTGGTCATTCTGGTCAAATCTAAATGGACTTAATAAACAAATTATTAAGTCCACCTACAACAAAAATATACTTGAAAATATGTTAACATTAAAGTATTATCTTTTTATAAAGATACTAGAAAGATAAAAAAAAAATGTATATTTATTTTCTTTCTTTTAATAAAAAAATGCTCAGACAAACATTTTTGTTTTGTTTTTATTTTTTATCATGCTAAAACATGCAAGTCTTTGGCTTGGCCGTATAAAAGTTTAAAAGAACTTGATGTTATAAAACAAAATAGAAAAACCACGTTGCTAAATAAGGTCATGTCCCCGCACCTTCCTTTACCATGCTATATCTTAAACAGCAGCAGGTTGCTCTTTTATCTCAAAGCCACGTGTTTTATCTCTAATTAGAATATTATCACACACTCCGTGGTGAGTTAAAAATATTTTTTAAAATGTGAAAAAAATATTAGAAGTATAAAAAATATTTTAAGTATCTTGAATCTCGATATATGCCAAATTTAATAAACTTGAATTTAACAGCTATGCCAGACCCAAAATAATTGGGTTTGATAGTCAATCCAAACCCAAGTCTCTTGGGTCTGGCGATCACGTCAGAGCCAATAATCTTGGGTCTGGTTTGGGCGTCAGACCCAAGGATTTAGGTATGACATGGACGCCAAACCCAAGGCTATTGGCTAATACTCTTGGCTCTGGCATGACCGCAAGACCCAATGCTAATTAGGTCTAGTTTGGCTGCTAGACTAAATGCTCATCTGACTTGGCCGCAAGACCCAAGGCTCCACCAAACCCACGAGCATATAAAAAATTAAATAATAATAATAATAATTTCAATTTAAGTTACTTCAAGAATAATTTTAAGAGAATTAGATCTGACTTGGCTGCCAAACTCAATACTCATGGGTCTAGATTGATTGTCATACCCAAGTCTCTTGAGCCTCGCTTAACCGCCAGACCCAATGCTCTAGGGTCTTGCTTTGCTGTCAGACCCAAGACTCTTCAGTTTGGCTTGATCACAAGACCTAAGAGCCTATAAAAATAAAAAATATTAATTAGTATTTCTGTTTAGGTTACTTCAATTATAGTTTAAATGTTGTTTTATAAAAAATAAAAATAATTTATAAAACAAACTAATTAGGATTTCTGTTTATGATACTTTAAGGATATTTAAATTTTTTTAATATAAAAACTAGAAAACATTTATAAAAAAATTTTATTTAGAATACTTCAAGAGTAGTTTAAATGTTTTTTTTTTAAAAAAAAAAAAAACAATAATTAACATTTCTATTTATGATACTTCAAATATAATTTAAATGTTTTTTATAAAAAAAAATAGAAAACATTTATAAAAAAATTTATTTATAATACTTCAAGGATTGCTTTAATATTTTTTATAGAAAAAATAAAAAAAAACAAGTAATTAACATTTTTATTTATGATACTTCAAGGATAATTTAAATATTTTTATATAAAAACAATTAATTAGAATTTTTATTTAGGATACTTCAAAGATAGTTTAAAAGATTTTTTAGAAAAAATAGTTATAAAAACAATAATTATCATTTTTATTTAGGATAATTTTAATGGTAGTTTAATTTTTTTTTTATAAAAAATAAAAAAAATTAAAAACAATAATTAGAATTTCTATTTAGGATATTTCAAGATAATTTAAATGGTTTTTTTATATAAAATATATAAAAAATATTAATTACTATTTTGATTTATAATACTTCAAGTGTAATTTAAATGTTTTTTTTTATAATTATTCACACCTATATCCTATAATTATAATTATTCACTATTCTGAAGTCACGGGTGCAGGTTATTCGCTTGCCTTTTTTATTTTTTTAAAAAGAAAAACTTTCTCTATTATGCCTTTTTCTTTGTGCTAACAAGAACGAAATCCTAATCCTACGGATTGATGGTTGCTGGGAGTACAAAAGAATTTGAAGCTCTCTCGTTCTCTCCTTTTTATTTTTTTTATTTTTGGTTATTCGCTAGAATTTGTGTTTATAATATACGAATTTTATAGCATATAAAAAATAAAATTCCGAACAAACTTATTTTTATTTTTAAATTTGAATAAATTTTAAAATTAAATTTAAAAATGAATAACTAAAATTATGAAGTCCTTTTCTAAGGTAAGATTATGAAAAAATAACAAAAATATATTATAGTCTCTATTTTTTTTTTACAAGTGGATAAATCACTCTTTTGATCAAAATTAGTCCTTGATTTTTTAATTCTAAATTTAACCCTCCTTTAAAAGTTAAAATAAAAGCAATTGAGATCAAAATTAGGTTATATAAAAAATGTTTGAGACATTAATGTACAAGACCTCTTTTTCCATTGCACTACATTTTAATAATTAAAAAAGAAGATAAAATCAATTTCATAAATTCTAAACTTTTCAAAGATATGAATTTTAAAATCAAGTCAATGGTGGGAGGTATCATTCTAGTTTTTGTTTTAAAAACGTAAGAGGTTGATAATTTTTTGTCAAAATTCAAATGCAATCAAATTAATATAATTTGTTGGTTTAGATTATTTTTTTCAAGAAGTAAAAATTCAATATAAAGAAGTTTTCTATTTTGTTTCCAAAAATTTGAAAATAAAATGAAAATATAATTGACAGCAAACTCCCCCTTGTCTACTAATAATATATTAAAAAATCATGTAAAGAATTTGTGTGCAAATTATGAATGGTGTTATATAAATGATTTATTTGCCATATAAATGATTTATCATTTTACTGATTATCTTTTCCTGTGATATCAAATTCGAGCCATGTGGTTGCTAATATGATGATCATTGGAGATTTACATAGTCGTTAACTTTAGAGCCCGTGAGATTAATCGAGATGAGTACAAACTGACTCGAACATCAACGTTAATATAAAAAAAAATTAAATCGATTACTCTTTTATCATTAAAGTAATCAAGATTTTGTTTGCTTCAATTTTTTTTCTTTTTTCTGTAGATGTAATCCTCTTGTATTTATCTTTGGTATCCATGTGAGGCAATGAACCCTACTTTTTATACAGCTTTCATCAATGAGATTTTCTATTTTTCTTTAAAAAATCATCACATTAAATTTTTATTAGAGCTAGTAAGATTTTCTTTGTACAATTTATTCAAATTATTAACTACAACATCTTCAATAGATTTTTTCTCTTAATAAAACACTTTTTTTTCTTGTCATAATCACAACAACAATCAACTATAATGAATCTCAATTCATTATCCTGACATAATAATTTTTTTCAAAAAAAATAGATAATATTGGCTTAGGTGCATGTGCATTAATGTTGTTCCGAAGAACTTTTTAATAATGTTTTCAACCCAGCCTGACTAGTCACATTCTAACTCTCTAATCTAGGCTTTGTTTGTTTGGTGAAAAGTGATTTTTTAAAAATTAATTTTTAAATTTTTTTGTGTTTATTTGCCATTAGAAAAATTGATTAACAGAAATCACTTTCTAATCAAAGGAAAATTTGACTTGGTTTTCAGGAAAGTGTTTTCCTTATATTTTAGACGGAAAATATTTTTCAAAAGTTGTGAAAAATTTAGAAATATCATATTATTTACTGATTATAACAAATTTGATCTTCAAACTTTTGATTGCTATATATTATATTTTGAATCTTTTTTTTTTCAATTTCACCCCTTAGAATTTAATTTAATTTGATTTTTATATTAACTTTGGTCCTCATTTTTTTTTATTGTTATTTGCTTTTCTCTTATTATTTTTTAATTGAAATTTTTTATCTATCAAATCTGGTCTTCATTCTTTTGATTGTTACTTATTTTATTTGAAATAATTTATGAAATTGTAATTATTATTATTTTAATTTCATCATCTTTCATTTTTTTTATTTGTTAGATTTGATATCTATTATTTTGATTGTTATTTATTTTATTTGAGATAATTTATAAAATTAGATTTTTTTTAAATTTCATTCTCATTCAACTTTTTAATTTGTAAGTTTTGTTCCTCATTATTTTAATAAATTTAAAAAAAATATCAATAAGTTATTTTCCAACTCATTTTTCATGGCATAACCAAACACTGGAAAGTGTTTTTCAATTTATTTTTCATGACAGTACCAAACATCTGAAAATAATTCACTTTGTAGGAATTCAATTTGGAGGAATCCACTTTCTAAGGAAACCACTTTCCAACAAACAAATGAGGTCTTAACCTCACCTAGTGAAATTTCGATTTGATATTTTTTTTGAAGTGACATTTTTTTTTACTTCTTTTTGATATTCAAACAATGATATTTTAAATTTACTCATATCAACCCGAGTCACATGCTTAGCTAGTTTTAATAATTCTATGTTTTGGAGTCTATTTTTTATTTGGTTATACAATAATAAAAACTAACACTCACATTAAATCATTAAATATAACAAATAAAATTATGAAGGAGATATTTTTCCTTATCAAAATTGTCTTTTCTAATTCATGTAATTTTTTGACAACAAAAACAATTTTTTTAATTAGCATCATAGTTGATTGAATAAAAAGCAACAATGGTACAATATTCACAAAAACTATAAAAGATTTGAACTAAAATGAAAAAAATAATAATCAAAAACCTATTTTTCTTATTCATGCATTTATTTTTTGAAACAAAAATGCTTTTCATGAGAAGTATTGTTTTTGAAGCAAAAACTTATTATCATCATGAAAGCAAGTTTGAGTTATAAAATTAAAAAAAAATGATGAATCAATCATTTTTACACACTTATATGAAAAAAATTAAGAACAATAAATTTGATAAAATTATATATAAAATTAAAAATAGATGTTTTATTTTCATGAAATATTAATGACAAAATTAATTAAAAAACTCTGCATCTTAAGGTAATGCATAATCACTCATAAAGAAATCAATAACATCATCTTAAAAAATGTCTAATATTCTTAAAAACAATGGCATGATTGGATAATCACTAAAATATTATTTTAAGAAATTAGTTTAAAGAGATTTTTTGTCAATTTTTTTAAAAAAAACACAAAAAGAAAAAATATAAAGGGATATTTGAAAAAAGATCAGGCGTGTGTGAAGCTAGAAGGCCCAACCTAAGCGCTTGGTTTTTTTTTAACAGACGAACCACATGTCATCTACCTAATTTTTTTTTAAGTAGACCACACATTATCTGCCTGCCTAGGCAGACAACATGTTATTTTCTAATTGACTTTTTAGCCACTTTTAAAAATGGAGGTTGAAGCTTTTGGATCCTAGATTCCTAATTTTATACAATGATTTTTTAACATCATGAATATGATATCGCATACAAATCAAAATAAATTACTAAATTTAAAATTGTGCAAACATAACTTGAGAGAATGGAATTGAAAAAAAAATTAGTGACCTGAATTTAATAATTTTTTAAAAACAGAAAAAAAGAAATCAAATATAGACACATTATACAACATGCACAACCTTTTAAATTTAAAAGGTCGCACGTGTGTGGTATATGCATTACCTTTTTTGATGTGCATATGACATATACACATTTCAACAAATTACGTTATTTTTACAAATAAGTTTTTAATTATGTTATTTTACCAAATATAATTTTTTCCATTTTGTTATTAAAAAATCTCAAAATAAACCCTGTAAATGAAATCTGCCACTCTGCATGAATATAGAAATAAAAGCAATGGAAAATAAAAGAAAAAAGTTTAAGAACACTGGACATTAATTTTAAGAGTAAACTAGTCTTGGCTATGGCGCTTTGCTGCGAAGCTGAACTTTTTTTTTGTACAAAAAATGATTATGTATTAAAATGGGGTTAAAAAATAACGTAAAAAACTAACCATGATAAATATGTAACAACGCTAATTAGGGCTAAGTTAGCACTTGATAACAAAAGTTTAATTATTATTGTTGTTGTTGTTGTTGTTGTTATCAATAATATTTTTATTTTTATTTTTATGAAGGACAAAATTAAAAACTATAAA
Organism: Populus trichocarpa; assembly: GCF_000002775.5. Lineage (NCBI taxonomy): Eukaryota > Viridiplantae > Streptophyta > Magnoliopsida > Malpighiales > Salicaceae > Populus > Populus trichocarpa. The sequence continues at coordinate 20,788,575 of NC_037285.2, read as the reverse complement.
ATTTTTGACAGAAAAACCAAGAAAAACAATAAAAAATCAAGAGCAGAGGAACCAAACTGAAATCACTATTATTACCATTGAAAAAACCAAAACCATAAGTTTGATTTGAAGAATAAAATTGAAAGAAATAAAAACTTTGTTAAAAGGGGAAAGGGGTAAAAATACAAAATCAAAAGCAGAAGAACCGTATAAAAAATTATTATATATACAAATTAAAAACCAATGGTTAAATTAAAAACATATAAAACTTTAACAAAAAGGAAAATGACAAAAATATAAAAATAAAAATAAAAAAACTGAATCTGAAATACCAAGAACATTTAAGGACCATAATGTATTTATCGGGATAGGAGAGAGAAATTAAGGGGGGGAAAAAAAAGAAAGGTCACTGACGATAAATCATGAATATTTGGAGTACACGCGCCACCTAGGATGGAAGATGAGATTACAAAGAATTAGATTCTGCGACATAATACTATTTTTTACTACTAGGAGACATTGCACGCGCCGCTAAAAAAACACGGTGTCTCCCACTCGTTGGTGCATGCACAACACGCTAACAATTGCTTCTAATTAAAAATATTATTTCAATGGTAAATCACAACATTACCCCCATGCAAACCAACAATTGAAAAAAAAAAACAGAACAAAAAAACTTTAATATCCCTTACCTCAATGCATTAAATTTCTTAGATCCAATGTTATATTTGTAATTCAACTGCATATAAAAACCAAAAATACATTTATATCCCTACACGAAACAATTGATTTTTTTACACTGAGGAGTATTTTAATTATTTTACTGCTTATTAAATACTGTATAGACAAAAATACCTTCATACAACTCACTAATAACGGATAACTTGCATAAAAATACCAAAATACTCCTAATCAAATACAAGTAATTTTTTTTGACCAAAGCCGCCACTCCATTATTGTAGTGGATAATGATGTGAATCTATGGCCACGGTGATTCGTCCATGTAGTTTTTTAGTATATTTGTTATTACAACTAATCTTTATATTCTTAAGAAACAAATAATATGGGTTCTCTAGTTACAAATATAATAGACCAGTCCCTATAGTTTCACATACCTAGTAACCTGGTCCCTCCATTAATTTTTCTTTAGAGAAATGCTGAGGTGTCACCGATAGTTCGTTAGTTTTTGACAGTGAAATGTGATTAGAGGATCAGTTAATTATTCTGAAAACTTGAGAGATTAATTTGTTAGCTTTATAAAAATACAGAGACTAGGTTATGATAATTAACTTAAATTTTTACAATAATATGCCTGAAACGCTTGTAAATAAATACGCAGTTTGTAAGGAATCTGGAAAAGATGAAAGTCATGTGTATCTGGTTCTGTTCTCTGGTGTCCAACACGCCTCGCTTGAGCCGACCTCACCTCTCTCTCTCCTCTCCTCCCCCGTCTGTCTCCGCCTCACCGTAAAACACCACCAACACCAATAAGGGCTTCATATATCCTCCAGGTGCTTACTTCTCTTTTATTTTTATTCTGTGCTATTTTATTTATTTAATTATCGGTATTATTCTAAGAGAGAATTCGATTTTAATAAATAAATAATCGGATTCGGTTAAATCCTAGCTCTTGAACGCAATTCGAAGAAAGATACAATCGACCAATTCGAATGTTTTCTTTTCGATGTGTTAGCTAAATCCGCATGAACTGATCAGCTTTTTGTCACCTTTATTATGATTATTATAATAATTAAGCTCTCAATTTTGGAACCCTAATTTTTTCTTTTTAGTTTTGCTTTTTAGTGGAAAACTGAAAATAATTCCTTTTATTTTCGCAAATGAAAAAAAAAAAGGAAGAAAAGAAAATTTTATACAGTGCTCATGCTACTGAAAATAATAATAATAATAATAATAATAATAATATGCCTTGATAACCTCCATGATGTGTCCTTTCTAATTTGAGGATTTAATAGGTTTCTTAAATTATTAAATAGCCAACTAGTGTTTTTTTTTTTTTTTTTTTTTAGAACTGCCCAGCTAATATGAGTATGGGGTGAATCTTCGTTTCGAAATGTTACGCCTAACTAACTACAATATCGTGATACTTGAGTTGAAATTTAAGAGCATGCAGAACTGGAAAACGCATGCTTTCGTTCCCTTCACCCCAAAGGCATTCTAGTGCATTGAGTTAGGAAGAACATTTTATAACTTAACTCAAGGTCAAGCATTTAGTTCGGTCAGGGTTATTGCGTTGTCTATTAAAAAATAAAAGAAAGAAATGCCATGTAAATTGTATTATTTCATCTGGGCTTGCTAAGTTGATTCTTATCAGTCCAACACTTTGCAGTTGATGAAAACATGAAATGTATCATGGTTAATACTGTCTTCTTCTTCTTCTTTTTTTCCTGGATTAATACATTTTAGACAATCTTTTTGGGATGGATTAGTGTTTCTGGCGTCTTCATGCTCTACTTGTGCTGGGGTATTTAGACTGCTGATATTCAATGGAGACTGGAAAGCCCTTGTTTTCTGATTTTGTTTTGTTTTCTTCTTCCTTCTTTATTCTATTGAGGATGTCTTATTCCTATCTTTCTAGTTACACTTTTTGCTCCCTCAAATATTTAGTTTTTCAGAAGTAAATAAATACATTAATAACAAGTGCGGGAGGATGAGAGGGGGAGGGGGAGGGTTTTTTTACAGCATGTATTTACATGCAAGTAAAAAATGGTAAGCACCTGAAAAAGGCGCTGTGCTGAATCTAATTTGGTAAGAGGTGACGAACTGATATCTAGAACATAAATTAATCTATCTACTGAAGTAAAGCAATTAAATATGTTTACAATGTTTTTAAATATTAAATATCTATTTTGATCTGAAACTGTGGACTTAAAACAAAAGGAATAGAAGTACAAGTTTGTCACTGTTATGATGCATCGATTACGGATTACAAGCGTCGCTTGAAAACATCAAGTTAAATTGAAGCGTTGTGAGTTTGTCCATGGCTTGGCTTACCAACACTCACCATCTGTTGATGTGGCAAGTTCTGAGATGGCTGACTGGTTTTTGTATACTTGGTTTTAGAAGCTCTATGAAGATTCAAGCCCAACACTTTACCTAGAATGCCTGAATACCCAAGATCCTAGCACCTTGCCCTGAATGGTGGTGTATCTTTGCTATGCCTTAGATTTTATGCATGCTACGATGATAAATTTGGTAAAATTCCTTAATAAAGAGCCTGCTATTAAATGGATCTTTTTCCCTAAGCTATTCAAGTCTGAATAATCTGATATTCCAATTTTATGACTTTGATGCGGTCTTACACCTGCTGTTCTTCTTTCTTTTTAGGGTCTATTCTAACATGTGACATGATCTTTTGTTGTGGTGATAGAAGTGGTTTGTTTTTGGTTGGCTAAAACCCCATGGATGCCAATAATTGGAGGCCTACTGCCCCCGGTGGAGAACCTGTCATGGACACGGGTGATTGGAGAACTCAATTGCAGCCGGACGCACGCCAAAGAATAGTCAACAAAATGTAAGTGTTTGTTTCCTATTATGTGGCAGTGCTGCGAAATAGCAAATTCCATATTTATAAGAAAAAAAGAGAAGAGGAAAAGGTAAATGAAAATCAGCATGACTGCCATGAGGCGACCTCAAGTATAATACACATCTTTTATATTTATTTATTTTTCATTATTCCATGGGTGCTTCACAAGAAGCAAACTTGGGCGAATCAAAATTGTTCATGGAGTAATTTTTGTTGGAACTTCTTGGGTAATCTCTTCTTTTGATATCGATCTCTGGGATGCCTGCATGAAGCTTGTTCCGCTTAAAATTTCAAGGTTAATCCATTACTATGAGCATGCATGTTTCGATTGGAAACTCAAGTTGCATCTGGACTTAAAATGAACAGTGTTGGATTTGGGCCTTCTATTTGTTTTAACTTCTATAGGGTTTAAATGATAGTAATCTTGGAGCACAAAAGCAACAAACAAAATTCAATTAGCCCAATAGTCTATGGTTTCCTAGTCTCTCATTATAAAGTTGAAGGTTTTGATGACTTAGCTCCACTCAAAACCATTTAGACAGCTACCGCTGGCACTTGCAATGGCCAATCGGTACCATAGTTTATATATTGCAGTGTGAGATAAGGTTAGCTTATTGCATTTTCATAATTGAAAGGATTTCTGTTCTTTTCTATTTCAATTATAGCACAGTATAGAAGTTTTCTTAGTCAGAAGTAAATGCAACTGTAATGTTTGCGCAGAAACATCCCTGGTTACCTGCTAATTTGATTGTATATCTTAGAACTTTGCCGTAAATGAAAGGTGCTTCTAGTTCAAGAAAATGAAGCACGAAGGTTGTATATGGGAATTTAAGACAAAAGGGTGGTCAACTAAACTCCTATACTATGCACCTTTGGAATAATATGGGGAAAGGAAGTAAAATAGATGTCTATGCAACTTCATTCCATATTTGACTTGCCTGACACTTGGTTATCTCAATATTTGTGTTTATTTTTTGGCAATTGAATCAATTTATGCATTTTTTTATATTGGTGTGGTTTATGAGTTGAGGGTTCTTTCTTGCTGCTTCTAACTTCTCTATACTTGTCTGGTCATTAAAAATTAAATGTAAAGTATTACATGTGCAGCATGGAGACATTAAAAAGACATCTTCCATTTTCTGGTCAAGAGGGATTACAAGAACTCAAGAAAATAGCCGTACGGTTTGAGGAAAAGATTTATACTGCTGCAACAAGTCAGGTACTTTCCTGATGCTAGGTTATTTAATTTCAACACTCGCTAGACTTGAATATACACATGGATAAGTTTGTAGATTTATGCATGTCCAAATGTGTGTGTAGTGTGCCCATGCTCCCTCACTATTCATTGTGTATGCAAGGTTGATTGGGAGTTCACATCTTTTTGTTAAGTCTCTTGACATGTGTTTTATTTAGTGTGACCAGGTCCTTTTCAAGTACAAGGGAAGTGGGAAAATAGCAGCTCTATGGCACAAATAAAATAATATAGTGAAGCAATAAATACATAATTAAATAAAAAGAGGGGAAACAGAAGTAGATCCTATATGAAGGTAGTGTTTGGGAACGCGGTTGAAATCGTATTTTCCAAAAACTTGAAATTATTATTTTTTGTTTAAAATTAATTTTTTAATGTTTTCAAATCATTTTGATATGCTAATATCAAAAATAATTTTTTAAAAATAAAAAAAAAATATTATTTTGATGCATTTCCAAGTGAAAAACACTTTGAACCGCAACCGCTACTGCACTCCCAAACACCTCCGAAGATGCAAAATACATAAAGCTTAGAATATCAGAAAGATAGAGTAGATATCCTCCCCCCTTCTCTTCTATGTAACGTGGATTGCTTTGAGATCTAATGTTTTGTTATTGATATCTGATTTCAGTCTGATTATCTGCGTAAAATATCTCTGAAGATGCTTGCAATGGAGAACAAGTCTCAAAGTACCATACCCAATTCTTTGCCACCCAACTCCACTGGCAGTGGTAACAAACCCCTGGATCCAGGAGGTAATAATGCAGCCAAGCATTGAATTTCTAAACATCTCTCCTTTTGTTTTAATTTTTGTGTTATCAAACTCTTTTACTTTTTATTGCTGCATATTTCTATGTATATGTCTTGCATTTTTAAAAAGTTGAGCAGTTGATGAATTTTAGGCAGGAAGTGCAGATTATTTTGCTCTCAGCCTTCTGATGCCTTGAATCAAATCCATCTTAATTCTTTCCCTCATGCCTCTACGAATAAGCTGCCTGTCTTTTTTTTTTTTTTTTGGTTGACATGGTTTTCCTTTTTGCTTTTTATCTTGAACAGGATCTCACAGTATGCAGTCTCAAGTTCACAATCAAGGGCCATCACTCACTATCCCATTGCCTGCTAATCAATCTCAAGAACGCCAGCAATTGTTGTCACAGAACATGCAGACTGGTATGGCATCTAGTGGAGTTCAAAGTTCTTCTGGTTTAACGTCAGCATTGCCTCCCATCTCCAGTTTAACCCAGACTGTCCCCAACTCTGTTGGCCAGAATCCTAACATGCAGAGTATCTCTGGTGTTTCACAGAACCCAGTGGGGAATCCAATGGGACAAGGGGTGCCCTCCAATATGCTTGCCAATTCTCAGAGACAAGGTAGGCAACTAGTTGTTCCACAGCAACAACAGCAGCCCCAAAATCCTCAGCAGTATTTTTACCAGCAGCAGTTACAACAACAGCTTTTGAAGCAGAAGCTTCAACAGGGAAATCCCCAGCACTCACTTGTGCAATCTCACGTCCAGCAGCAGCAACAGCAGCAGCAAAACCTATTACAGTCAAATCAGTTGCAATCTTCTCAGCAGTCTGGTGTGCAAACACCATCTGTTATGCAGCCTTCAATAATGCAAACGGCTCCTCTCTCTTGTCTTCAACAGAATCAGCCATCTTCTGTTCAACAGTCAACACAACCCATGCTTCAGCAACATCCACAACCAGTCCTCAGGCAGCAGCAACAACCTCAACAGACTGCTGGTATTCATCAGCAGCAGAGGTTGCTAGGCCAGCAGAATAACCTTCCAAATCTGCAGCAGCAGCAATTAATGGTTCAACAAAATAACCTATCAAGCATGCATCAGCAACAGCTGGGCTCTCAAAGTAATGTCTCCAGTTTACAGCAGCAGCAGCTGCTTGGAGCTCAGTCTGGTAACTCAAGCATGCAAACTAATCAGCACCCTGTACACATGCTACAACAGTCCAAGGTTACGCTGCAGCAACAAGCACAACAAAGTGCAGGTACTTTGTTACCTAATCAAGGGCAGCAGTCACAACCACAGCTGCCACAGCAGCAATTGATGTCACAGATCCAATCACAGCCAGTGCAGCTGCAACAGCAATCAAATCCATTACAACATGATCTGCAACAAAGATTTCAAGCATCAGGTTCCTTGCTTCAACAGCAGAATGTGACTGATCAGCAAAAGCAGTTATATCAATCTCAAAGAGCCCTTCCAGAAACGTCCCCAAGTAAGTTATTTCATACGTGCAGCTTCCTAGCCTTGCTCCAACTGTACTTTTGCAGTTTTGTGTTTTCATGTAGATTATAACTTTTGTTTTCCAATTGATGCATTTCCATCTGTCACAGAGCTTTGAGTTTATGGATAGATGAATCTCTCAAAAATATGATAATGGTTCAAGTCAGTAATGCCCTTGTTGGTAGTTCTATGTGCTACTGCTGCCATTTATGGCATTAGCATTGTCACTGCTATTGAAACCATTGCTGCAGTCACAAGCCAGATTTGCTACCACATCATGCCCTCCAGTGCATTGCACCAACTGTCTACCTTTCGTTTTGAATTTAATGGATGATAATTTAAAAATACATCTCCAATTGGACAATGCATTTGACACTAGGGGAACTAATTAGCTAACTGATTTTTATGGGAAGAAAGATGGTGGATTAACTCTATGAGGCATTTGAGGTGTGGTATACTGATAAATCATTACCTTGCTGAAAAAATCCCATGATCATCTCCTCAATGCTAATTCTGTGATGCACATGAAGTGTTTCATCCTTAACTTCAAGGAACAAGGAATGTGATGCATGGCTACTCTATATTCTATGATTGAGATGGTTGATTTTAAAGATTTTCTTGGTTAGGAGGTAAAGAGCACTTTCTGTTTGTTCAGGCTTGTAATCCTTTCTTGGCTACTTGAAATAAAAATGCGATTTCAATTTTGCTTTTCATGTTCTCAAGGCTTCTTGTAGACTTCCTGATTATTTGGGTGGTATCCTTCTTGTGTACTTCCTGCATATTGAGGTGCTACTGTTTTCATCTTTCTTCTGTCTGTTAAATTTTGCTACCATCCAATTCTTGTTTGTTGAACTGATATGACTATAGATTTCTTCTACTAGTTGAGTTACTATCTCTTGCTTTTCTTCTGTAAGAAAGTAATTGAGCCTTTATATATGTATATGTATATGTATAATGATCACTTGTGGGTGGCAGGAGCATATTGTTTTCCATAAAGTCTCTTTGATCTGACTGAACGATTATATAACTTTTATATGGAGTTTCCAAGTCCAACCCGAACTTATATTCCTACATAAGGAAATAAAGCTCATTATTCTTTTGCACTACTAAATACTAGATAGAAAATAAAACCAGACCTTTAAGATTCCATATTTACTGTGAAAATTACAGAAATACAGTTTGTCTACAAATATCACACAAAAATACACAAATTCTGATCTTTTGTTGTCTGAATCAAATTTTTTGTAGCATCCCTAGATTCTACAACACAGACTGGACATGTGAATGTCAATGATTGGCAAGAGGAGATCTACCAAAAGGTATTTTATGGAATTTACTGTTTAGTAGATGAAAATTTCAAGTATGTCATAGCCTTGCAAAACTTCAATGGAAAAAGGTCTCCTGGGATATTATGGTACAAGGGAATTTTATTCAGCTATGGTTGGGATTAGTTAGGATGCATTGTAATTTCCATAGTAAGAATGATAAATTATTGATAGATGACTAAAGGTGAAATATTCACATTGCTAGGTCAAGGGAATTGCTTTCTTGGTTCTGACACTAACAACAATTTTCTCGCGAACCTTTGTCTTTTGAACTGTTTTTTCTGTACTCCCATGTTTTTGTTGTTTGGTGAGTAAATCGATAGCTATTCACAAGGAATGCTATGGTGAAAGGACACGTGGACAGGCCACATGTGCAAGAGACCCACTATTTGCAAATCATATTATACCATATGTAAAAATTATAAAATAAAATGGGTCTCTTATGCCACATGTTAATTTGAAAAACATAAAATAAGTAAACATTAATGAAGCTTTGAGGAGAGAGAAAATAAGGGAAAAAATTAACTGAAGGCTTCATATCAAGATTTCTTACAATATAATTGTTTTTTATTGTTTTCGTTTAAACCAATTAAAAGTTTGTATTTTAAGCTTTAATGTAAGAGGCATATTGAATATTTTTTGGTTAAGTAAAACTAGAAAAATTACAAGGAATTGCATCCATGTTAGATCAATCCTCATCAAAGCTCCTTAAATTATTTAAAAATTTATGTTGATACAATTGTTGAATAATGTGTCATTTACACTGTTATTATTTTTCAATTAAACTATTTATTAACAAAATGATAAAATCATGTAATTCAACTTTGTAATTTTTCTTTAACTTGAATATGCACTGGGAATGTAGAATATATTATGTGTACATATACATGATTTGTTTTTTGTTTTTTCTTATTTTATTTCAGCAAATATCAATTGTGAAATAAGCATGTTTTGATTGAATAAGTGTAATATAAAATGTGTTTTGAGCTAATAAGTAAATAATTTAGATTGTTAATATTTTTGTATAGAACCTTTAAAATTTGGATCAATAACCATCATTCACAAGTATCTGATTTGTTATTGTTTCTGTTTAAATATAATAATAATATGAATAAAAACAATTATATCAATTAGCATAATGTTTCGATAAGATCATCATATAAAATATTAATATGGTAAAAGATATTTATATTTAAAATAATCACACTATCAAAATCGGACCATGCTAGGCATTGCGGAAGCATTGCTAAATAATATAGCTTAAAGAAGTTCACAAAGTTATGAGAAAATATATAGGTATACAACTCTACTTAAAATTGACTAAGAAATAAATCGCAGATGATGTACTTACATATTTCAAGAAGTTACTGCCCAATGGGTGGGCCTCTGACTAGTTATTATATTATTTCCTATGAGTCCAATTGGTAGTATTTCTTACTGTAATCGACAGACTTGAAATCAAGAGTGACATTATTTTTGAATGACAGTATCATATGTGAAGTGAACAGTTATCTGCAGGATCACAATCAAATTCATTCTAAACATGTGATTGATGCAAGAAAAAAATAAGTGGACCCAATCCATTGAGTCATGGCCATATCCATAGTTGTTGAATTTTATAGAAAATGCGATTGAAATTCTGAACTGTTTAGTGGCTGTTGTCTTAAGTCATAACCGCAGATTTGATGAGGACAATTCTTCTGTGCATTGGAGGGAGTTCTAAAATGGGACAACAGTGGTTGTTGATAGTGGTACATCTTAGGATCTCAAGGCTTATCAAGTGTTAATTTGTAAGGGTCATGAAATGTTACCAAAGTTGTGACATCCATTGTCTTGAGTGAGAACAGTAGAGGACAATGATGAGTAGTTTGCAGGGAGGCTAAGCAACTGAATTTAACCAGCCCCTGAATCTTGTCTGAAGGTCTATAAATTACACAAAGTCCTTTACACCTTTCCATTCAATCAATATCATTATCCTCTTTTGAGTTTTCATCTTTGACATCACTTCACTATGAAATCTGCTCTAATTTATGTCATCCTCTACTTTTTTTTAATTGATTCTCTTAAGTTTGTCCGTGATGCTTTCTTTCTGATTGTGGCACATGAAGAAATCAAGCATTTGACTGATTATGTCTTGCTGGTTGTTATGTACTTTCTAGATCAAAGTCATGAAGGAGATGTATTTCCCTGAAATAAATGAAATATACCAGAGAATTGCTGCCAAGTTACCGCAGGTAGATTGACTATGCAATTGCCCATGCATGATTCTTAGACCACCATCTTGAGCTTTTGTTTGTAGCTTAATTATGGCTTTTTTTTTATTTGTTGTTCTCATTAACATTGCCTGTCTATATCATCTGCACAAATTACCCCCCAACCACCCCAAAACCATGCATTCACACAGAAGAAGTGGAATAAAAAACATTGTTTTCAGCAATGTTTTGGTAGAAAGGGTCAATGTGATTTTCAATTCTTGTGTTTTTGTTAACTTTGTTTTCCAGCATGACTCTCATCCGCAACAACCAAAGTCAGAACAGCTTGACAAGCTAAAGGCACTTAAGACCATGTTGGAGCGCCTGATAATGTTCTTACAAGTTCCGAAAAACAACATCAAGCTTAATTTCAAAGAGAAGTTGGGTTACTATGAGAATCAGATTTTAAATTTTCTAAACACAAGCAGACCCAGAAAGCCTGTTCCTAATCTTCAGCAAGGACAGCTTCCCCAGCTTCATATGCAACCTATGCAGCGACCCCAATCTCAAGTTCCTCAATTGCAGTCCCATGAAAATCAACTCAACCCCCAGTTGCAATCAATGAATTTGCAAGGTTCTGTACCAACAATGCAGCAGAACAATGTGCCAAGCTTGCCGCATAATTCTCTTTCTTCTTTATCTGGGGTTTCTACATCACAACCAAACAAGATGAATCCAATGCAATCAGCTTCCAATTTAGATTCTGGACAAGGAAATTCACTGAGCTCATTGCAGCAGGCACCTGTAGGATCTGTACAACAGAATCCTGTGAGCAGTTCCCAACCTACCAATTTTAACACATTGTCAACACAAAGTGGGGTGAGTATGCTGCAGTCGAATATTCCTCTTCAGTTGAATTCCAATATGATTCAACAGCAGCATCTAAAACAGCAGATGCTACAAACACAACAGCTTAAACAACAGTTCCAACAGCGTCAGCCGCAGCAGCAACAGCGTCAGACGCAGCAGCAACAGCATTTAATGCAGAAGCAACAGATGCTGCTGCAGCAGCAGCAGCAGCAGTTACACCAGCAAGCCAAGCAGCAGTTGCCTGCACAGATGCAGACACAACAAATTCCACAGCCGCATCAGATGAATGATGTAAATGAGATGAAGTTGAGACAGGGGATTGGAATCAAGCCAGCAGTCTTCCAACAACATCTCTCGACAGGTCAACGCACTGCTTTCCCTCATCAACAAATGAAACCAGGATCCTCATTTCCTATTTCTTCACCACAAATGCTCCAGCATGCTTCCCCCCAATTACAACAACATTCTTCTCCTCAGATTGACCAGCAAAATCTACTGCCTTCTCTAACTAAAACTGGAACACCTTTGCAATCTGCAAACTCGCCTTTTGTTGTCCCATCTCCTTCAACTCCTTTAGCTCCATCCCCTGTGCCAGGAGATTCTGAGAAACCCATTTCTGGTATCTCCTCAAATATTGTACACCAACCAACTGTTGCACAAGCAACGGCTCCATCCCTTGCAATTGGCACTCCTGGGATATCTGCCTCGCCTTTGCTTGCAGAGTTTACCAGTCCTGATGGTGCTCATGGTGGTGCTTTGACAACTGTTTCTGGCAAGTCGAATGTTATGGAGCAACCACTTGAACGCATGATTAAAGCGGTTAGTCATGCTCTTTTTTTGGTTTTACTCTATTATTTTGGACGCACCTAGAAAAGAAAGGAAAAACCGTTAATATTTGAACATTTTCTATGTTATTTTGTAATTACAAGAAAATGATTCTGTTATTTTATTTCTCAGGTGAAATCTCTTTCTCCTAAAGCACTTAGTGCATCTGTCAGTGACATTGGCTCTGTTGTCAGTATGATTGACAGAATTGCTGGCTCGGCACCCGGTAATGGGTCTAGAGCTGCAGTTGGTGAGGATCTGGTAGCGATGACAAAATGTCGCCTTCAGGCAAGAAATTTCTTCACCCAAGATGGGATGACTGGATCGAAGAAAATGAGGCGCCATACAAGTGCCATGCCCTTGAATGTTGCATCATCAGCTGGCAGTGTAAGCGACAGTTTTAAGCAGTTTACTGGTCCAGAGACATCTGATTTGGAGTCGACTGTAACGTCAAGTGTCAAGAGGCCTAAAATTGAGGTATTACTATCGTTCTGCGTTTTAGTCTGAAACTAATAACAATGTTTGTTATATGTGGGTTTACCCCTATTCTATTTAACCTGTTGTCGTTTGCTTTCTTAATGTTTCTAATTAATGTTTGAATGTTTCTGCTCGTATATCTGGCCACAAATATTATCTTATTATGTTAAAATATTTTGTTTTGCACTTCCATAGAATGCCATAATTTTAATAATTCTCTCTGCAATTTTGAATCCCACAATTATACTTGTCACTCTAAAAATATAACACAGAAGCGAAATAAAAAGAATCTGCAGCTGGCAACAATTAAATAGTTATTTTGGCTCAAGTTCTCCGCAGTAAATGTCAAAAGAGGAAGGCGGTTTGTCATTTAATAGGGTATTCAAGGAAGTTGTACAAAAAGGATATAGAATGACAAAGTCATGATGCTAGAAATTTTTTACTTCTGGTTCGTTGTGAATGCATGCTAAGTGCTGTGTGATTGACACCTGACTCTTCATAGGAAGGCTCATTTCAGCTTTTATTCCAGCTGAATAAACAGAGTAGCTCTTCTTGCAGGCTAATCATGCCCTTTTGGAAGAGATAAGGGAAATAAATCAGCGACTTTTAGACACAGTGGTTGATATTAGTGATGAAGATGTTGACTCAACTGCAGCAGCAGCTGCTGCTGAAGGGGGTGGAGGAACCTTTGTCAAATGCTCATTTATCGCTGTGGCTCTGAGTCCAAACTTGAAAGCACAGTACACTTCAGCGCAAATGGTGGGCTTTCAAACCTGCTAATATGAAGTTAATAAACTAATATAAGTGTAATGGTTTCTCTGTATTTATTTTGGTTTATTCATGTGCAGTCAACAATTCAGCCCCTTAGATTGCTTGTGCCTACAAATTATCCGAATTGCTCACCGATACTGTTAGACAAGTTTCCATTTGAAGTCAGGTAAGATATAGGGACAAATTTGTACCATGGCTGTGCAATTTAAGCATTTTTTTCTGGGTTTCCTGAGTCTGATCACATGAGATCATCTAGATTGTCATGCTAATAGGGTGACAATACTGCCTTTAGATCAAGAAATTAAAAGATAACCCATCTCTGGAATGATGAGTAAACCTGTAAACTGTTTCGAACTGCTCACTAGAAATGAACCCTGAATGATTTTGCTTTAAGTTTATATCCACAGTTTATTTTGTTGATCGCTCTAAATATTATGCTGATCCATACTTGGAGATAATCCACATAATATTTGTTTAAGTTTTTCCTTTGTTCCACAGCTTTTTATAATCTGACGTCTAAATATTACTCTTGTTTCTGCTACAATTCGGTCTTGTGCAACTCTTTAACAGTAAAGAGTACGAGGATTTGTCAATAAAAGCTAAATTTAGGTTTAGCATCTCTCTTCGAAGCCTTTCACAGCCCATGTCGCTTGGAGACATAGCCAGGACTTGGGATGTCTGTGCCCATGCTGTTATTTCAGAGCATGCACAACAAAGTGGCGGAGGCACCTTCAGCTCAAAATATGGTTCTTGGGAAAACTGCGTGAGTGCAGCATGATCCAAAGCTGTTCTGAACAGGATTTTGTCGACATAGCAGTGGTGGAATATGTGATGGGCTGCTTCTCCTGTGATGACCAAACTTGAAGTTTTGGATTGATTGGCAGGAATTTACCAGAAGCATAAATTGCCTGAGGTTCATCTCTTTGTGAAGACTCCAAGGTTCTTGTATCATAGAATAATATTATTTGTTGTTTGTTTGTTATAATGCATTGTATTATATGTGTATTAGGTTATACTTATAATGTTCGAATATATGCTGCATTGTTTGTAACAAATTTCTAATGTTAATGTCATGTCATTTGTGAAATCTTCGTGGGGTCGGTATTAGGTGTCAACACACAGCAAATGAAACTTCACCCCTCTCTTTATCTATGCCTTGTTTCTCTCCATTTTTTTCTTTAAAAAAAACCCATCTTCAATCATCCATGAACGACTACAAAAAGAAGAGCATGACCCTAGATTTATTCATTACAAACAGCAAGATGAGAATTAGATTTTCCTTTTTTCCCCCTAATATGGGGATTTATTCATTACCCTACATTAATTTGTGTAAATTAATGTTCAAATCAATCTTTGTTCCTTCAGTAGTGTTTCTTTTTAGAGGACAAGCTTTCTCATATCTCAAAGATGGGTGCTCGCCGATTGCTACAAGACAATTCTTTTTACAGCAAAAGAACAAGAAAGGGACGCGAAGGATAAAGAAAGAATGAGAAGGTAAGTGAACCCCATCATATATATATGTAATGCTTTTTAATAAATTCAAGTGTTTTTTTAGAGCTTTGAAGATTATTCTTGATAATGTCTGCCACAAGAGTATTTTACTTGTTTTTTTATAATTCAATTGTTTCTATTAAGATTTTTGGAATCTGTTTAATAATTAGACATAATTATTAAATTCTTTGATTGGTTATGGTATTACCTTTTTGTATTATGCCTTTTAATAGTCCTTTGTTTTTAAAATCTAATTCATATAATATTTCACACGATTAATTGGCTGGTTTTTTTTTAATTAATATTAACAAAAAGCGAAGTTGTTCAATTGTTGTAGCTCTAAACTTATTGCAATGTTGATTCACACAGTCCAATTGTTTGTTTTTTTCATGTTCCCCCCCATTTTGGTCCCTTCCAAGTCGGTTTGTGTCGCAATTGGCCTTGATATATTATTTCTGTTTTCTCGTGTTGCCAGGGAAACATCCCATTGTTGAGCTCGCGCTCGATCGTGTGAAAAATTGCTCGGATTTTCCGTTTTCCAAGAGATTAACAATCATGAAAAAATGTAGCCCTTAAGAAAAGAATAGAAAAATTAGTTGTGAAATCCAAAGAGAGGAAGGAAAAAAAAAGAAAGAGAAGAAAATAATAGTTGTAAATGCTATTTTGTAGCAAGGAAGCCACCACGCACCACCACAAGAGAAAGTTTCGTCGAGATAATTTCAATGACATTAAAAAAGATCACCTTTTAAAGACAGAAAATCACACTTGCCACCCCAATGAGGTGGCTCTCCTCACACGCTAGCTCGTGCAATGCACGTGCTAGATTATTTTTTTTTAATTCAAATTAGTCTTTAATTCAATAATAGCTTTTCAATTAAGTCTCGAATCTCATCTCACCTAAGCCAAGCCTTATTCTTTCAATTTAGCTTCTAATTCTATAACACTCTTCGATTTAGTATCAAATTCCATCTGATCCAAGTATAAAGAAAGCTCAACCAAAGAAAGAATAAGGGAAGAGAAAAGAAAAAAATAGTTGCCCGACCAAATTAACACATTCTAGTAGTGTTCATGACCTGGATCATGAATTTGATTGTTAAATCAGGCTAATTGAGTGTTGATGAGAATCATTAAGCAATATTATATGATCCATTATATGTGTCAATTGGGTCTATTACAAGGTCAATAGCTAAGAAGATCAAAGAGACAATTAATGAGTTAATTCAAGATATTTGAGCCTTATTTCCTACAAAATTCGTAAATTTAACTTATTTTCTTATTTACATATGGATTAAGCTTATTTTTCTAATATGTAGTTTTACGTTAATGAGAATAATTTTTTATTCAATCGTTGGATTGTATTAAAATTTATTAGAAGATTCTAAATGTATTGTTTCCTATAGAGTTGAAGTTTTGTTGTAACCAGATATCGAGAAAGCTTTGCGATAAGATCCAAAAATTACTATTCATAATTTATAATATTTTTCTAGTTGATTTAGGATTATTTTTTTATTATTTTATTTAGAAATCTTCTGTTATTTTTTTAGTCTTGTTTAAAATGTTTTACCTAATATAAATAGGTTTATTTAGCTTGTAATTAAAGATAAATTAATTATTCAGAAATAAAACTTGTATATGAGAGCTTACTTTTACTCTTGGTTCTTCACAGAACTTTCAAAACTTATCAAATATTGCTTCTTTTTTTTTCGTGGCATTCATTCTTATATCTTCGGTTATTGCTTTGTTATAATCATCTGGTCAAGGTTTTCAACCTATACCTTCGACTCTTGATCTATTATAGTATGTGTCGGGATTTTCATCCAATAACTAAGGTTTTTTGGTTCAAGTAATTATTAAGTTGAGTTTTTTTTTTTCAATTTGATTTTAGATTTCTTATATTGTATTTAATTTTGATTGTGAGTTTTAGGATTCTTAACCTCTAGGTTCACATGTGTTTTTGTTTAATTTTAAGAGTTTTTTTTTTCTTGTTTATCAATTCTTAAATTGTTGTAACTATTAAAAAAAAAGGCAAAGGAAAAGTTTTTGTTAGATTATAATTTTTTTAAAATATATAAAAAATTAAAAAAAGAAAAAAATGATAAATTTGGTTTCTGTCATAAATTGAAATTACAAAAAAATTGATTTCATGTACTAAGAATTGCAATTCTTATTAATTTTATTCATTAGTTGGTATCATTCCTTGTTTTAAAATTATGTTTCTATCTATCTATTTTTAAATTTGGTTTAGTTCATGTCTTCATTCTTAAATAATTAATAAAATAATAGTTACAAATTTCCATTATTTTTTATAGGCTTTGTAATTATTAAAAATAATTAGATGCTCAACATAAATTAAAAAAAAAATTGATAAGTAAAAATTAAAAATAAAAAAATTACAAAGTAAGATTTTTATTTTAAATAAAAAAGTAATATTAATTGCAACAAGTACAAATCCAATCCATAAAAGTAAAGTTAAATAAATGTGATTTAGATTGCTCGGTGAAAAATGCTGGAAAATACTGCTGCTGACGTGACAAAAACTGATGATGAGATGCTGACATGGCAGAGGATGGTGACGGGCGCTTACTACTGACATGGCATGCACTGCTGACGTGGTGCTGGTGTGGTGATGACATATCGCTGACGTTGCCTGGTGAATTAAAATTCGTTGAGAGAGACTCAGGGTTTCTTGATCTGCTGCTTGCCCCGTTGTCGCTGGCGGGGGAAGATCTGGAGTGTAGGGGTGGCGTTGGACTTGGCTGCTAAAGGAAGACAATCTGATTTAGCTGGAGAAGACAATCTGATGTAGCTGGAGAAGACGATTTGTTTTGCATGTTGGTTTGATCTACTAAACTGTTGTTATGCAGCCTGCAATTCGGTCTATAGAGCTCGTGGTGGACCTCCTGCAACGTGGGGTGGCTGGCGCCTGATTTGCTGGCGTTAAGAGGTCAGCTGTAGCGGCTGGTGGGCTGGTGACGGGCCTTTCTGATCTGGTGGCGTGGCTGAGAATAGGGCCGGATGTCTTGGTGGCTGATTGGTGTACTGCTGGTGTGGGGTGGAGTTATTGTTGATGGTACATGGTGGTTGGGATGGCTGGTGGTATCATGGAATCACATGTTTTTACTGTAGTTGTTGTTTAAAATATTTTTTATTTAAAAATATATTTTTTTATTTTTTAAAAGTAATTTTTGAAATTATTACATTAAAATAAAATAATTTTTAATAAAATTTTTTTTTGAATTTTTTAGAAATGCTAGTTGAACCGCATGACATCAGTGCTATTTAGAATTGTGGTAACGATTGTGGTTCAAAGTACTTTTCACTTAAAAATGTATCAAAATGATATTTTTTTATTTTTTAAAAATTATTTTTGAGATTAACACATCAAAACTATCCAAAAATATAAAAAAATTAATTTTCAATAAAAAAAAATTTAAATCTTTTAAAAACATGAATCGTATTTCCAAATATTGAATTTTTATTGTCGATGATAAACTTCCTTTTTTTTTCAGATTTTAATAGTAAAGTACTGTAAATTGGAAAAGGCGTTATAGAACAACTAATTTTTACCACTGCTACATTTTTTTTTCAGTTTCGATGAAAGCTTACCACATTATCTAGAGTTTATAAACTAGAATTGAAATAACAATTAAAAACTTGTGTTCTAATACCAAATTTAAATTTGATTTGGAATAATAAAAAAAATTAAAATTAGAAATAAAAAAGTTTTTTAAAAAATAAATTAAGAATTAAAGTTAAAAAAAAAGCCAAAGAACAGAAAAAGGTTGAAAATATCAGTAACTTTACAAATTTTTATTCAATTTATTTAAAACTTCAAAAAAATTACATTTAAATAATAAAATCTTTATGATAATTAAATTTGAGCTTAAACAGCACTAACTAATAAAAACCTAACAAAATAATATAAATTAAAATTCAATAATAAAAATAAATAAAATATAATAACTTGATTTGAATTAGCATAATTTTTCAATCCAATTACATAAATTATAGGGACATGTGAATCATGTTTCAGAATTGATGTCTCCACCCGACATGAACACATGTACTATATAGATAGACATATGATTAAAAAACTGACACACCATGACAGGACATAAGAACTTGGTAAACAGCATGGACTCGTCAGTAAGCTGAATAGGAGGACTTGTTCAATAATTAATATTATGTTTTTTTTTGTGTTTTAAAAAAATTAAATTTTTTTTATTTTTTTATTTAAAATTAATATTTTTAAATTATCTTAATAAATTAATATCAAAAATAAATTTTAAATAATAAAAAATATTATTTTAATATATTTATAAATAAAAAATACTTTTAAAAATAATCATTTAATCATTCCAAACAAATTCTGAACAACATTTCAACAAGCGGACCTTTTGGTAGGAATTCTCAAGCACTAAATCCAAGAATGTAGCCGAAATAGGCTTTCTTGTCTTGTAGTGGTCATTGAAAGAGAATGGTCAAATCAAAGTTAAATAAAATAATCTTTAAAATTAAAAATAACTATACAGGAGATTAAAAAAAATCTTGAATAAAATTTTTAATTATAAAAAACTAAAAAGAAAATAAATAGTAATTAAAATAATAAAAACCAAATCTACATAAAAACTAATGAAAAAAATAATAAAGGACTTAATTGAAAAATAGAATAAAAAAGAAAAAGAATAAAAAAAAAGCAATTAAAAGAATGTAAACCAAAATTGGATAAAAAACAAATGAAATAAAATGGTCGAGTGACAAACATTGAAAGATAAAACAAATTAAGAAAAGTATAAAAAAAAATTAAAAAATGAGAACTAAATCTGAAAAAAAAAAGAAATGAAATAAAATGTTGAGGAAATTAAACAATAAAAAATAAAACAATTTGAGAAGGCATGATAAAAAATAAGTAACAAATATGATATGAAAATTTAATGAAATTAAACAATAAGGGATGAAATTTAAAAAAAAAAACAATTAATTAAAAAGAGAACTCAAAATAAAAGGAATTGCAATCATAAGAATAAGAATCAAATTAAAAAAAAAGAATTAAAATAAAATGATTAGGGATTAAATTGAAAAATAAAATTCAATAAAAAAAATTAAAAGCAAATAAATAGGAATTAAAAGAATGCGGATCATATTTGATAAAAAAAATAAAAAATTAAATGCCAATGAATAAAATTGAAAAACAAATAAATCAAATTTGATATAATTAAATGATTAAGAACCATTTTGCAATTTTGCAATGCCAATACACCTTTTAAGGTGGAGGAGAGAGAAAAGAAAGGGTATGAGAAAAATTATCACTGAAGTTTCTCCGTGCCATGGAGGCTAACACATGCTGCCCCATTGTGTAGAGTGTGATGCAATGCTTCAGACACCGCCACGAAAAGCTACCAAAGATCACTGGGAGGTGCCGCATGTGTCAATCATTTTTTTTGAACTATAGAAAAACTATAACACCCTTGACTTCACATGATAATTCCAAGAAGACCGAGGTTAGAAAACCTAAAATGCTCCTTAATCTTAGGCTTAAAAAAAAGAGTTGATTCAGAAATTATGCGGTAATTACACTGTACAAAAACATGAAAATCTAAAATCTTCCTTTAAACATTAAATGTGTTTTTTTTTAAGAGAATGAAAATAATTATATTATACAATAAAAATATAAAAATATAATTTTACCTTTAAATATGTTTTTTTATTAATGTGGGTGTCCGGATCAGCTTGTGCATATCTCAACTAATCCCACGGACCTTGAAGTTAACGACAATGTAAACCTCCAGTGACATAGAGATTCGTAAGATTTGAACTGATAATCTCTAGAAAAAACCTGAATAGTTAAGTTAATCACTCAAGATTAATATATATTATATTTTTAATCATTAAAGAGCTCATCACCCGTGGATTATATTGTCCACAATTCATATTAAAACACTGATAAGTTGTAGTGTTATTGTAATATAATCGCATGTGGAGACAAGCTAACAGTTGAAAAAAAGATAATATAATATATTAGCAAAAACTGTTGTGTAGCGGGTAGTGTGGTTACTAATTTCACCGATGACATCAGAGCACTGTACAAGAGAAGTAGGCATCTGTTCATATCAGACCCTCCTCTCTTCCAAATTAAAGATTGATCAGACCAGAGAAAAGTTGTAACTAGACAGTAAAAATGCCAAATATAGTTCTAAAAGCAGGTAGTAGACCACCTTGGGTGGGCTTGGCAGCAGCAGTATGGGTTTTGATAGCTGCTGGGAATGGCTACAACTTCCCTCTCTACTCTCCTTCACTTAAATCTGTGTTGGGTTTGAACCAGCAGCAAATAACAATCTTGGGTGTGGCTAATGATATTGGAGAGAATATAGGTTTGCTCCCTGGCATTGCCTGCAACAAATTCCCTCCTTGGGCTCTGCTTTCTGTTGGTGTTGTTTTTTGTTTCTTGGGCTATGGTGTTCTCTGGCTTACTGTTACCCAGACTGTTATTGGCTTGCCCTATTGGCTGGTAAGTGATCAACTTTTTTCCCTTTTCTAGTTGCTTAATTGCATTGAAATCGATTTGTTGATTTGAAATACCTGAAGGGTGTTTTTTTTTTGTCTACACTACACAATCATATATTCTTGATTGTCTTGGATTTAGTGTTTGATAGGTTTTCCAAATTTGATCACTGAAATTGCAGGGTGATGACTGATTGCTTTAATTTCTGTCTCTTTTTTAAGGTTCTTTATTACTCCAGATTTATATTTTTAATTGTTTGTTTTCTTTCTTTGCTGGCTGCCCATTTAAAACTGATTGACATGGCTAGTTTTCTAGACAAGTTTAGGGTTTTGCTTTTGTATCTGATTAAATTTTTTGGAGAATCATACCATGGGGGTCCAGAACTATGATGTTTGAAATCCATTATATTTTGGGAACTAGAAGAATTCACTTTGAGCTATAATCTTTTTATTTAGGAAACAATTTTTTTTGCATACCTACCTGCGTGTTTGATTAGCAGTCATTTTCGTGGTAGTTTTTCGATTAGTTGGTCTCAATAAGAGGCCAATGGCAGTGGAGAAAAAAATTGTTTCATGTTTGAGTCTTGAAAGGAGCCTCTTCAACTGGAAATGCTGAAGCACAGGACCACCTTTTATTCTCCTTTGCAGGATCCCATTAGTTCATGGCCTTAGATTTTAGCTTTTCTGTGAATGAGTGATTCTGATGTTTCTTTTTTTCTTATGAAATTGCGAGTGTGGTCTCCCCATTTTTAGCTTTCCTAACATCTAAACAAATGCTTGTGATGATATTGGTGTGGGAATTTGGTAAAATTCATTCATGATTATCCTTACAACTTTCTCTATATTTTATCTAGATGTTTTAAAAGTATAGAAACTAGAAACAGTAGTTACCCAGATGAAATGGCAACAAACGCACTGTTCTTTTTCTAAGGCATGTCTTACTCCGCAGAAGGAATAGTCTTTTTAAATTTAAGTTAAATCATTATCTCTATAACCACGATTCTTCTTTATGGCTAAGGACATGCATTTTAGAGTCCATTAGATACAGTGTCTTTGATTGCAACTTGTTCTCAGCATACTCCACAACGTATACATTGCTTCCTGGGAAATTTTAAGGAAAACTAATTGAGTTTTCAGGAGTCAGTTTATGTCCTTGTTGAGAGTATTGAAGCTAGAATTTGCACCTCCACTGTCTCTTCATGCATGGGTATATCCTGATTACATGTTGTGGCCTAAAATTGAATTATATGTGTCCTTTAATCATGTGATTGATTAATATAAATTACAATACTCTCGTTTTTTGTTTTCCCTATTGCTGTTTGTTTCATCATATTTTGTGTATAGAGGTGACAAGACATCTGCATGTCATTGTTTTGAAGAACTTTATCATTCTTCATTTTTTTCTTTGTTTTTGTTTTTTACCCCTTTCTTTCAAATATTAAATGTATAGAAATGTAGGTGCAGATTCTCATCCTCTCAAAAGTTGACATAATTTGTTACTTTAACTTTTTATTGAATGGCTGTGTTACTGAGGATGCTAATGGGTCAATGAAGGAGAAGTGTATCAGTTTCAGCTTGCCTTCTTCTTCTTCTTCTTCTTGAAATGGGTAGACTTTTGCTATGATATTTAATTTTGGAAAATTGGGAAGGTTTAGATCTTTTTCGCGCTCTAAAATAATGTCACCAGAACTAAGTCCTCACAAATTTAAATTTTTTCCACCTTAGTACAGACTATATAGAAACCTACCTCATCAATCCACATTTTGGGTAGTGTACTGTTCTCTGTTCACATTGCACATAAAACATAGCTGGTAACTTATTTTGTGCCTGTGTTGGCTGTCATGTTCTGATTTTGAGAAGTTTATTTGGCTTTAGAGTGCTGGGTTTCCTGAAATTCTTAGATGCAGAAGAAACAGTAACTTAAAATTTGTTTAGGGAGTCACAGGATCTCGTCAGACAATCCAGGATTGTTTAGGTTTAGAGCGAAAATTACTTCAAAATCAGATTCTCTTTTTGAGATTTGATCAACTTCTTCAAGGTTGAGCTGTCGCAGAATATAAGCCGTCCAAGTGTCCGGTCTCTAACAGTAATTCACACGAACCACCAATGAGAAATCTTCTAAAACTATTTTTAGGAGAGATAGATCACCATGCCTTTGAGTGGTAACTCTTTCTTTTGTGTTTTCAAGTGTTTCTTTGCACCATATGTTTTGTAACATCTATATAACTTACATTGTATGTAATATTACATGTATTATTTTAGGACAATTTTAGAAATATATTCAATCATGTCCTCATTTGATTTTTCTTAGTGTAGAATTGTAATCCCATGTAGTATTACATCTAGTCCTTAATCTTTAAAACTTATTTATAATCAAGTCACGCTTGATTAATCAATCTAGTTTAATTTATGACTAATGGTTCTTGTATGTGTGATCCATTATGTTCATAATATATTGGTCAGAATATAAATCTCGATCCTCAATAAACTAGATTAAATAAACTAAACAATTTAATTTATTATCAATTCAACAATTGATGGATCTATATTTTAAGATCAAGTGCATCGTCTAACAATGTGTTATGATTCCCAAATATTAGAAAAGTCATATGTGGTTTGACTTAACTTTGCAGTGAATAGTTTCTCAAGGTAATTATTATATTTTTATCTAGAATGTTCCGATTTAAACTTATAGCATGAAGTGTGTCTACTTTGTCAAATCATGTTTGTTCTCAATACCATAATTATTGATCTTTTGAATAAGATTTGAAACTCTTTTCCAATCTTTTTTCACCTTATGCAAGGATTTCACAATCGATATTATTGGAGAACATGTGGACCATTTTTTCTAATTTATCTATGGTGATGAATCCTCTCTTAATCACTCAAATAGCTTTATATGGTTCATGTTATGCCCAAGGTTGTCGATTCTGTTCTAGTTGGCATTTTATTTTTCTAATTGGAACGATAAATTTTGGTTTTGGAGCATTTCAGCGTTTCGTTCTTGAGTCATGTATATATATATTCAACAATCATGATTCCAATTCAAGTCTAAAGATAAATTAGCTTTAAATTATGTAATACAAACACATTATCAAGTATCTAAATGTAATTTCAAAATTTAAAACATTCCTGGGAAGAGTCGAGACTGAAGAGAACTTTTAACTTAAAGTAATTTAACACAAACAAAATGCTAAAATATTGATAAAATAAAATATTTTAATACAAAAGAAGTATAAATTAAACATCATCTCCATCATTAATAAAGAAATAAGTATCTTGATCTTGTGGTGTTATGTAATGAAAGTCATCAACTACACATTTCGATAGATTGTTATTTCGACTAAGCTCGTTATTTTCACTAAGCTCATCATCGCCTTCAAAATTGACCTTTTCATACTCTAAAGTCAAAGTAGACAAAGAAACCTTAAATGCCTCCCAACTTAAATCCTTTCCATCAAGAAGGCTGGTTTCTTCACAAATCCAATTAGTGCTATCAAGCTTCTCTTTCTATTAGCTTCTATTTATCTATAGGTTATGTAAATCTTACACACAAGAAATCCACACAAAAAAGAAATTCCATTGAATAAGGAATTCTAGATAAAATAGGAAAATTTAAATATTTTTAATTGAAATTTGATACAAAATATAATGCTGGACATTTTCCTTAACAAACATTTTATTGTCGAAGCCTATAAGGTGTAGTTGGAAGTTGAAAAGAGATTTTGATCAGCCTTTAAATGTTACTGTTGTGGTGAAAGTAAGAATACTACTTGATAATAAAATATAGCTAAAGTTCTTATGCGAATAATTAATTGAATGTTCAAAACTAAAACTAGTCATCACATATGTCCTCTTGATCTTTTATCCCTTGGCAAAGGCAGAAAGTCTAGGCTTGAAGTGAGCCGAGTACACCTAAAAAGCTAGCGTACATGCACAATAGCAGGGAGCTGTAAGCAGGGCGGTATCAAGAGTTAGAAGGATGACCCGGATTCTCTTTATACAAGGGAGGAAATGAATAGAAACAAGATATAACAAACAAAGAGGTGTCACTTCATTTGTTACTTTTGCTAATTACAATGCTATAACCTATAGTTAA